>NW_008343239.1:287421-318652 GCF_000622305.1 Nannospalax galili | reverse complement strand
CTCCCATAAATTATCCCCTGACCTCCACACACGAGCCATGGCACACTCACACTCATACCTACACACACACACACACACACACTCACTCTCTAAATAAATAAATAAATAAATAAATAATATAAAACTGAAAAAGAAACAAACTAGCTGTATGTGAATTCTGAGATCCAGCCTAGCTTGGACTAGAGAGAGCCCAGGGAATGCGCTCAGCCCCTCTCCTGGGAGGTGCCTGACCTCTGACTGACCTGCAGGATTAGGGAAGGTGCTGTGTGACCTTTGTCAAGGTCCTCCTGCCCTGGCATGTGACCAGCTAGAATTCCAGGGTGCTGCTGCTACACATATAACTCTAACAAGTGGACATGTGTGATCATGGGTGCATGGACTAAATGTCACTGATGTGCTGACTGGGCACCAGCATGGCCTCCGCTGCCAGTCCTTAACTGGGGCTGACTGCTGTACTCTCTTGTAGACCTTTACCACCCAGGAGACCATCACCAACGCAGAGACGGCAAAGGAGTGGTTTCTGACAACAGCCAAGGATGTGAGTGGGCGGTAGGGCCTCCTGCTGGTGGGGTGTTGGGTGTGCGGCCTGTGCACTGCCAGGAACTGGGCAAGCCTTGCCAGCGTCCCTCAATGGCCCTTTCTCCTGAAGTTGGAAGCAGGAGGCAGCCTTTCTGGCTTCTACCTTTTAAGCTTTGGCTTTGTCAGCCCCAGGCATCAGCAGGCATGGCAGAACCTGCTCTGACTGGTTATGGGCCCTTTTCTTTCAGTTTTAATTTTTTCCATGTTGAGACTAAGGGTCCTTTCTTTAAGTCCCTTGGCCCTTTAGGCTCATCTCTGCTCCCAGCAACACCTATTTTGCACAGGAGAGTCATTTCTGTCCTGGGCCTTAGGTAAGCTGGCCTGTGACCCTTCTATTTTTTTATTGTTTGTTGGTTTGTGACAAGGCCTTGGTATGTAGCCCAGGCTGGTCTTGAACTCATAGCAGTCCTCCTGCTTCCACCTCCTGAGTGCTGGGATTGTAGGCATGTGCCACCATTCTGTCTCTTCTGCCTTCTTGACTCTGACCTTCTGTGAGCTCCTCTAACTGCCTCAGAACCAAAGAGGGAATAGTTAGTCCCATGCAGAATCTGGGTCTTTCTATTGACAGGAGGATCCTGCCTTGGGTTGTCCCTCTGGGATGGGTTTGGTATAATCTACCTCTGTCTTTCGTAGCCATCTACAGTCTCGAAGCACTTTGTCGCCCTGTCTACCAACACGGTAAGTGCCAGTGTGGCCTCCTGCATGTCCACATGAGAAAGCCCAGGTCAGGAGAAGGCCTCTCAAGAGTCCAACAAGGTGTGATTACCAGATTGGACAGCATCTTAGCTGGGCTGCTGAAATAGAAGGTTCACTGTGAGCCATCTGGCCTTTCCTACTGTCTGTTCAGTCTTATGCACTCAGTGGGATCCTGATGACCCCATCCATCTCCCAGGCGTGACTCAGCCCCATGACCCCATACACTTGGCCTCCCTTGACCTGCATAGAGGATGTGCCAGGTAGATCCTGTTTCTCTTTTAAAGCTGTTAAGCCCCAGTGAATGGATGTAGCATTTTGAATATATTTATTATGAGAGAGAGAGGTGTGTGTGTGTATGTATGTATGTATGTATGTATGTATGTATGTATGAGAGAGACGGTCTGTCTTGTCTGTGTATATACATACCACAGCGCTTATGAGGAGATTGGGGGATAACTTTGGAGCTGGTTTTCTCCTTCCACATTGACATGGGTTCTATATATAAAACTCAGGTCACCAGGCTCGCACAGTAAGCACCTTTACCCTGAGTTACCTTGCCAGCTTTACATGTGACCTTTTTATCAAATTTTTTTTAATAATAAAGTGATTTTTTTTGGTCTTTTTGAGACAGGGTCTCCCTGTAGCTCCAGCTGTCCTGGAACTCACTGTGTAGACCAGGATGGCCGTGAACTCACAGAGATTTGCCTGCCTCAGACTCCCAAGTGCTGGGATTAAAGGCATGCACCACCATGCCTGGCAACAAAAATTTAAAAGAACTTTTTAAAATTTTTCATTTTATGTGTATTTGTGTATTGCCTGCATGTATGCACCCATGTCATGCAGTGCCTCAGAGGTCAGAAGAGGGCTTTGGATTCCCCTGGAGCTGGAGTTAAGGATGGTTCATAGCCGCCATATGGGTGCTGAGAATCGAACCCGGGTCCTCTGCAAGAGCAATCTGTGCTCTTAGCTGCTGAGCTCCCTATTATTTCATTTTCATTATGTGTATATGTATCTGTATGGGTATTGTGTATATGTGAATGCTCACAGAGGCTGGAAGAGGATGTTGGATCAAAAGGAGCTAGAGTTAAAAGGCAGTTGTGAGCTGCCCAACATGGGTGCTGGCAACTCAACTTGTATTGTCAACAAGAGCAATATGTGGGGCTGGAGAGCTGGCTCAGTGGTTAAGAGCACTGGTTACTCTTGCAAAGGATCCAGGTTCAATTCCCAGCACACACATGGTAGCTAACAATTGTCTGTAACCCCAGTTTCAGGGGAATACAACACTCTTCTGACCTCTGCAGGCATTGCACCAACATGGGTGCACTTACATGAAGGCAATGTACTCATACACATAAAAATAATAAATGTGTAACTGCATGACATGGGTATACTTATATACATGCAGGCAATATACTCATACACATAAAAATAATAAATGTGTATTTAAAAAAAAAAAAAAAAAGTAGTATGTGCTCTTGGCCTGAGTCATCTCTCCAGCCCCCTCACAGTCACCAGACACTGGAGTGACTTTTTGCTACACTTGGTGACTGTGTGAGGTGGTGTTAATGAGAGATAGCCTAGAGCATATCTGTGGTTTCATATTATCCTGTCCTTGAGCCCATGAGAAGCAGGAGAGGCAGCTTATCAGGGCTCAGTAGGGTGGAGTGAAGTATAATCCTGGAAGCCTGTAAACCTGAGGGTATAGAGGGTACTGAGCTTGGGACCACACCTAGGACTTTACCCCACCTTTGCCACTTCTTCCACCTCCAGTGCTGCTGGTAGGGTAGGGGGCAGCCAGATGGCTCAGTGCTGCTCATCATCCAGAGCTGCCCACTCTGCCTGCTCAAGGGCCTAGGAAGAACAAGACTGGTCTTAGGGATCTCTCAGGTGGAGTCATCTCAGACGTGAGGGACTGGGGAGCTGTCCAGGCTGTGTTGCCTGGCCTGGGAAGTGGCCTCTGTGCCCGAGCTCAGATGTCCTGGGGCGGTTGGGGGGCCACGCCTGGTATCCCTGGCTTTTAGCATACACCTTTAAAAGGAGGCTCTGTCAGTGCAGGGCTCCTCATGTGCTGGAGGTGAGCCAGCATGGGGTCCAATTCTGAGTGGGCAGATCTGGGTACCAGCTGCAATTCAGAAGCTGCTTTACCCCGCCCCACATGGAGTTGGGAGGGCGGTGACGGGCCCTGGAGCTTGCCTGGCACCTCTTCTCGCCTCCTGCCGCTCCTCTTCTTGTCCCGCTAACTGTTGCTTCCTCCCCTCTCTCCCTTTCTACTTTACAGGCCAAAGTGAAGGAGTTTGGAATTGATCCTCAAAACATGTTTGAGTTCTGGGATGTAAGTACAGGCACTTCCTGTGCTGTGTGAATGGTGTGTCCTTTGCCAAGTCATGGCCATTGAGTCACACAGGAGGGGCTTCTGAGGTCAGGTCAGCATTTGTTAAACATCTGCTGCATGTCTCGCTTTGGGAAGGATAGAGGCCTTAAGTAGGCTTTCAGGAAAGAGTTGCTTCGTCAGTGGGAGGGCTCTGAGTGGCGTTGCGAGGTAGCGCTCCTGCCAGCAGCACCCACTGTGGGGTAATCAGAGCCGCCCCTGCCCCCTCACTTAGTTGAGGTGGTGAGTTATTTTTGGTGATGACCTTTATCCCTGCAACAGCCAGTTTGTAAAGATCAAGGGGCAGGGTGAGACAGGACATGGGACCTGGTAGACTAGGAAGGGAGCCGCAGGATCAGCTGGGGAGGGTGGCAGGGAGGCAGTGGGCCTGGAGCCTGGGTGCTGCAGGCCAGGCCACTTGACAGCCAACCCCGCCTCAGGTGGCAGATGCAGGCCACGCCATAGCAACAGACAGTCCCAAAAGACTTACCTGCTGGGGATAAACTTTAAGTTTCCTGATAGCTTCCTTGAGCACAGCAGTGTGAGAAGAGCTGTAAAGGCTTAGGATACAGGGCTACTGTGAGGGTGTGGTACAGGTGTGTCTGGGCAGAGGTCGGGTCATACCTGCGATGTCACCCTTCGGGGCATTTATGCACTGGCCTTTGAATTGGAGGCTCTCTCCTGTGTAGCATCACCCACAGATGGGTAACCTTGATTTGAAGGTTCTAAAGAACTTTTTTTTCTTTTTGAGACACAGTCTCACTATATAGCTTTGGCTGGTCTGGAACTTGCTGTGTAGATCAGGCTGACCTTGAACTTAAATTCACCTACCTCTGCCTCCTGGGTGCTGGGATTATAGGCGAGCTCTTTTGTTCCTAGCTTTTCTTTGTATGTTGAGGCCAAAGGTCAGTGTTGAACTTCTGTGGTTGCTGGGGATCTGAACTTGGCACTTAGGCTTGTGCAGCAGGTACTTAACACACATCTCCCGGCCCCAAATGTGGCCCTTTTTATTTTTTATTTTTTTAGTTTTTTGGTCTTTTTGAGACAGGGTCTCCCTGTAGCTCCAACTGGCCTGGAGCTTACTGTGTAGACCAGGCTGGCCTCAAACTCACAGAAATTCACCTGCCTCTGCCTCCTGAGTGCTGGGATTAAAGGTGTGCGCCACTACACCCTGCAAATGTGGCCTTTTGAGTCTATCTTCTTTAATTTATTTTACCATTGAGTTTTCCAGGTTCATCCATGTTGTAGAGTACATTGGCACTTTAGTCCTTTTTTAAAAATTTTATTTTACTTATTTTTATTTTATGTGTATGTGTGTATTGCCTGCATGTAGGTAAGTGCACCCATGTTGTGCAGTGCCCGTGGAAGTCAGAAGAGGCTATCGGATCCCCTGTGACTGGACTTACAGACAGTTAGCTGACATGTGGGTGTTGGGATTCGAACCCGGGTCTTCAAGAACAACCAGTGTTGTTAACCACTGAGCCCCCGCCCCCGTTTTTTTTTTTTTTTTTTTTTTTTTTTTTATGAGACTGGGTCTTACTATGTAGTGCTGGCTGACCTAGAACTCACTGTGTAGACTAGCCTGGCCTTGAATTTAAAGAGATCCACCTGCCTCTGCCTCTGCCTCCTCTGAGTGCTGGGACTAAAGGCATGTACCACCATGCTCAGCTTTCTTTTTTTTTTTTTATTTTGATGCCTAGGATTGAATCCCAGGTCTGCACATGCTAAGTAAGCACTCTCCCACTGAGCTGTACCCCATCCCCTTTCCAACTTCAACCTCCTAAGTGCTGTGATAATAGGCATGCACCACCACAGTTTACCTAAAATATTGTTTTCTTCCTCCTGGAGAGAATGCAGCTCTAATGCACTAAGCCATCCACTGCCTATAATGAGTTGACTTCTTTCTAGAGCAAGACTAGTTGTGTTCCACCCTTGGGAGACTGAGAAGAATCACTGGACTTATTTTCTGCATTCATGGTTCAGCTCAGTCGAGAGACTGCAGCTTCTAACAATTGTTGCATGCCTGATAGAAGAAGGGAGGCCTTTCTGCTCCCTGTCTGGCACCTGAGCAAGTGATGGCGAGGAATGAGTGGGTGTTCCTGCTAACCATGGAGCCCAAAAGAATAGGGTGCCCATTGTAACTGCCCAGCATATGCAAAGCAGTTGGAATGTGACAGAGAGATGGCATTGCAGGCAAGGCCTGAGAGTGACAGTGAGCACAGGGGATGTAGGTCCAGGGCTGGCAGGTGAGGACATTAGAGGTTCAGTGGAGGCTTCTTTTGCTGGCTAGGTGTACCATATACCACAGCACCCAAGAAGGGATGAGGGTGGGTGCTGCTGAATGCTGAGTCAGAGGTGCCAGGGACAGGAAGGGATGAAGGTTCTGAAGCTAGAGTCTCTCAGGCAGGATAGAGGGATCAGGTCAGGCAAGGAGTACAGCACTGGCCTCAAGGCAAGATGGGTGAGTTGGTCCACTACAGGTATGTACAAATGGTGAGATTCAGTCAGCTAGACCTGACTCGATGTAGCCTCCTGTCTGGATCCAGCAGAGGTATGCAGATGAGCTGTGAAGGCTGTCAGGACCAGCTTGAGTTGACACATCAGTGAACTAATTTTCCCTAGGATTTGGTTAGCACTGTCTATTCAGGTATGTACAGTGGAGTCCGTTAGGTGTCGTGTGGTGCCATGGCTGAGGCTCGGGAGCAGACAAAGGTCTGAATAGGAATGAGGACCAGAATAGGTGAGGTTGGAGGAAGAACCAGGACAGAGAAAAGTACAGATGAAGATACAGTTATGTGTGGTGACACGTACCTGTAATCCCAGTACTCGGGAGCTGGGGTGGAGGATCACAAGTTCAAACGAGCCTTGAATGTAAAGTGAGTTCAAGGCCAGCCTGAGCTAGATGAGGTCTTACTTTTTTGAGGATTTTGTTGTTACTAGTTTTTATTTTGTGTGTTTTGCCTGCATGGATGTATATGTACCACATGCGTGCAGTGCCCACAAAGGGCAGAAGAGGGTGTCAGAGCCTCTGAAAGTGGAGTTACAGACAGTTTTTAGCTGCTGTGTGGGTGCTGGGAACCAAATCCAGGTCCCTCCATAGGAGCAGCTAGTGCTCTTAACTGCTGAGCCATCTCTTCAGCCCCATGAGATCCTATTTTAAAATACAGCAACTAAAGCCAGGGGTGGTGGTGCATGTCTTTAATTCTAGTACTTGGGAAGCAGAGGCAGAAGCAGTTGGAGCTCTGTGAGATCAGGCCGGCTTGACCTACATAGTGAGTTCCAGTCCAAGTTACAGGTATTACAGGGAGACCCTGTCTGAAAAAGTCAAGGAAAACAAGACAAAACAAAACCACCAAACCAAAAGAGATAGTTCTAACAAGTGAGGTCTGAAGTGCTTAAGAACATGTACAGGTGCTTCAGCCTAACTCTATGGAAAGAGGGTTCGGTAGTCCAGACACGTATGTGTATATACTGGGGTCTCTGACAGGTTCTGAAAAGTGAAGATGGGGTAGTATGTGGCTGATCACTCAGAAGTGAACCCAGGCTTGGGCAAAAACTGGCAATCACCTGGTTCTCAGCATCCTGACCAGCTCTGCCCAGGTGTCCCAGGCTGCTAGGCATCCTTAACAAATCCAAGGCTGCTTTCTGTCATTGGGTCCATTTGGGGTGGGGTGTGAGGAGCTGAGGAGTAGATTGATTATAAAAGGTGAGGCCTGGGGAGCTAGGCCAAGTGCCACATAGACAGGGTACTAAGGACCTCTGTCTGTAGGGTGCAATGTGAGAGAGGCTCATGGAAGATAAAGGTCTGGGGGCCTGAGTGCACAGGGAGAATGATATCGTAAGCCTGTGTCAGACACTAGCAACAGGAGACACCAAGATTTGCAAGTAGTATCTAGTCAAGTGTGTGTAATGGCATCTATGAGACATGGCTGAGGTCTCAGGAGCTGGAATCTGACAAAAGTGTGTGACTGGGTTTGCTGTGGGAGGCCTGAGGAGCCAGGCTAATCACACTTAAGTAGAACTGGTTGGTCTGGTATGGACACTGAAACTAAAGCTGGGCAGGAGCTAGAGGTGTCCCTAACATGATCAAGGCCCTGGGTTCAATCCCCAGCGTCACAGGAAACTGAAGGTAGGAGGGGCAGGTAGAGCCGAGTTTTACAAAATAGACTAAAAGTCCATGAATGAGACCAGGTCAGAACTGCATCGTTCGGTGACATCTGACCATTGTAGTGATGGCACAGGTAGGTGGTTCAGGATCCCTAAGACAAGACTGAAGAGCTGGCAGCAGTCCAAAGGATGGAGACGTATCCATTGGGAAGGCTTATAAGGAGTCCACACAGGTGTGTGAAGTCCAGGATTGGCAGGAGAGATTTGAGGCACTAAGAGGAAACACAGATTTGTACTTCTGAGTCTCCCAGGTAAGGTATGCGAGAGGCTGCTGTCCCAGGCTTGCATCCCAAGTCTGAGGAGGTGGGCCTAGCACAGTGTTTCTTGGGTAATTTAGTGGTGAAACCAAGGGCAAGCAGAGGGAGGTTGGCAGGAAATGCCATGGTGAGTTTAAAAATGCTTTCTCAGGTCAGATCTAGCACTGTAGGTAAAGCTGATCTGTCAGGTGAGGCCTCAGAGCCGAAGAAAGAATTATATGTAAAGAAAGTGTGATGGGTGGATGGAGCTGCTGTCTCAGCAGAAAGCTGAGGAGCTGGGATGTGGCGTAAGTGAGCACCTCTGTTTCCCTGGTACGATCAAGTTCAATAGGTAAAGCTTCCATACTTGGCTAAGGTTGGGGAGTATGGCCAGGGGTGAGGATGTAGAAGTTGGTTTCTTGGGTAAGGCCTGCGGAGTCTGTGTATGGAACAGGTTTGTATCCTTGGGTCTGTCAGATATCGTGAGTGAGTTTATCAGGTGGATAGACGGGATTTCTTCAGGTAAGGTCTGTGGAGGACCAGGGTCATGAAACCAGGTATGTCCAGTGAATCCTAAGATGTCATAGCCAGGCCTGGAAAGATGTGTTGGTTGGTCCATGAAGTAGAGGTAGGGCAGAGGGGGCCTGTCAGCTGTGGTCTCAGGAGCCAACAGCAAGCATAGGTAGGCGGAGTGGGCCTGTCAGGGGGTATGAGGACCCAGTGCTAGGAAGATAAAGCTGACCTGTCAGGTGTGGTATGAAGACACAGGGTCAAGTAGGCAGGGGTATAGTGTAAACTCAAGATTAGCTAAGTAGAATTGGCCTGTCAGGTAGGTATGAGGACTCAGGATCAAATAAGCAGAAGTATGGTTTGAGGACTCATGATTAGATAGGCAGAGCTGGCCTGTTAGGTGTGGTCTGAAGAGCCAGGGTCATAAAGAGGTAGGTAGAGCTAGCCCATCAAGTTTGTGGTCTGAACAGCTAAGCTTTGTTATGCTGGCCTTCCAGGTACGGTCTGTAGAGCTAAGGTCACATAGTGAATGGTAGGCAGAGGTTGCTCACCAGGTCTGTTCTGAGGAGCCAGGATTCATACTTTATCAGTAGGTAGAGCTGGTCTGTCAGATAGAGTCTTGAGGTGTGAGGAGTTAGAACTGAATACAGGCAGGTGAAGCTGGCTCACTAAGTGTTCTAAGGAGCCAGGGTCAGAAGCAGGCAGCTGCTCTGCCAGCTGTAGACTTGAGTTGGGATTGAACACAGGTAGGTAGAGCTGGATTCAGGCAAAGATAGTTCTGGGTCTTTGTATGGGGGCAGGCGGTGGGGGGTGGCTAAAGAACAAGGGTTAGTCTTAGGTAAGTAGAGCTGGCCATCCAAGTGTGTTCTGAGAATCTAGGGTCAGTCTCAGGTAGGTAGAGCTGGCCTGAAGAGCCAGGGTCAAATATTGGTAGGTACTCCTGACCAGGTGTGGTCTGATAGAGCTGTAGTCATGTATAAATGCACTAGGTGAGGTCTGAGGACTCAGGTCCAGTACAGGTGGGTACACATGGCCTTGCAGGTATGGAGTGAGGAGTTAAACAGAGCTGGTCTATAAGGCGAGATTAGGAGAACAAAGGTCAAGAATAAGAGCTCTTTGACCAAATGGAACAGAGGAGCAAGCATCAGGCACAGGTAGGTGGGCTGGCTCGCCAACTGTGGTCTGAAGAGCCAGAGTGCTGTGTAACTAGGTGGAGCTGGTTTGCCAAGATGTAGGTGTGAGGAGTTAAAGACGAACACAGGTAGGCAGAGGTGGTCTCTTCACAGATTGAATTCAGACAAAAATAGGGTATACCTGGGACTTTTGGCAAAACCTGAGGAGCTAGAGCTAAGTTCCTGAGGGTAGAATGCTCTCTTAAATCAGGTGCACAGTACTGGGTCCATGGCATAAGCAAAGTACTGTGGGTCTTGTAGGCAGTCTGCAGACCCTAATTTAAACATGACTATGTAGATGTGGCTCTCTAGGCAAGAACTGTGGAGCCAGAGACAGATATACTTGGGGTCTTTCAGAGGAAGTCGAGGCTTGGTTCTGGCTTGGATGTGTCAACCCGCATATTAGAGGTAAGACCCCGGAGCCTGCGTGAGTCACAGTGGTGAGTCATTCCTTGACATCTCAGGTGGGTCTGTGGAGCACAGATACACAGAGATGATGTTCCTAATTGTTGAAGTCCCAGGCTCATCTGTGAGGTTGCTGATTCTATAGTTAAGCCAAGGTTGGTGGTGGCAGGATCCATATGGCAGTCATGACACTGTACCAGACTGGACCGAGAACTGCGGGATCAAGGCCCTAGTACATAGAGCTGGGCCCCCAAATAGGTGCAAAGAATCAGAGTTGGTCTTTGGGAGATGGACCTATGGCTGTCAGCTCAAGTGGAGGATCAAGTTTGGGCACATGTCTTGTGAAGCCTGGCCCATCAGCTGTGTGGTGTCTGACTCTGGACAGGTATGTTGCCCTGTATCAGGAGGCACTGGAGCTGAATAGAGGTAGAGCCAGGTCTCCCTGGTGAAGCTGCTGCATCCATGTCCATGCTGGCGTTTACCTGGCTTTGCTAGTCAGTCTGTGGATCCAGGAAGAAGCATCTTCACCACTAAAGTACCCCATGCTGGTCAGGTTAAGTATGTAGAGCAGAGTCTGCCTAGGAATGTGTATGTGGCTGGCCAGACCTGAGGAGATAGGTCAGACATAGTGTGTATCAAAAGCCAGGAGATTGCTCAGTGAATAAAGATGCCTGCCACGAAGCCTAAATGACCCAAATTGGATCCCTAGGACCCACATGGTGGAAGGAGAGAGCTTCTTGATGCCCACAAGTTGTCCTCTCACCTCATGCATGCTCTGCGTTCATGCACACAAAAATGTAAAAAAAAATTTTTTAGATAGAAAAGCATAGTCACAGCCGGGCATGGTGATACATACCTATAACCCTAGCACTCAGGAGACCGAGGCAGAAGGATCAGTATTTGAGGCTGGCTTGGGCGACACAGTACAATTTTGTTACACCAAAGAATGAAAGGAAGGGAACAAAACAATGCACAGTTGTAAAAAAACACATCTAGGACTCCTGGAAGTCAGAATAGGTGGAATGCCCTGAGCAGACCCACTGCTTGTCCTCAGTTAGGCAAAACCTAGGGCTGTTGCAGGGGCCAAGGAGTCTGTGACCAGTCCAGAGTGTGGTCCAACCTCGTTTGCTGGCATATGGTCCAAGATGCCCTAAGGATAGTATAATACTTGATTAGGTAAAGTCAAGTCTGGCAGACAGGGAGGTGAGGCACAGAACACTGAACTATATAAGGTTTGGTGTGAAGGTCCTATCTGCAGATGTGAGGGCTCAGAGCCTGGTCAGACCCCTGCTTGGCATCACTGAGCTCCCCCTGAAGTAAAATCTGACCTGGTTTCTCAGCCAAGGTCAGAGGCTGGACCTGTCAAGTCTGAGGTCTGCTGACTACCCACAAGTCCTGTTCTAAAACTGAATCTATTAGGCAAAGTCTTAGAGGCTGTGTCAAGCATGGGGGTGCAAGGGGACTGTCCATGCTGTAAAGCTGCTCCCAAACCTGGGTCCTTCCAGATGAAGGACCCCAACATTCATTATTACCCAAGCCAAGGGGACCTTGGGCCATACTTGTCTTGTTCTCCCCTTTTGATTGAACTCCCTGAGTCAGCCTTCTGTACTCCCTTGTCAAGGGTATCCTCTTGAGGTAACCTCGGAGTTTCCTTAGTGGTTTGCGTCTCCATTTGCGCCTCACTCCCAGACTACAGTTCTCCAGCCTTGGCCCACAGCTTCCCTCGTCTAACCCTCAAAGTCACCTTGCAGGTTGTGCTGTGCTCCCCACTGCCTGTTTTCACAGGCTTTGAGAGCTGAGTTTTTTTAATGCCTCAAGGCATCCATTGGATACATGGTCTGGGACCCTCCTTTGCACCTAGTGGGCATCACCCCAGGGAGAATGGAAAGGAGTTGTTGGAGAGGAATTGTTCATATCATTTCCTGTGAGGCTTAGTTCTCTGGCTGTTGTGAAAGGCTGCTGTTGCCACAGGACCTTTACATAAGCTATTCTGGCTGCTGGGATGCTTCTCTGGGTAATACTTGGTTTTTTAGATCTAGACTTCAGCACCCTGCAGATTCTGTTTATAACTCTTCTCAACATCATACTCTGGTTCTGTCAGTGTCTGAGGAGACTGGATAAGTACAGTTATGAGACTCTGGGCCCATCAGTGTCTGAGGAGCCAGGGTATGTGCCAGTACAGGCTTAGGGTCTGTCAGTGAGGAGACAGTAGGTGCGGGTACGAGAATCTGGGTCTGTCAGTATCTAAAGAGCCAGGGTAGGCCACAGGTACAAAGCTCTGGGTCCATCACTGCCTGAGGAGACAAGGTAGGTACATATATAAAGCTAAGGGTCTGTCAGTGAGGAGACAGGGTAGGTGCAGGTATGAGGCTCTGGATCTAACACTGTCCGAGGAGACAGGGTAAGTGCAGGTATGAGGCTCTGGTCTGAGTGTCTGAGGAGACAGGGTAGGTGCAGGTATGAGGCTCTGGGTCTGTCTGTCTGAGGAGACAGGGTAGGTGCAGGTATGAGGCTCTGGTCTGTCAGTGTTTGAGGAGACAGGGTAGGTGCAGGTATGAGGCTCTGGGTCTGTCAGTGTCTGAGGAGACAGGGTAGGTGCAGGTATGAGGCTCTGGGTCTGTCTATCTGAGGAGACAGGGTAGGTACAGGTATGAGGCTCTGGGTCTGTCTGTCTGAGGAGACAGGGTAGGTGCAGGGATGAGGCTCTGGGTCTGTCTATCTGAGGAGACAGGGTAGGTACAGGTATGAGGCTCTGGGTCTGTCTGTCTGAGGAGACAGGGTAGGTGCAGGGATGAGGCTCTGGGTCTGTCTATCTGAGGAGACAGGGTAGGTACAGGTATGAGGCTCTGGGTCTGTCTGTCTGAGGAGACAGGGTAGGTGCAGGGATGAGGCTCTGGGTCTGTCTATCTGAGGAGACAGGGTAGGTACAGGTATGAGGCTCTGGGTCTGTCTGTCTGAGGAGACAGGGTAGGTGCAGGGATGAGGCTCTGGGTCTGTCTATCTGAGGAGACAGGGTAGGTACAGGTATGAGGCTCTGGGTCTGTCTGTCTGAGGAGACAGGGTAGGTGCAGGGATGAGGCTCTGGGTCTGTCTATCTGAGGAGACAGGGTAGGTACAGGTATGAGGCTCTGGGTCTGTCTGTCTGAGGAGACAGGGTAGGTGCAGGGATGAGGCTCTGGGTCTGTCTATCTGAGGAGACAGGGTAGGTACAGGTATGAGGCTCTGGGTCTGTCTGTCTGAGGAGACAGGGTAGGTGCAGGGATGAGGCTCTGGGTCTGTCTATCTGAGGAGACAGGGTAGGTACAGGTATGAGGCTCTGGGTCTGTCTGTCTGAGGAGACAGGGTAGGTGCAGGGATGAGGCTCTGGGTCTGTCTATCTGAGGAGACAGGGTAGGTACAGGTATGAGGCTCTGGGTCTGTCTGTCTGAGGAGACAGGGTAGGTGCAGGGATGAGGCTCTGGGTCTGTCTATCTGAGGAGACAGGGTAGGTACAGGTATGAGGCTCTGGGTCTGTCTGTCTGAGGAGACAGGGTAGGTGCAGGGATGAGGCTCTGGGTCTGTCTATCTGAGGAGACAGGGTAGGTACAGGTATGAGGCTCTGGGTCTGTCTGTCTGAGGAGACAGGGTAGGTGCAGGGATGAGGCTCTGGGTCTGTCTATCTGAGGAGACAGGGTAGGTACAGGTATGAGGCTCTGGGTCTGTCTGTCTGAGGAGACAGGGTAGGTGCAGGGATGAGGCTCTGGGTCTGTCTATCTGAGGAGACAGGGTAGGTACAGGTATGAGGCTCTGGGTCTGTCTGTCTGAGGAGACAGGGTAGGTGCAGGGATGAGGCTCTGGGTCTGTCTATCTGAGGAGACAGGGTAGGTACAGGTATGAGGCTCTGGGTCTGTCTGTCTGAGGAGACAGGGTAGGTGCAGGGATGAGGCTCTGGGTCTGTCTATCTGAGGAGACAGGGTAGGTACAGGTATGAGGCTCTGGGTCTGTCTGTCTGAGGAGACAGGGTAGGTGCAGGGATGAGGCTCTGGGTCTGTCTATCTGAGGAGACAGGGTAGGTACAGGTATGAGGCTCTGGGTCTGTCTGTCTGAGGAGACAGGGTAGGTGCAGGTATGAGGCTCTGGGTCTGTCTATCTGAGGAGACAGGGTAGGTACAGGTATGAGGCTCTGGGTCTGTCTGTCTGAGGAGACAGGGTAGGTGCAGGTATGAGGCTCTGGGTCTGTCTATCTGAGGAGACAGGGTAGGTACAGGTATGAGGCTCTGGGTCTGTGAGTGTCTGAGGAGACAGGGTAGGTGCAGGTATGAGGCTCTGGGTCTGTCTATCTGAGGAGACAAGGTAAGCACAGGTATGAGGCGGCTCTGGGTCTGCCAATTTCTGAGGAGATCAGGCCTATGTCAGTGTCAGAACAGGTAAGTTAGGCAGAGGTAGGAGTACTTGGTCTGCCAGTATCAGGAGGTGAGATTTGGCACAGGTGTGAAGCACTAAATCCGTCAGGGTCTGTGGCAGTAAGGTAGGCACAGGTATGAGCACTTGGGCTGTCAGCGTCTGAGGAGGTGGGTTGGAAACAGGTATGAGGCTGTATGTCTGTTAGTGTCAGAGGCAGCAGGTTAAGCACAAATAGGGAGCTTTGTCAACACTGAGGAAGTAGGGGCTGGGTGTCAAGCTCTGGGGCTGTCAGTAATGATGAGGTAGGTTAAACACAGTTGTGAGGCCCTGGTTCTTTCAACACCGAGGAGGCAAAGGCTGGCACCGCCGTAAGGCTTTGTGTCCGTCAGTTCGAGGCCTCGGGTCTGCCAGGAAGACAAGACCAGCCATGGTAACATGTTCAGTTGAGTGTGTGGCTCTGGTCAGTCAGCATGTAGTCTGCTTTGCTGGTCAGCTCAGAGTCGCTGCTGCCAGGCCTGCTGTCTGTCTGCAGAGGTGGGTTGGGTCGAGCCCTCCAAGCTGCACCTGTGGAAGAGCAGCTTCCCGAGGGCCAGGTGTGGCAGGAGGGAGGGGGGCGGGGTATGCCAGCCCTCCTGCAGTGCCTTTTCCTTCTCTCCTAGTGGGTAGGTGGACGCTACTCCTTGTGGTCAGCCATCGGACTTTCTATCGCCCTACACGTGGGTGAGTGTTTCTGATTCTTACAGCCCCCTCCTTTCTCACCTGTTGGGAAGTTTGAGGTTGGGGGTGTGTCCTGAGTACCTCGCTTACCCCGCAGGCTGCTGGCCTCTCTGCTCCTGGCTAGAAACATGTTCTTAGCTCTGATAGGAAGACTCGGGGTTTGTTTGTGCTCAGGGCCAGGTGTGATGGCAGAGGCTTTCTGCAGGCCAGCTTCTGCCAGGTCCTTCCTGGCTTCACATCCAGTCTTTCCTAGAAAAAACTGTCCACTCCCAGGAGGACACAGGGTATGGCCATTTTTGTTGATGCTGCTTTTTTCTTGCAGGTTTTGACCACTTCGAGCAGCTGCTCTCAGGAGCTCACTGGATGGTGAGTACTGAGTGCCAGAGACTGCGTGGGTCCAGCTTTTTCCTTCCTCTCTCTCCTTCCCTTTTCTCCCTGACAGCTGCTCAATTCCTGTCCTGTTGTCTTTTTAGGACCAGCACTTCCGCAAAACGCCCCTGGAGAAGAATGCCCCTGTCCTGCTGGCTCTGCTTGGAGTCTGGTATATCAACTGCTTTGGGTGCGAGACTCACGCCTTGCTGCCCTATGACCAGTACCTGCACCGTTTTGCTGCCTATTTCCAACAGGTACCAGCTGCTAGGCCAGACTTGAGGATGGCAGGACCCTGTAGAACCTGGGAGGTTCAGTGGCTTAGGTTGCAGCTCCTGTTGCCCTTGGGCATGGCCACAGCCCAACCCTGTTCCAGGTTTCAGTACATCTTGGTAACCAAGACTATTCTATCCACGTGTCAGCTGAGTTTCGTCACTGTGCAAGGACATGACTGGTTAACGTGGTGCTCTGGCCATACTTGTCCTGCATTGGCTGTGGGTGTGTGTCTCAGCTGGGGTCACTTCCTTTTTGGCTATCACTTGTGGCTTGCTCTAGGGTGATGCAGAGCCAAGATCCCCATGGCCTGTACTACCTTATTCATTCCAGAAAATGAAGTTCATGCCCTGTCTGTGTTGCCTCTTAAGCTACACAGGGTGACCTCCTCATTCCCTTTGGTGTGGTCCGAGCCTTTGGAGACAAAGTAGTCTCTCTTCTACTCAGATTCTGTTCTGTAAAGCCCTTCTGTACCTGCTCCTGCTTGTTCAGTGCAGACCAGGACTATCCTGTAGGCCTTGGGCTCCCTGGGGCAGATTGAGCAAACTTTGACCCATACCTGAGGGTGACTCCTGCCCCTGAAGGAGGCCTGAGGTTCCCAGATGCCAGCTGCCTGGGTCAGGGTGGGATGACCAGGCCTAAGTGGGTACAAGGCCCAGCTTCTAGCCAGGGTGACATCCCTCAGAGACTACACTCTGGACCCCATCCTGCCCCTCTTAAAAGATTAGTTGAAGATTTTGTGACCTATTTGGGCATGTGTTGTTTTCTGGGGGTTTTTATTATTGTTGCATGTGTGGGTTTTTTTAAGATTTATTTATGTGTATGCATGCATATCTGCATGTATGCCAAGTGTGTGCAGATGTCTGAAGAAGGTGTTAGATCCTCTGGAACCGAAGTTACAGGCAGTGGTTTAGATCCTCTGGAAGAGCAGCAAATGCTCTTAACTGCTGAGCCATCTCTCTAGCCCCTTCTGGCCCTTTTCCCTGTGGACCAGGCTGGCCTCAATCTCACAGAGATCTACCTGCCTCTGCCTCCCAACTGCTGTGATTAAAGGCATGTGCCACCATACCTGACCTTGCAAATTTTGTTTTTCAAGAAGCCTTCTTCCCACCTCCAGAGCAATCTTCTACAGGGGAACATGGGTCCTTCTGCAGAGTAGTTTAAAAAAGCTCAGGGGCCTGTGGACACACATTTACGCACTCCCCACATAGGAAAGGGGCATCCCAGGAAGGGCCTGGGCACAGTACATGAACTGACAAACTTACAGGAAGAGGGCTGTTTCCCTCCTTGTTCCAGGGTGACATGGAGTCCAATGGGAAATACATCACCAAGTCCGGTGTCCGTGTGGACCACCAAACGGGCCCAATTGTGTGGGGAGAGCCAGGGACCAATGGCCAGCATGCATTCTACCAGCTCATCCACCAAGGTAGGGTGTATACAACCTGAGCAGGGGTGCTGGGGAGGATGAAGACCTCCCACTCCGGGCAGTGCTTTCCTTTAGGCCACATGGGTGGCTCCCGTGGGTTGGGGTTGTGTGGATGACCATTGTGCCCTTCACAGGTACCAAGATGATACCTTGTGACTTCCTCATCCCTGTTCAGACCCAGCACCCTATACGGAAAGGTTTGCATCACAAGGTAAGACCCCTATGTGGACCCTCCTCAATGCTTCTCAGGATCAGGTACGCCTAGGTGCCCCCACCCAAAGCTTTGCTCTGCTCAGTAGTTATTCTAGTTTCTGTCATGGCAGGTGACCAGAAAGTTAGTGCCTTAAAACAGCACCATCTTTATCCCAGCACTCAGGAGGCAGAGGCATGCGGGTTTCTGGGAGTACCATGCCAACCAGTGTTGTATAAAAACAAAACAAAGCACTATCTATTGTCTCAGTTTCCAAAGTTAGAAGTCTAGCAGTCCCTGGTCGGGCCCCTGCCTAGTAAAGATTCATGGGCTATGAACGTGTCAACCAGACTACATTCTTCTCTGGGAGATAAGAAATGCTTGTTGGGTTTCTGGCAGAAAGCACTTGCCTGTGGAGGATCAAGGTATTGGTCTTCACTGGCGGCAAGGAAGGGTCTTTTTCATAGCCTGAGCTAGCTTCAAATTTGTGATCCTTCTGCTTCAGCTTCCGGAGTTCAGGGATTATAGGCATGTGTCACCACGCTCAGCTTAGGGGGTTGAATTCTGCATCTTCCTTCTCTGTAATTCTGTGATCCAGAGCTTTTGGCTTGATTCAGTTAGAAAAGAAGTGATGCCTCTCCCCCGCTTCAGGTTTCAAAAGATAAATGTTGACCGTCATTAGCAGAACCCTGGCAAGGACTACATACATTTCCTTTAGGAAGCTTGGCATGGTGGCACACACCTGTAATCCCAGCTATTCAAGAGAGTGAGGCAGGAAACTTACCAATTCAGGGCCAACCTGTGTAGCTGAGCAAGAAGCTATCTCAAGATCTCAAAAAGATAGGCATGTAGCTCAATGGTAAGGCACTTACCCAGTATGCAGAGGCCCTGGGTTTCATTCCCAGTAATACCTCTCTTAATAGAAGAAACAGTTCGGCTTGTTACCTACCCTCTATTGTCGTCAGGTGTGCCCTCGGGTCCTCCTTTACTCTGAGTGAATGGACCGTGCTGGGACTGACCCCACCTGAGAAGTGCTGGGTCGTGGCAGCATCCCTCTGCTGTCCCTCTGCAGTATCTGCTAGTGTAACTTGGTATCTCTTGTCAGATCCTCCTGGCCAACTTCCTAGCCCAGACTGAGGCCCTGATGAAGGGGAAAACAGCCGAGGAGGCCCGGAAGGAGCTCCAGGCTGCTGGAAAGAGCCCAGAGGATCTTGAGAAACTTTTGCCACACAAGGTCAGCTCTGCGACATCAGCTTTGGGGCTGCATGCAGGAAATGAAGGGATGAAATTGAAGGGCCAAGGCACAGGCATGGCTCCTGGTATGGCTGGATCGTCTTGTACAGTGTGAGGGTCTGTCTAAACAGACTCAAATATCCTATCCTCAGGCAGGGTGTCCTTCCTCTCTAACAGCTTGGGGATCAGAATTAACCTGGGAATAATTTTGTTTCCTGAAGGTCTTTGAAGGAAATCGCCCAACCAACTCTATTGTGTTCACTAAGCTCACACCATTCATACTTGGAGCCTTGATTGGTAAGTGGGTAGTGGGAGGGACTAGCTTGGGGGTCAGTTGGACAGGGCATGGGGGACCCTAACAGGCACTGTCTGCCACCTCTACAGCCCTCTACGAGCACAAGATCTTCGTTCAGGGCGTCATCTGGGACATCAACAGCTTCGACCAGTGGGGGTGAGTAGCTGGCAAGGAAAGGTGAGGGTGTCTGGGCTGACTGAGAGTCTCACTAATTGTGCCGGCGCCTTCTGCTCATCCCCTTCTTCTACCCTTCCTGGCAGAGTGGAGCTGGGGAAGCAGCTGGCTAAGAAAATCGAGCCTGAGCTTGAGGGCAGCGCTGCAGTGACCTCCCATGATTCTTCCACCAATGGGCTGATCAGCTTCATCAAGCAACAACGGGATGCCAAAGCAGAATAAGCTTCGCTACAGTCCCTATCGATGGGTCCTCCTTGACCCTCTTCACTGGTCTGCACTGCATGGTCCTGCCCCTTCCTGCCCAGAACATCGTCCAGTCATGGGCTTGGACCACAAGCCTTTTGGGAACTGATCTGGAATTGGCACCCACCCCTTCCATGTGTGCACCCTTCCTGTGTGACAACCAGCTGACGTGCTTCGGTGCATCTGACCTAAGCTCACATGGTTTGCATCCAGCTAGAATAAAGATGCCACAGAGGAGGCATGGCTCAGCTTCTTACTGCTTCCTGAGGTGGCACTTGACAGGGTTGGTGTCCAGTGTTGGTGTTCCCTGGTTGCCCTTGAGTAAGTGCTGAGCAGCTCCAGAGCAGAGGGTGGTTCCTTAAGAAACAGGGACAGAGAACTGCAAAACAGTTATGGTCAGGAGGGCAGCTTAGCCCCCAATCAGATTCCTTCTCACCGCCTTCCCTCCTCATTGCAAAACTTGCCTGCTTCTGTTTGCTTTGAGACAGGGTCTCACTATCTAGCCCTGGCAGGCCTGGAACTTGCTGTATAGCCCAGGCTGGATTCAAATACAGATCCACCTGCCTCTGCCTCCAGAGTTTTGGGATTAAAGGTCTGTGCCACCATGTCTGGGTTTTTATTTTTTTGTTTTTAATTACATTTATTTATGTATTTATTTTGTGGGAGGTCACTTTAAAGAGTCACTTTTCTTTGTGTTTTGAGACAGGGTCTCCCTGTAGCCCCAGCTGGCCTGAAATTCTCTCTGTAGACCAAGCTGGCCTTGAACTCAGAGATCCACCTGCCTCTGTCTCCTTAGTACTGGAATTAAAGGCACGTGCCACCATAACTGGGCCCTATTAGCTAGTTTTTAAAACCACAGGTTACATTATTTTAGGTAATTCTTGGCCAACAACATGAAGGGTTGTCACCGTATTCTGGCCAGATGCTTAGGTAATTCTTCTCTTTTATCTTTTTTTTTTTTTTTTTAATATTATATATATATATGAATGGTTTTTGCATGCATGTAAGTACACCTGTGTCATGCAGTACCCACAGAGGCCAGAAGAGGACATCAGATCCTTTGGAACTGGAGTTACAGATGGCTATTAGCTGACATGTGGGTACTAGGAACTGAACCTGGGTCATCTGCAAGAACAGCCAATGCTTTTAACCACTGAGCCATCTCTCCAGCCCCTCCTCCCCGTTATCTTCTTAAAATAATAAATAGTATTTTGGGGGTTGGGCTATAGCTCATTTAATAAGAGTGCTTGCCTAGTATGCATGAGGCCCTGGATTTGATTCCCTGGCATCACATAAACCAGGTGTGCTGCATACCTGTCATCCTAGCACTCAGCACTTTAGAGTCAGAAGGATTAGGAGTTCAAGGTTATCCTTGGCTACATAAAAGAGTTCCAAGTCAACCTGGGCTTTAGAGTCAAAAGATATGAAGTGGCAGGGACCCTGACTGACACCAGTTTGGCTTCATATGAGGGACTTCATCAAGACCATGTGCTCTAGGCCACCTGCCAGATCCTGTGTCTTCCTGTGTTAGGAGAAACCACATCAGTTATCACATATCCTTTGGCTATTCAGAAGTCAAGAAATACTACTTGGAGCTGGGCGTAGTGGCGCATGCCTTTAATCCCAGCACTCGGGAGGCAGATGCAGGTGGATCTCTGTGAGTTCAAGGCCAGCCTGGTCTGCAAAGTGAGTTCCAGGACAGCTGGGGCTACAGAGAGACCCTGTCTCAAAAAGACAAAAAAAAAACTTGGGAACGATAATATAGCTGGGTGTCAGTAATGTCACCACTGTGTCCTGGGCATCGGATGTCTGAGCAGATGAGTTTTCAGTGTGAGGCTGAGCAAGCAGTCTTCAACATCATTCTGTACTTCCTTCAGTGCTAATTGTGGGCCAGTGAGGTGGCTCCGTGGATAAAAACACTGCACAAGCCTGCTCATCTGGGTTGAGCCATGGAACCCATGGAAGGAGAGAACTGACTCCACACTCTGACCTTCACATAATTATAAAATGTAAATTGTATCACAAGGCCAGCCTGGGCTGATGAGCAAGTTCCAGGTTTGCCTGGCTAAACAGGGAAAATTATCTCAAAACAAGGGGAGGTATAAGTGGTAGAGGGGGTCAGATAGAGCTCAATGAAGCTTGCATTCAGTCTCCAACACACAGGCACTATTAGGAGGCGATATTCAGGAGAGGCCAGCAACTGTAGGAGGTGGTCTTGGCCTTATGTTTGAATTGCAACATCTAAAGGCTCTTGTGTTAAAGGCTTGGTTCCCAGCAGGTGGCGCTATTGGGAGGTGGTAGAAAACCAGGAGGTGAGGACTTTCTGGAGAAGAACGTCTTGGGGTGACTGAAGAGAAGATTTTGTTGCTAGCTCTTCGTTCTCTGCTTCCTGCTTGCAGGTGCTGTGGAAGGTGTCTTTTCTCTGACACCCTCCACCACCAGCATGTTCTCAGCTGTTCTAGTTTGATTTCTGTTGCTCTGATAAAACAGTGACCAAAAGCAATAAGGTTACAGTCCATGATTGAGGGAAGTCAGGGCAGGAACCAGGGAGGAATGCAGCTTGCTGCCCTGCTCACTTGACTCATGCTTTAGATTTTTTTTTTTTTTGAGACGGGGTCTCCCTGTAGCCCCAGCAGGCCTGGAACCCACTATGTAGACCTCGCTGGCCTTGAATTCAGAGATCCACCTGTCTCTGCCTCCCACGTACTGAGATTATAGCTTTTTTTTTTTAAGATTTATTTTTATTATTTTTAATTATGTGTGAGTATGAGTGCAGGTACCTGTAGAATCCAGGATGTGTTGGATCCCTGGAGCTGTAGTTACAGGTAGTTGCTGGTTGCCTGATGTGGATGCCAGGAACTGAGCTTGGGTCCGCTACAAGAGCAGTAAGTGCTCTTAACCAATGAGCAGTAAGTCATCTTTCTAAGCCCTTAGATAGCTTTTGTTTTGTTTTGTTTGAGCAGGGTCTCCTTATAGCCCCCAGCTAGCTTGGAACTGTCCATGTAGACCAGGCTGATCTTGATCTCACAGAGATCCACCAACCTGCCTCTGCCTCCCAAGAGCTGGGATTAAAGGGATGCACTACCATGACTGGCACTAGAATTAAAAAAAAAAAAAATTATGTGTATGTATTGCCTGCATGTGTGTAAGTGCACCCATATCATGCAGTGCCCTCAGAGGTCAGAAAAGGGCATTGGATCCCTTGGAACTGGAGTTATGGACAGTTGTTAGCTACCATGTGGGGGGCTGGGAATCGAATCTGGGTCTTTTGCAAGAGTAGCCAGTGCTCTTAACCACTGAGCAATCTGTCCAGCCCCACATTTTTTTTTTATACATCCCAGGACCACCTGCTTGAGGAATAGTGCTCTCCATAGCTGGCTGGGCCCTCCTATATAAATTAATAATGAAGACAGTCCCTCTCAGACATGCCCACTGACCAACCTCATGTAAACAGTTCCTTGATTTTTTCGGATGACTCTAGGCTGTCAAGTTAACAAGCTAACTAGGACATCAGCCCACCATGGGCAGAAACCATAAGCCAAAATCTTTCCTCCATTAAGTTATTTTTTCATAGTGATTGATAAACACTGGGTTAGCAAAATAAGAATTTTGAAAACTACTTTAAAAAAAAATTACTTTGCTTGGTGTGGTGGTGCACGCCTTTAATCCCAGCACTTGGGAGGCAGAAGCAGGTGGATCTCTGAGTTCAAGGTCAGCCTGGTCTACATAGTTCCAGGGCAGCTGAGGCTGCAGGAAGACCTTGTCTCAAGAAGACAATATATATATATATATTTCCATGTGTATGAGTGCATGTATGTAAGTGTACACCTGTGTCATTCAATGTCCGTGGAGGTCAGAAGATGGTGTCAGATCCCTGGAACTGGAGTTATGGACGGTTGTTAGCCACTTATGGGTACTGAGAACCAAACCCCAGTCCTCTGGAAGAGCAGCCAATACTCTTAACCACTGAGCCATCTCTCCAGCCCAATGAAGCCTACTTGTAAGAATTTTAAAACACATCTTGGGAAATACTAGCTGAAATAAAACATCTGTGAAGTCGTCCAAATTCACTGGTTAGACCTTAAGTGAACGTGGTCGGAATTCACAGAGCCTTTTAAAGCTTTGGCAGAATGAAAAAGAACCGAGGCAAGGGACTGGTTTCATTTCTCAACTGATGATGCCTACATTTTTCATTTTTAAACCCTTTCTGCAGGACTACTTCATAGAAGATGTGTAATTCTATCGCAGGACATCAGACGGCACATAAAATCTGAAGTTTCTGGGATTCCCAGCTTAGGGCCCAGGCAGAGATCTGAGAAGCAGCAGAACCGGGTCAGAGGCTTTAAAGCAAACCACCAGAACCGGTCTGGTAGAGGGGCCTGGTGGTGTAAGCAGAGCGCTCAGCCTCTCGGCCACCGTAGCTGCTGTGATCACGTGGGAGCCTGATTGTCATGGCGGCGGCCGTCCGGAAGCCGGTGCTGCTTGGACTTCGGGACGCGGCGGTGCCGGGCCGTCCCACGGGGCCCGGAGCGTGGACCGCGAGTAAGCTGGGCGGCCTCCCGGTGAGCACGGCCGCGGGTGGAGGCCGGGGGTTCGGGGGGAGAGGGACGAGGCCCGGTAGGCGCGGGGGTCTGACTCCGCTCCCGCCCTCAGGACGCCCTGCCCGGCGTGGCGGCGCCTAGGCCGCGGTGTGCGCGCTGTGCGCAGCCGCTCGCGCTCGTCGTGCAGGTGTACTGCCCGCTGGAGGGCTCCGCGTTCCACCGGCTTCTGCACGTATTCGCTTGCGCCCACTCGGGCTGCAGCGACGGCGGGACAAGCAGGTAGGCTGGGACGGCCCGGAGCCGGCTAGCTAGGCTTGACGGCGGGAGCGGAGCCGGGGCTGGGAGTCGGGGCTGGAGCCCTCACGGCCATCTGTCTTCGCCCTGAAGGTGGAAAGTGTTCCGCTCCCAGTGTCTGCCAGTGCTAGAGAAAGAGGCTCGGGATGCGCAGGTAACGCGGTTGTACCCGGCATGGAGGAGTGTTCTGCAATTTGAGCATCGTTTTCAGAACGTCATTTTACTTTGTTCTTCAGTTAGTCCCACCTCCTCCTCCTCATTCCTCCCTCCCTTCTCTCTCTTTCCTCCCTCTCTTCTCTGTTCCCTCCTCTGTCTGCCTATAGGGTCACCACACCTGATTTAAGACAAAATTTTAAAACCACGTTCTTTAAACTTCAATGGAATGAATTTTACTCTTTTAGAACCATAGCATTCTATTTTTTTTTTTTTTTTTTTTTTTTTTTAGACAAGGTCTCCCTGTAGCCCCAGCTGTCCTGGAACTCACTATGTAGACCAGGCTGGCCTTGAACTCACAGAGATCCGCCTGCCTCAGTCTCCCGAGTGCTGGGACTACAGGCGTGCATCACCACGCCCAGTGCATTCTATTTTCTTAATGTCTTGTGACTTCTAGTTTTCACTTCAGATACATAGTTTACTGATTATCTTATTTGGAAAAATAGAGGGGGTGAAGTCCAGCAAAGGCAATACAGTCGAGCACAGACCTGTAATCCCAGCTACTCAGAAGCCTAAGGCAGAAATATCCCAAGTTCAAGGCCTGGCTAAGCTACAGAGTGAGTTCAAAGCTTTAGCTGCTTAGTGACCTGACTCAAAAAGTAAAAGTTGATGGACTGGGGAAAAGGCTCAGGGGGTGAAGGTGCTTGCTGCCAAACCTGACAACCTGAGTTCCATCCCTGGCACCTACCTACATGGTGGAAGGAAAGAACAGACTTCGGCAAGTTGTCTCTTACCTCCACACACATGCATACACACACAATGAATTTCAAAATCGGTCTGGTGTGGTGGAGCACGCCCTTGATCCCAGCACTTGGGAGACAGAGGCAGGCAGATCCCTGTGAGTTCAAGGCCAGCCTGGTCTACATAGGGAGTTCCAGGACAGCTGGGGCTACAGGGAGACCCTGTCTCAAAAAGACCCCCCCCCAAAAAAATTTCAAAATCTCAATGTGGCGGTGCAGACCTGTAATCCAATACTCAGGAGACAGAGGCAGGAGGAGAAACATAAGATTGGAATTAGCTTGGACTACACAGTGAAACCTTGTCTCAAAAAACTAAAAACAAGGCTGGGCATGGTGGCACACGCTTTTAATCCCAGCACTTGGGAGGCAGAGGCAGGTGGATCTCTGTGAGTTCAAGGCCAGCCTGGTCTACATAGTGAGTTCCAGGACAGCTGAGGCTACAGGGAGACCCTGTCTCAAAAAGAAAAACAACAACAACAACAAAAAAAAAACTAAAAACAAAAATTAGAAAGAGGGCTAAGGATAGAGCTCAGTGTAGGAATTGCTTGCTTACAATTCCTGAGGCCCTGGATTCAGTTCCTAGCACAGAAGTTTTAAAAAAAAAAAAAACTGAGCTAAGTACATTGGCCCACACCTGTAATTCCAGCAGCTGGGAGGCTGAAGCAGGAGGAGCAATACAAGTTTGAAGCCAGCCTGGTTTATAGTGAATTAAATGCCATCTTAGAGTACAGTGAGACCCTTTGTTTAAAAGACTTTACTGGTGAAACACTCCTTTAGTCCCAGCACTCAGGAGGCAGAGGCAGGTGGATCTCTGTGAGGTCAAAGCCAGCCTGGTCTACATAGTGAGTTCCAGGTCAGGTGGGGTAAAAGAAACCGTGTCTCAAAAAGACCAAAAAACAAAAAGACTACTGGGGCTGGAGAGATGGCTCAGCAGTTAAGAGCACTGGCAACCCAGGTTGTTTCTAACACCCATATAGTTGACACAACAGCCTGTAACACCAACCAGTTCTAGGGGAATCCAACACCATCTTCTGGCCTCCCTGAATACCAAGGATACATGTGGTACACATATATACATACAGGCAAAACACTCATACACATGAAATAAAATAAATCTTAAAAAAAAAAGTAGATAAGCGATCTTGGCCCCCTCCCCCAAAAAAACAGTGACAGAGGAGATCTTGAGGAGGATTCCCCAAATCAACCTCTGTCTTCCACACACGCACACACATTTCTCCCAAACACATGTGAACACACACGAACACATGAAAAGAAGAAAAAAGACTAGTAAGCACAAGGCCAGGGATTCAGATCTTCAGAGGAGTCAGTCTGGGGAGTTGGTAAGTGAAGAACAAATTCAGCCCCTCTTTGTCTCTAAATTTCTCTTTTATCCATACACAAAATGTTTAATATGTGCCAGGCATAGTACAGGAAATAAAAAGAAATATGATGCTCTTGGCCCTTGTTTTCAGGGTTCAATTGCAGATGGTAGAGAAACAGTTCGACTCTTTGAAGCTAAGACAGATGTTATTTTTTTTTAGCTAGCTAATTTGGTAGCCTGGGGGAGGTGATTCCATGAATGAACATCTCAGAGTTCAGCCCTTCCTCCAGGCCATCTCCTACAATCAGGAAGCTTGGAGTAGTCTGGTGAATGGAGTCACCCTGTCACAGAACTGGTGGCAGTCTATCTCCTTGCTCTATTTTCAGAGAGAAACTTCCTTTGGCTTGGGTTCATTCATTTCTCTCAAGGTTTGTTTTTGTTTTTGTTTTTTGAGATAGGATCTCCCTTTGTAACACAGGCTGACTTAGAACTCTGTAGCCCAGGCTGACCTCAGTCTGTATGAAGCCCAATAGAAAGATCGTGGAGCAGGTGGTTGAAGAAACCTTGTTCTGCATCTGCCACACTGGCCTGAAGATAGTATTAAATCCTCCAATGTGCTTTGAGTGGGTAAGAGTCCAGAAGTTGAATTAAGTGCACTGGAGAGGAAGGGGCTGGTATGCAGGCCCCCTGGGGAAGGTACAAGGAGGGGCTGTTGAAGCCAAAGGCTTCGGTAAAGTCATCTAAGTGTGTTTGGTTCGTATTGGATATTCTTCTAGAAACAGGAAAATGGCCTTGCAGCTGAGAACTGGTGTGAAGGTGCAGGTGACTGGGGAAGTGACAGTGAGGAGGCGCCTTGGCCGCCACTCACCTCAGATTTGGGAAACAATTCTCATGGTGCCAAAGCTGTAGACTGGACTTCGCAGCTCCAAGCCCTCCGCCTGCAGGACACTGGCCTGGGTGCTGTTGACCCTGCCCCTCCCGGGGAAGGCCTGTCCCTCCCTTCTGCAGTGCCGCAGTTCCAGCCCTTCTACATCTGTGTTGCTGATGAGGATGATTATGGAGACTTTGTGGGCCTAGATCATGCCCAGAGACTTCTGCAGGATTACCAGCAGAGAGAAGGGGTCTGCATGGAGCAGCTGCTTTCCCAGAGGTGAGAACTTGCTGCAAGGTTGAGAGGGGGTGTGGTCAGGAAGCTGCTACAGTGGCTATTGTTTCTCCTGATACCTGGCCAGAGTTCTAGAGAGAATGTGTGTGATAGGTCCATTATACTTCTCTTGAATGAGAAAAGGAGGCTCAGACCCTGGATCTCTCTGTTAGCCAGCTGCATTAACTTGCAAACATGCAGCTCTCTTAGGTGCCCTCCAGAAAATGAGCCAAGATGAGCAGTGGTTTCTGCTTGCTGCTTTCTGTTTTGTTTGGAGGTGATAGGATCGAGTGTTAGGCAAGTGCTTTACTACTGAGCCAAATTTCCAGCCCCTGTTCTATTTTGTTATTATTACTATTTTGTTTGTTTGTTTATTTATTTATTTATTTATTTGGTCTTTTTGAGACAGGGTCTCTCTGTAGCTCCAGCTGTCCTGGAACTCACCATGTAGACCAGGCTGGCCTTGAACTCACAGAGATCCACCTGCCTCTGCCTCCCAAGTGCTGGGACTACAGGCGTGCGCCACCACGCCCGGCAACTATTTTTATTTTATAAGTGTATTGCCTGCATGTTTGTAAGTGCACCTGTGTTGTGCAGTGCCTTCAGAGGTCAGAAGAGGACGTCGGATCCCCTGGAACTGGAGTTGTGGATGGTTGTTAGCTGTCATGTGGGTGCAGGGAACTGAACCCGGGTCCTCTGCAAGAGCAGCCAGTGCTCTTAACTGCTCAGCATCTCTCTAGCCCCTACATTTATGTGTGTGTGCCTGTGTACATGCATGTCTGGTGCACATGTGGAGGTCAGAGGACATCTTGTGGGAACGTGCTCTTTTTCCACCATGTGCATTCTGGGGATTGAACTCAGGTCATTAGGCTTAGTGGCAAGTGCCTTTACCTGCTGAGCCACCTCAGAGGCCTTGTTCTGTTTTTGAGATAGGGTCTCATGTAGCTCAGACTGGCCTCAAACTCTCTTTGTAGCCTCAGATGACTTTGAACTTCTGATCCTGCCTCCACCTTCTGAGTGCAGAAATTTCAAGTGTGTGCCACCATGTTAAGTTTTATATAGGGCTGGGGAGTGAACCCAGAGCTTCATGATGCCAGGCAAGCACTCTACCAGCTGAGCTATATCTCTTCTGTTTTTATTTTTATTATTTTAAATTTTTAAATGAATGATTAGTGTCTGTGTGTGTGTGTGTCTCTGTGTGTGTGTATTACACATGCATGCCATGGTGTATGTGTGGAGTTCAGAGGATGATTTTTGGGAGTCTGTTTTCTTCCACTCTAGATTTTAGGGATTGAACTCAGGTCTTCAGGATTGGCAGAAAGTGCCTTTACGTGCTGAGCTGTCTTAAAGCCCTCTTTTCTGTTTTTAAATGTCTTTAAAGCAGAGGTGGGTCAGTTAGAAAAATGCTATTTGTGTATTGACTCCAGAACTGACCCAGGGTCTGAGACCATTTCAGATTCTCAGTTCTCACTTATAAAATGGGAATGATAGCTATCTGTCTTCTATTTTTATGAGATGATTTGGAGAGTCAAATGAGAGAAAGCTCTAGAAAGACTTTATAAACCAAAGCACTAAAAAAATAAGAATGTTCATTGTTGCTACTGGACTCACAGAAGTAAAGCAGGATTTTTGTAGCGGTGATGTGCTCTCCACGAGAGCTGCTGCACTCGCGGGCTTTTTTCAGATAGTGTTCAAGGAGAGAGCTTGACAATGCTGTGTGGCTGTGTGCAGTTGTAATCCTAGCACTCTGAATGCTGAGGCAGGATTACAAGTTTGATACCTGCCTGGGCTATGTGCAAGACCCTGTTTCAAAAATAAACACAGAGAAGGCTAGAGAGATGGATTACTGGTTAGGAGCACTGACTGCTCTTGCAGAGGAACCGGGTTCGATTCCCAGCACCCACTTGGTGGCTACGAACTGTCCTTAACTCCAGTTCCAGGGAAATCCAAAGACCTTTTCTGACACATGGCATTAGACCACACGGGTGGTGACAGGGGTGCCCTCACATACACACAGACAATACATTCATACACGTAAAATAAAAATAATAAATAAAATATTTTAAAAAATAAATAAATAGGCTGGTCGTGGTGGAGCACACATTTAATCCAGCACTTGGGAGGCAGAGGCAGGTAGATCTTTGTGAGTTCAAGGCCAACCTAGTCTACATAGTAAGTTCCAGGACAGCTGGGGCTACAGGGAGACCCTGTCTCAAAAAGACAAAAAATAAATAAGTAAATAAATATAGAGAAAAAACCCTTTTTGGAATTTCATACATTTTTTAAAAAAAATAAGGGCTGGAGAGATGGCTCAGTGGTTAAGAACATTGGTTGTTCTTGTAGAAGACCCAGGTTCGAATCCCAGCACCCACATGGCAGCTAACAACTGTCCATAACTCCAATTCCAGGGGATCCAATGCCTCTTCTGTCCTCCACAGGCATTGTACAACATGGGTGCACTTACCTACATGCAGGCAATATACTCATACACATAAAATAAAAAATAAGCATAGAGAAAAAAATCATCTTGTTTCCTCTTGGAAACACCCAAATCTAATCTCACGGTTTCTACTTCTCTTCAGTTCTACTAACAGTGATGAAAAATACGAGAAGACCCAAATGAACAGTGGAGATCAGATGTTTCACAAATTCATGAAGAGAATTGCTGCTTGTCAGGAACAGATTTTGAGGTAAAGAAAGCATGTTCTATTATAGTTTACAAGTAATGCAAGTAACTTATAGTCCCAGTTATTCCAGACTGAAGCAGATTACTTGAGGCCAGCCTAAACAACAGAACAAGACACTACTTTAAAAATTTTTATCTTTATTATTTGTGTGTTTGTACATGTGTCTGTAGAGTCCAGAAGAGAGTGTCAGATCCTCTGGAACTGGACACAGGTAGTTGTGAGCTGCCATGTCAGTGCTGGAACCAAACTAGGGTCTTCTGCAAGAGCCACAGTCACTCTTAACCACTGAGCCATCCCTCTTGCCCATGAGACACTGTTTTTAAAAAGCAACACTGATGGGGGCTGGTGACATGGCTTAGCAGGTAAAGGTACTTGCCACCAAGTCTGATGGTCTGAGTTTGATCCCTGAGACCCATATAGTGAAAGAAGAGAATTAGCTCCTTCAAGTTGTCTTCTGACCTCCACGTGTGTACTGTGTCACTTGTGTGTGCACATGCAAATACACATGCAGGCACATGTACTAAATGAATTAAAAGTAAAGAAATAGGGGTTGGAGAGATGGCTCAGCAGTTAAGAGCACTGGCTTCTCTTGCAGAGGACCCAGGTTTTGTCCCAGCACCCACAAAGTAGCTAAAAATTGTTGGTAACTCCGGTTTGAGAGGATCCGATACCCTCTTCTGATCTCCACAGGCATTGCATGACATGTATGCATTAACATACATGTAGGCAATACAATCACATGTCTAAAATAAAAATAATAAAATATTTTTTAGAAGTAAAGAAATAATGCATGTTAGTTTGGAAAACAGGAAGTATAATGATAAACCAAAACCTTCAACAGTCTTCAACACACAG
>NW_008343239.1:281052-287393 GCF_000622305.1 Nannospalax galili | reverse complement strand
TTTGGTATTTTTGAGACAGGGTCTCCCTGTAGCCCCAGCTGTCCTGGAACTCACTGTGTAGACCAGGCTGGCCTTGAACTCACAAGAGATCCACCTGCCTCTGCCTCCCGAGTGCTGGGATTAAAAGTCATCCGCCACCACACCCAGCTTCATTGCGAAGATTTTAGTGTGTCATCTTTATTCTTTCCATACTTAGATACATCATGTGTGCATTTTTAATCATAATTGGTATCATAGACTATAGTGGTCTCTTAATCAACGTTGGTTAGTACTAAGGGTTGTCCCATACTAAAACCTTCAGATATAGGTATGGTGGCACACGCCTGTGATCCCAGCCTTGGGAGGCTGAGGCAGGGTGACTGCTAAGGGTTCAAGACCAGTCTGAGCTACAGAGAGAGTTCCAGGACAGCTTGGACTATGGAGTGAGTCTGTGCCTCAAAACACTGAAAGAAAAAGTCCTCAAAATAACTTTCCTTTTAAAAAGATTTTTACATTTCCAACAGGAGCACATAGCAAATTTCAGTACATAGCACATCCAAAACCATGGGCTACATGAGGCCTGTTTCAAAAAACTTTTTTTCATGTCAGGCATCATGGAGCACGCCTGTAGTCCCAGCACTTGGGAGACAGAGGCAGGTGGATCTCTGTGAGTTCAAGGCCAGCCTGGTCTACATTGTGAGTTCCAGGCCAGCTAGGGCTACACTCTGCCTGGCCTGGAACCCACACTGTAGACCAGCCTGGCCTGGAACTCATAGAGATCCACCTGCCTCTGCCTTCCAAGTACTGGGATTAAAGGTTTTTGCCACCATTTGTTTGTTTGTTAATTTATTTTTATTTTTTATGTGTGTGAGTGTATTGCCTGCATGTATGTTAGTTCACCCGTGTCATGCAATGCCCATGGAGGTCAGAAAAGGGTGTTAGATTCCCCTGGAACTAGAGTTGTGGATGTTGTTAGTCGACATGTGGGTGCTGGGAATCAAACCCAGGTCTTCTGCAAGAGCAGCCAGTGCTCTTAGCCACTGAACCATCATCTCTCCAGCCCTAATGCCTGGTTTTCTAAAATGTACTTAAAAGGGGACTTTATTGGCTTTAGCTAGCCAGGTGATTCCAAGTGCCTTTGATAGCTGGCTTCTTCTATTCCAGTCTTTCTGATATGAACTCTCAGGTCACACATTGTATGTCACAGAACAATTACATATGCACATATATACACACACATGTGTTTGTATAGGGGTTGCAGAATGGCTACAGAAGGACCTTACTGGAGGCAGAGCTGGAACGGTGATAGAGATGTAATATAGTCACTGGTGTGTTGAGATGGCACACTCACAAATCCAGGTGGAGAGCTTCTGGACACCTTGCCAAGCTACAGGGTCTGGGGGTTGAGTCAAGGCCTCAGGGTTGAGGCATGCTGCAGAGGTGATACACAGGACCATGGAGCCCGTAGAGCAAGGTACAGGACCAGGTCTAGACAGACAGACAGAGTGGGCCATGTTGGCATTGCAGACTGAGCTGAACTGAAGCCCCTAAGACAGTTAGCTCTCTGTCCCTTGATGAACAGCAATAGTCAGAGTTGGTGCCCTTGTGTTCTCTATGTGGAATCCAGGTGAGGATATCACGCCCTTCTGTGGTCTGGTGTGTTGAATGAGTTTATAGCCTGGTTCTGCTGTAGGGTTTTGGTACACCCTTGTGCTCAGGGTCCCAGTAAGTTCATAGTGTGGTACCTTTTTAGTTTTAGTGAATTCTGTCTGTGTCTCGAGGGTGGTGCTGGACAGATGGTACAGAGCCACCCTGCCTCCACATATGCACTCAGATGCTGTTTTGTGAAATGGAGTCACCCAGGGCAAGGCTCAGCCTGAAGCCACTATTCCACACAGTGTGCAGGCAGAACACAAAGGCTGCCCTGTAGTGTCTTCTCCAACCTCTCACATCCCCTTCAAGGCTGAAGATAGGCATTATCCTAAACCTACAGTCACCTTGGACTACAGGACTAGAAAAATCTTGGTGGACAGAGTTCCTCTCTAGATGAAGACATTTAACTTTGTCAGTGAGGCAGGCTGCACCCTGGAGCAGAAATAATCATCTCCAGAGAATCACTTTGTCCCTCAAGCAATAAGAACTTCTTTTCAGACCACCTTTCAGGACTGGAACTGAGCCAGTGATCAACAAGACCACACCTAGACCAGGACTGCCTAACTGTGCTAGCTCTTATTTGAACCCAAAGCTCATGTTAGTACTCTGAAGACACACAAGGTCACTGGACCCTTTTTATCTTTCTCTGTTTTTGGTGTTTGGAGACAGGGTCTCATGTATCCTAGGCTGTCACTGAATTCAGTGTGTTGCTGAAGATGGCCCTGAACTCCTAATCCTCCTATCTCTACCTCCCAGGTAGTATATGCCACCAACACTTAGTCACTCTGGGTTGGGTGGCCAGACCTAGCCTAGTGTGACTATAGGAGCCCAGATTTTTGCCCTAAAAGCTACATTACAGACTTTGGTACAAGTGTCTGATGCCTAAAAGATGTCTGTCTTTTCCTAATAGCCTATCAAGGTTGCCATCAGAGTTTTAGGGCAAACCCCTGGTATAGTAGCCCCTAAAGGCTGTGCTCAGCACCTGTCCCCATAGGCCAGTTAAAGAGTCAGTATGGTTGAAGCAGAAAAAGGATACTTAATCAGCATGTTGGGGAGAGTAACCAAGGAGCCCAGTGGCCCCAAGTGTATCTTTTTCTTTAGGCATTCACTGTCACTGAACCAAGTATCGACAAGACTTCAGATGCCTTGCTGTGCTTTACAGGGTTGTTGGCAGTGTTTTAGCCCCTAGGTGATGTTCTTTGCTGTCTGGTTTTGTTCATTACACCATCCAAGAGAAAGTTTGCAGAGCTGGAGAGATGGCTCAGCAGTTAAGAGCACTGACTCCTCTTGCAGAGGACCCGGGTTCAATTCCCAGCACCCACATGGTGGCTACAAACTGTCCTTAACTTCAGTTCCAGGGGAATCCAAAGCCCTCTTCTGATCTCCCCAGCAATGCATGACAACGGGTGCACTCACACACATGCAGGCAATACACTCATAAAATAAAAATAAGTAAAATATTTTTTTAAAAGAGAAAGTTTTAGCTGGGTGTGGTGGCGCATGCCTTTAGTCCCAGCACTTGGGAGGCAGAGGCAGGTGGATCTCTGTGAGTTCAAGGCCAGCCTGGTCTACATAGTGAGTTCCAGGACAGCTGGGGCTACAGGGAGACCCTGCTTCAAAAAGACAAAAATAAAAAAGAGAAAGTTTGCACAGCATGGCCTTAGATGTTGGAGGATTTATATGTATGTGGCTCTGCTGTGAACCTTCCTTTCCTTGTCCTAGGTATTCCTGGAGTGGACAGCCTCTCTTTTTGACCTGCCCCACATCAGAAATATCTGAGATCCCAGCCTGTGGCTCCTGTGGAGGCCAGAGGACATTTGAGTTTCAGCTGATGCCCGCACTGGTCAGCATGCTCAGCAGTGCTGATTTAGGTAAGATACCCTCTCCTCCTTCAAGTTTGTCCATTTTGGACATTAATGTGAAATCAAGGAACATGTTTATTAAATATCATAGAATATTAGAGAAAATATGGGAAATTGTAAGAAATTTACAATCCAAAAAAATTCTAGTACAAACACTAATAATAACCTTTTTTGTTGGTTTGTGCTGAACAAGCTATTTCTGCTTTTTTTTTTTTTTTCCATCTTTTTTGACTAAAGGCATGCACCACCACGCCCAGCCCTTAATATTTTTGAGCACATTATGTATTTGTTTTATTTTATTATTTTAAGATAGATTCTTCTGTATCCCAGATCGACTTCGAACTTGACACATAGCTAAAAATACCCACGAACTTCTGATTTTCCTGCCTCTGTAAGATGACTCGGTAGGTAAAGTGCCAGTCTTGCAAGCCTAACAACCTGAGTTCAGTCCCCAGATCCCATGGTAGAAGGAGAAAACCAATTCCTGAAAGTTGCCCTCTGATACCCACAGGTGTACCCTGGCACACACTCAGCTACACTCTCAAACACATCCTACACACACATACACTAATAATTAAAAAAGAAAATTAAGGTGGGCAAGATGGCTCTGCAGATAAAGGCCCTTGCTATGCAAGCCTGGACTGAGTTTGATTCCCAGAACTCACCCCCATCCCCTCCACAAGAATTAATTAGATAAAAAAGTAAAAATAAATTGCCTAGCTGGGTGCAGGGTATGTATTTATAGTCCTACCTGTTTGAGAAGCTGAGACAGGAGGATTGCTTGAGGCTAGCCTGGGCAGCACATAGTAAGACTGTTTTTAAAAAAAGAAAGGTTAGAGAGGCTACAGGGGAGGCTTAGTGGTTAAGAGTGCCTGCTGTTCTTTCAGAGAACCCAAGCTCAGTTCGTAAGATGCACATGGCAGCTCACAGCTGCCTGTAACTCCTGCTCCAAGGGATCTGATGCCACTAATCTCCAGCATCTGCATTTTGGTGTATACAGACACCGATGAATACACATAATTAAAAAAAAAACAAACAACAAAAATTAGTACTGGATGTGGTGGCATGCATCTTTAATCATAACCTGGGAAGCAGAGGAAGGCAAATCTCTCTGAGTTTAGGGCCATCCTGAAAGAAGTTCAAATTAGGATATACCTCAAGTTCAATCCAAAATTAAAAATAGTTAAAAATAAATTTAGATGGCCCAGCAGTTGAGAGCACTGGCTGCTCTTGCAGGGGACTCAGTTTGGTTCCCAGAACCCACATGTTAGCTAACAACTGTCTGTAACTTCAGTTCCAGGGAATCTTATGCCGTCTTCTGATCTCTGTAGGCATTGCATGCACAGATGCACTTGAATGCATGCAGGCAAAACATGCATATACATAATGCAAAGATAAATAAAGAAGCCAGGTGTGGTGGTGCACGCCTTTAATCCTAGCACTCGGCTGGTAGATCTCTCTGAGTGGGAGGCTAGCCTGGTCTACAAAAAGACCAAAAAATAAATAAATTAATTAATTAAATTAAAAAAATAAATTTGTTTTTGTTGTTTTTGAGTCAGGGTCTCCCTGTAGCCCCAGCTGTCCTGGAACTTGCTATGTAGACCAGGCTAGCCTCAAACTCACAGAGATCTCCCTGCTTCTACCTCCCCATTGCTGGAATTAAAGGCATGAGTCACTATGCCTGGCAAAAAATAAACTAAATTTTAAAAATTGCTTTCTAAATGACTTGTCATTACTCTTTTTTAGGATTTTTAAAGAAAAAAAATTTTTTTAATTATTTATATTTTATGTGTATGAGTGTATTGCCAGCATGTATGTGAGTGCACCTGTGTCATGCAATGCCGCAGAGGTCAGAGGAGGGCTTTGGATTCCCCTGGAACTGGAGGTAAGGACAGTTTGTAGTCTCCATGTGGGTGCTGGGAATCGAACCCAGGTCCTCTGCAAGAACAGTCAGTGTTCTTAACTGCTAAGCCATTTCTCCAGCCCCAGAAAAATGTATTTTTATAATAAAGAAATACAACATTTTAGCCGAGCATAGAACATGGAGGAACACTGCTTACTGGCTTGTTCCTTTGGCCTGCTTTCTTATTACAACCTAGGCCCACCTGCCCAGGGCTGGTACTGCCCACAGTGAGCTGGGCCCTTCCACATCACTGAACAATCAAGAGAATACCTGACAGACATGGCTACAGGCCAACCCAATGGAGATGATTGTCAGTTGAGGGTCCCTCTGCCCAGGTGTGTCAAGTGTCAAAAGAAGCTATTCAGCACATGTACCCAGTTGTGCAGTGACCATGCAAGAGGGTGTTAGAATCCCTGGAACTGGAGTTAAGGGCAGTAGTTGTTAGCCAACATGTGGGTGCTGGGATTAAAGTCATGCCAGCTTAATTATGTATATGTGTCTCTTAGTGTGGGTTTGTACATGAGTGCAGTGCCCTCAGAAGCCAGAAGAGGGTGTTGGATCCCATGGAGCTGGAGTTAGAGGTAGCTGTGAGCCATTTGATTGGTTGCTGGGAACTGAACTCAGGTCTTCTACAAGAGACATTTATTTTATGTGTAAGACTGCATGAATCTGTGCACTGTGTCCATGCAATGCCCGTGGAGGCCAGAAGAGGGCATCAGATCTCTTGGAACTGGAGTTAACAGCCGGTTGTGAGCCCCACATCCATGCTGGAGCCATCTCTCTACCCTCCCCCATTTTCCTTTTTATTTTTTTAATTTTTATTTTATTTTTTAAAATATTACTTTTATTTTATGTGTATGAGTGTATTGCCTGCATGTGTGTGAGTGCACCTGTGTCGTGCAGTGCCACGGAGGTCAGAAGAGGGCTTCAGATTAACTGGAGTT
>NW_008343239.1:273931-281007 GCF_000622305.1 Nannospalax galili | reverse complement strand
TCAGAAGAGGGTGTTGGATCCCCTGGAACTGGAGTTACATATGGTTTTTAGCCACCATGTGGGTGCTGGGAATTGAACCCGGGTCCTCTACAAGAGCAGTCAGTGCTCTTAACCGCTGAGCCATCTTTCTAGCCCCTCATTTTCCTTTTTAAAGATTTTATTTATTTATGTGCATGCATCTGTATTAATATATCACAGGTATGTGGGGGTACTCATGGAATCCCAAAGAGGGCATTGCACCCCTGGAGCTGCAGTTGTAGACTTAATGTAGAGCTGAGAGCTGAACTTGAGTCCTCTGGAAGAGCAACAAGTGCCCTTAATCACTACATCACTGAGCCACCTTTCCAGCTCCTCATTTCTTAAATTTGTTTGTATGTGCATGTGTTTATGCGTGAGGCGTGCGTGCCGCAGCAATTGTAAGGTCAAAGGACACCCTCAGCCGTTGCTCCTCACCTTCCACCTTGTTGGAGGCAGGGTCTCTGGTGTGCTGCTGCTCTGGGTCCTGCATGCTGGCTGGCCCAGGGGCATTCTCAAACTGTCTCCCCCTCCAGGCTTGCCACAGGAGTGCCAGGATTTCAGACCTGTACCACCACTTCCAGCTTTTCACATGGTTCTGGAGATTGGAACTCTGGCTTGTGTAACAAGTGCTTTTATCCACTGAGCCATCTCCCTGGCCTTTGTTGTTTAAAAAAAGAGAGAGAGAGAGAATAAGTTCATTACATTCCAAGGAGCTCAGTAGGTATGGCAGTAACAGAAAAACTGGCTCTTGTTTCTGTTGTGTGAGGCAGGGTCTCAGATAGCCCAGGCTGACCTTGAACTCATTAGGAAGCCAAGGATGACCTTGAACTTGTGATGTTCCTTTCTTCACTAACCATTGTGGGGGCATCTCCTAACTTTGTCTTTATTGGAATCCAAAATATGCTGTGTTTTTCAGGGCTTTGCTTAGAATTTGGAACAGTTCTTGTTTACACATGTGAGAAGAGCTGCTGGCGTACAGATCATCAGACTCCCATGGAGGAAGTCTGTGTTACACAGCAAGACCCGGACGAACTTTTATTTAGATAGAGCACTGCCTTCTGTTTATATAAATTAAAACAAATTTTAATATTCAAATGTATGTGTGTGTACCTTATTTTAGCCCCTCCTTCCCTTTGAGAAAGAATTTCACTCTAACCCAGGTTGACCTTAAACTTACGGTAATCATCCTGCCTCAGCCTATAAATTAACTAGACTTTAAAAAATTATTTTAATGTAGTTAAATGCATGTACTTTTTAATTTTACTGCTTTTATTTTATTTTATTTTATTTTTATTTTTTGGTCTTTTTGAGACAGGGTCTCCCTGTAGCTCCAGCTGTCCTGGAACTCTCTATGTAGACCAGGCTGGCCTTGAACTCACAGAGATCCACCTGCCTCTGCCTCCCAAGTGCTGGGATTAAAGGCGTGGGCCACCACACCCGGCGCTTTTATTTTATTTATATGAATGTTTTGCCTACATGTTTGTAAGTGTACTACCTGTATGCCTGGTGCCCATGGAGACCAGACAAGGGTGTCAGATTCCCTGGAACTGGAGTTAAAGGCAGTTGTGAGCCACCCTGTGTGCTAGGAACAGAACCTGGGTCCTCTGCCAAGAGCAAGTGCTCTTACTGCTGAGCCGAGCCATCTATTTATTTTTATTTTTAACTCTTTTTGAGACAGGTCTCTCTGTAGCCTCAGCTAACTTGTCACTGCACAGACAAGGTTGGCCTCAATGTCACAGGCCTACCTCTGCCTCCCCCAGGCTGGGATTACAGATGTGGGCCACCATGCCCAGCTTTAAGGGTTATTTTTAATTGTTGCCCTTTTTTCTTTTGGGGCTTGTGCTGGGGCTAGAGCCACTACTTTCTGACTATAAGGGTCAGTGAATTGCAAGGTTGCATTACAAAGTGGTTCCTCCTTGGCCTGGAGGCCAGTGTCCCTGCCCAGGCTCCCTGGTAGGCATTCTGCCTCAGTCAGTATCTTCCCATCCCTCTCTCAACCCTGGATGCTGCTGGACTTAAACTACTCGACCTGCTCTGGCTGCTGGAGGCTCCTGCCTTGGGACCCTGGCTGCTTAAACCTGCCCATGCTCCCGTGCCCACGTCCCCCCACCCCGTGCTGACCCACTCAGCATTCTGCACCTGCACCCTCCACGAAGAGCTCTGCACCTTGGCTCAACACCCAGCTGCCTGGTCTCTCCCCTCTTCCTTCAGTTTCTGTGTGGTCAGCCTCTTCCTTTCTGCTGCCCTTGACAACAGCCCGGAACAGTCCCACTAGCATGTTCTGACATGCTCTTCACCCTATGTAGTGAGGAGACTGGGACCCAGATTAGCATGGGATGCAGCCCTTCTGTACACCCCATGTGGGACTGATAACTTTCCAGCACACCTGAAGGAAAGCGGCTGTGTGGACAAACTCAGAGCTTTGGCTGAGAGCCTGCCCTGCCTTTCTCTGCTGAGCCAGCAAGTGGCCACAAGAGAGTTTCTCTGATGCTTGTCCTGTAGACAGAGGCTGCCTCAGCCTGCTAGACCAGTTACTCCAACTGGAACAGAAAGTGACAGGTCCCACCTACAGCTATAGTACTTTGGGTTTATTTAAATGACCAAGGAGTCCTCCCCTCTGATAAGACAATGGAGAAGAATCATTGCATAAGTGTCTTTATGAATCAGATGTTGATTCAGTGGCTGGTGGGGTTGGGATATAGTTCAGTAGTAGAGATAACCTAGCATGAGCAAGGCCCAGAGTTTCATCCCCAACACTACCAAAAATAAATTAATAATTAATTAATTAATGTTAACACATTTTTAGATAGTCTAACTTGGTGTTACATTTCTGACTTTTTTTTTTTAAGACAGTCTCATGTTGCCCAGACTGGTCGCAAATTTGCTATGTAGCCAGTGATGACCATAACTTCTGATCTTCCTGTTTCTACTTCCCAAGAATTACAGGAATGTTTCACCACATCTGGTTTGTGAGGTGTTGGGGATCAAACTCAAGGCCTTATGCATGCTAGGTAAGCACTCTACAAACTTAGCTATACCCTCAGACCTCTTTTTAGTTTTTGAGACAAAATCTAGTCTGGCCTCAAAGTAACCCATCCTCCTGCCCTTCTCCCTTGTTTTCTAACTTTAGATGAAGATAGACCACTGACCAAATGTGTGTGTGGGGGTACATGCGTGTGCTGAGGAACACATCTGATGCCCTCCCCTATCACTCTGCCTTAGTCGTTTCATCTTTTGATTCAGGGTCTCTCCCTGAACCTGGCACTCTTGTATTTTGGCTAGGCTGGTTAACCAGCAAGCCCCAGCCATGTTCCACCCACCCCATCTCCAGTGCTAGAGTTACATAAGGCCTCACCCAGCTTGTTATGTGGGTGATGGGATCCAAACTGAGGGCTCATGGTGGTACAGCAAGCACTCTTAACTAAAGAGCCAGAATGCTCTGACTCCATTTTGGCTAGCTTCTTTAGACAAGCCCAGACAAGCTCAGGCATATTGTACATGTAAAAGCTTTATAAGGTATGAACAAAAACTTCTGACTCTAAAAGATATTAGTCAGCACACTCCAGTGCCCTGAAGACAGTCCCTACCAATCAAGACTTTCCCCGTACACAGGATATGGGGACATCCAATTATTTTTAAAAAATGCTTGGCACATGCAGGTTTCTGTGGAGTGCCCCAATAAAAGCTCCTGCCTGCTATTGTTCGGGGCCAGACTCCATATTTGGCTCTTGAAGTCTATGCCCGGCTAGCCGCCATTTGGTTGTCCTTTTTACTTTAAATTCTTAAATAAACTTTTTGTATAATCTTTTTGGGTGTCTGTGGGAATTATTCTCAGTTCTCAAAACCTAACATTGTGGGGGCTCGTCTGGGATTCGAGAATAGAGACCCCCCTCCCCCCCCGACCCACGGGAGTGCCCCCGGAGGCGGCCTTGGTGAGTTCTGTCTGTCTCTCTCTCTCTCTCTCTCTCTCTCTCTCTCTCTCTCTCTCTCTCTCTCTCTCTTGCTTTTCGGTAGTCTGGACATCCTGGGGCTCAACAGCAATCAGGCGAATGCAGTATTGATCCCAGAGCTGGAGGAGAATAGGAGACACTCCTCTGTTGAGGGGTCATGCTCCAGTCTGACATGGAATCCAGGCAGGGCCGACCCAGAGTCTTGGCCCAGTCTGACATGAAATCCGGGCTGGCCAAATCTTTTTGGGAAAGGAACAGGGGCAGCCTCCTCGCTGCAAGATTTTCATTTCTCCCTCTAGGGAGCTGCCATCTCATACTGTTCTCACCCTCTGCTCGGGGCTCTGCCTTGTCTACTGACGTTCCATCCTACTTCTTCTCATTCTCATTCCTCTCCTTATATTCTTTTTTCTTGAAGCTTTTCCACGATGGGCCAGAAAGTCTCATCATCTTCAGCTCCCCTTGATCTAGTTCTTAGTCATTTTCAGGACTACAAATGAGCAGCTTTGAACATGTCTGGACTCCGTGTCAAGCTGACCCGCCTCCAGACCCTATCTATGCACCATCAAATGGCCCTCCTTTGAAGTTGAATGGCCACCTGAAGGGTCCTTCAACCTGTCCCTTATCTACAGGGTTCAAGGAGTTATCTTTGGGGAACTGGGGCACCCTGACCAGATCCCATACATCCTAGGTTGGCAATATCTGGTTGCCGCCCCCCCCCCCCAACTGGCTGCGCCCCTTACTGCCACCCCCACCATCGGGGCCTAAGGGGCCAGCCACTTTGCTTCCCCTGAAGAAAGTCCAGACCAAAAACCCATCGGGTCCCCAGGTCCTTCCCTTGGCGCCAGAGGAAGATTTACTCCTGCCACCTTATGGGGGCCCCAGTGAGTGCTCAGGATAGACCTAGGGAACACAGGTCATGAGCATCTTCCTCTTCTTCCAGTCCTTCGTTCTCTGTCCCCAGCTCCCATGGCTGAACCGGCATCTCCTGTGGCCAAGCCCAGCCCATTGCACACTCTGATGTGGGGGGAGGGGAGAATTGTGTGAGCTCTTCCCTTGAGGGAGATTGGGCCCCTGAGGGAGGATGGAATTTCCCCAGTAGTCTACTTTCCCTTTTCTACTAGTGACTTGTATAATTGGAAGTTACAGACTCCCTCCTACATGGAGAAGTCTTGGGCCCCTGATTTCCCTCCTGGATACTATTCTTTTTACCCACCAACCCATTTGGCAAGTTTAATAACTTGCCAACAGTCATTAAATATCCTGTTCACCACTGAGGAAGGGAACTGCATCCTTCTGGAATGCAGACACACGGTCCCTGGAAATGATGGGCGACCGACAGAGAATGAGGATTTGATTGCAGCTGCTTTCCCTCTCATGCGCCCAACAGAGGGATAGGACTATAACACCCCTGAAGGTAGGGAACGCCTAAAGGTCTATCGCTAGATTCTTATGGGGGGGTCTCCAGGCAGCTGCTATGCACCCCACCAATTTGTCTAAGGTCAGTCAGGTGATGCAGGGAAGGGATGAGTCTCCTGGAGCGTACCTGGAACGCCTGTTAGAGGCTTTCAGAACTTATACTCCCATAAATCCAGAGGCCCCAGAGAATCAGATGGCCATCAATATGACTTTCGTAAATCAGGCAGCTCCAGACATAAAACAAAAACTTCAAAAATTGGAAGGTTTCGAGGGCAAAAACCTTTCTGAGCTAATGGCGGGGGCAAACAAGGTAACAACAGAGAAACCCCTGAAGACAAATAAAAGGGCTGGCTAGGATATTGTTGGCTGAAAGAGCAACAAATCCCAAATGAGGGGACCAATCCTCTATGAAAAAGGGAACCCGAGCCCCGTGACCCCCCACAGGAAGGTCGGCCCCACCTAAAAAGAACGGGGCATGATGGCCCACAACTTTAGTCCCAGCACTCAGGAGGCAGAGGCAGGTGGATCTCTGTGAGTTCAAGGCCAGCCTGGTCTACACAGCAAGTTCCAGGCCAGCTGGGGCTATAGGGAGACCCTATCTCAAAAACACTGGGGGGGGGGACGACTATATAGCCCCGGATGGCCTGAAACTCATTATATAGACTAGACCAGGCTGACCTTCAAATCACAGAAATCTGCCTCTGTTTCCCAAGTCCTGGGATTAAAGGACATGCAACCATGTCCAGCTGATTTATTTATTTTATGTGCATGAATGTATTGCCTGCAGGTATGTAAATGCACCCATGTTGTGTAATGCCATAGAGCCCAGAAGAGGGTGTCAGATTCCCGGAACTGGAGCTAAGAATGGTTGTTAGCTGCCTTGTAGGAGCTGGGAAGCAAACTTGAGTCCTTTGGAAGAGCAGCTAAAGCTCTTTAACCACTGAGCCATCTCTTCAGTCCCCAAGAGACTGAAGGAACTCAAGGAACTGTTTCTTGATCAGATTGTAATGTGATGAAAAATGGATTATAAAATGACAACCAGTGATGACCAGCTCAGAGGCTGGCCTCAGAAGACTCTCTTAATAGTCCCATAAGCCAAACTTGTACCAGAAAAGGTCACAGTCACTGGTGGTCTCCTGCTGGTCTCTTCCACTGCAGCTTTCTGAATCCCAGTGAAACCGTTACATCTAAGTGTGCTCAGAGAATTGCTACCCAAACTGCATAGCCCGCAGCAGGCACTGATCAACAGAAAGGCTGGCATCTTCTCCATGATAACGTCCAACCACACATGCACCACCAACCCTTCAAACGCTGAACAAGAAAGATTTGCCTCTTCCACCCCAGTCATGTGACCTCTATCACCTGCTAGCGTTTCATGTGGACAACTCCTTGCAAGGAAAACACTCCCAGAAATGGTAGGATGTAGAAAACACTTTCTAAGACTTTGGAGAATCCTGAAGCATGGACTTTATAACCCTACAGGAATAAACATTTCTCATTGATCAAAATGTATTGGTTGTAATGGTTCCCATCTGCTTAAGGGCTGCTTGAGTGTAGTTATGATTTAAAATTCACTGAAGCGGGCGTGGTGGCGCACGCCTCTGATCCCAGCACTCCGGAGGCAGAGGCAGGCGGATCCCTGTGAGTTCAAGGCCACCCTGGTCTACATAGTGAGTTCCAGGACAGCTGGGG
>NW_008343239.1:270753-273803 GCF_000622305.1 Nannospalax galili | reverse complement strand
GTCTTTTTGAGACAGTCTCCCTGTAGCCCCAGCTGTCCTGGAACTCACTATGTAGACCAGGCTGGCCTTGAACTCACAGAGATCCGCCTGCCTCTGCCTCCCCAGTCGAGTCCTGGGATTAAAGGCGTTGAGCCACTACGCCCAGCACCCCCCCCTTTTTTTTTTTAATGTGATGCGTGTATTGCCTGCATGTACGTAAGTGCACCCCTGTCGCGCAATGCCCTCAGAGAGAAGAGGCTGTTGGATCCCCTGGGACTGGAGTTACACAGTTGTTAGCTGTCCTGTGGGTGCTGGGAATGGAACCCGGATCTTCTACAAGAACGACCAGTGTTCTTAAGTGCTAAGCCATCTCTCCAGCCCCAGTATTGTTCTTTTTTAATAAGTGAAATTAATCCAAGTATTATTTTGCCTTTTTGCAGACCCTGTAAGTCATATTGTCCATTTTCTTTGTTAGTGCCGGTTCGCAGCCTTTGCCAATTATTTTTTCCTTGGAAAACAATTCTCTTGTTAATTTTTGTTTTTCTTTTAAGACGGTCTCCCTGCAGCCCTGACTGGTCTGGAACTATGTAGACAAGGCTGGCCTCAAATTCGCCTGCCTCTGCCTCCCGGTGCTGTGATTAAAGGTGATCACTCCAGGCCTTTCTTGTTAATTTCTAAGAGCTCTTTACATATAGGGACACTATTTTTTTAAAGTTTTCGTTGGGAGTTCAAACCGAGGTTGCTAAAAGCGAACTCCAGCCTACTCAGGCTTCGCCCCTCCACGAACCCGACCGCGGGTCTCGCGTAGATGCAGAAGTGGAGCCACCATTGCGGGTCCTAAGGCCGCTGCGTGGACCACGCCACGGGTTCCCAGAGCCGCCGCGGAGCTGGCGGGGTTGGCATCCGCAGGGCGCAGGAGCGGAAGCTGCGCCGCCCTTCCCCCATCCGCTTCCGGCCACCGCTCGCTTCTCCCGCCTCCGCCTGCGCCGCGGCTCGTGGACGTCCCGCCATGGCGCTGTCGCGGGGGCTGCCCCGGGAGCTGGCCGAGGCGGTGGCCGGCGGCCGGGTGCTGGTGGTGGGCGCGGGCGGCATCGGCTGCGAGCTCCTCAAGAACCTGGTGCTCACCGGCTTCTCCCACATCGACCTGGTGAGGCCCGGCGCCGGCTGAATGGCCGGCTGCTGCGGGGCCCAGGGGGCTGCGGCCCCGAGTTCCGGGCGGGCGTGGGGCGGCGCGGCCTTCGACCTCTGGGTCTGGGCGACCGCAGGACGGGGGTCGCCGGGCGCGCACCTCGGCCTCCGCCGGCCGGCCTGCACAAGACGCGCGGGATCAGAGGCCGCGGCGGGCCGGACGCCCCCCGAGCGTGGAAGAGACCCCGCGGCTTTCAAGCAGTTCCGCGGGATGTGGGATGCTGGGGGCGCCGAGGCCCAGGGGATGCGGTGACCATACTTCGAACGCCCCCCGCACTCCCCAAGAAACAGCAGAGCGGCTTGCAACGGCATCCCGGGCGCCTGTCCTTTCCGAAACTCACTGAATCTCTGCCACCAGCCTCTAGCTTGCAAGTGCTGTTTTCATCCCTCTTATTTTTAACAGATGAGGGCAGTGAGATGCAACGAGATCTAGTAACTGACGTAGCAAGTGGCCTCACGGCTTTGGGGGTTCGCGCACAGTACAGACTGCATTTGGCATTCTTGCCATTAAAGATGTGCCAGCAACTTTGCGGGGTGGAGGGTGTTGCCCGCCAGTCATCCCGGCAGTCGGTCAGCTTGGGCTACATGCATAGGGAGACTACCTTAAAATTTTTGGCTTGGTTGTCAGGATTTTTAACTCCCGCGTTGATGTGCAGTGGCAAGAACTACCTGGAACTTGGATGTGAATTCAAAGGGTCCTCAGGTTTGGAAACCAGCTGCAGGAGGTAGGGTGTGGTGGCTCTCGCCTTTAGTCCCAGCCAACCAGAGGCAGATAGGCGGATCTCTGTGAGTTCCTGGCCAGCCAGGACTACAGAGTGAGACCCTGTCTAAAACAAAAAAAGATCGGAGTTTAATAATCTGTTGGCGTGATTGGGTAGAACGAATTTGCACATTCTTTGGTTAAGTCTTCACAGTCCAGTTCTATACCACAGACATCCAGATCTGCTGGTAACTATTGATGCCTATTGAATGGAATGTTATCATTAGATAAGACTGGATTTGGACTTTTGGAAAACAAATATTTGCTCCTTTTTTGTTTTGCGTTTTTTTGTTTGTTTGTTTGTTTGGTTGGTTTTTTTTTTTTTTTTTTTTTTTTTTGTTTTTTTTTTTTTTTTTTTTTTTTTGGTCTTTTTGAAACAGGGTTTCCCTGTAGCCCCAGCTGTCCTGGAACTCACTATGTAGACCAGGCTGGCCTTGAACTCACAGAGATCCGGCAGCCTCTGCCTCCCCAGTGCTGGGACTACAGGTGTGCGCCCTCCCCCCCCTCCGGCTTTTTTTTGGTTATTTTTAAAAATATTTTATTTATTGTTTTCATTTTATGTGTATGAGTGGATTGCCTGCGTGTATGTGATGCACTCCTGTCGTGCAGTGCCGTGGAGGTCAGAAGAGGGTGTCGGATTCCCCTGGAACTGGAGTTAAGCATGGTTCCTGGCCACCATGTGGGTGCTGGGAATCGAATCTGGGTCTTCTGCAAGAGCAGTCAGTGCTCTTAACCGCTGAGCCATTTCTCCAGCCCCTGTTGTTATTTTTTGAGACAGGGTTTCTATCTAGTCCCCCACTGGGTAGTCAGGCTAGTCTCAAACTCATAGAGATTTGCCTGCCTCTACCTCCAGAGTGTTGGCATTAAACGAGTGCCCCACCATGCCCAGCTGATTTAATTTTTGTAGTAAACTTCAAAGTAGAAATATTTAGGTGGTTATTTACATGTTTTAATGATTTTTGAACATTGTACCACAGACTATGAGGGTATTTCACAGCTAGAACACTTGCATTTCTGTAAATTTATTGCTGTGGATTGAAAGGATGTTAGCCTGCATGCTTTCTTTCAAGTAGCAGTTAGATTAGATCTCAAACATAACACTTTTTTTTTTTTTTTTTTGTTT
>NW_008343239.1:261368-270655 GCF_000622305.1 Nannospalax galili | reverse complement strand
CTCTGCCTCCCGAGTGCTGGGATTAAAGGCATGTGCCACCACACCCGGCTACATAATACTTTAAAAAAAAAAATTTTATTTACTATTTTTATTTTATGTGTATGCGTGTATTGCCTGCATGTAGGTAAGTGCATCTGTGTTGTACAATGCCTGAGGAGGTCAGAAGAGGCTGTCGGATCCCCTGGGACTGGCGTTATGGACAGTTGTTAGCTGCCATGTGGGTGCTAGGATTTGAACCCAGGTTTTCTGCTTACAGATACCATTTTAATAAAAAGAAACAGTGCATAGTAAACATTTATTTTGTATTCGAAAGTATTCAGATTGATAAGAAAATTCTACATGTATGTATATGAAGGCATGTGGAGACCAGAGAACAACTTTGGGTATGCCCCTCAGATGCTCTCTACCAGTTTCTGAGGCAGATTGTCTCCCTGGTTTGGAGCTCTCAGAGTAGGCCAGGCTGGCTGGCCAGTAAGTCCCAAGGATCCACCTGTTTCCAAGCTCTTGAGATTTCAATGCCCAGCTTTATTTATTTATTTTAGGTCTTTTTGAGGCAGGGTCTCAAACGAACTCAGCCTCTGCCTTCCAAGTGCTGGGATTAAAGGCATGTGCCACCACGCCTGGCAGTGCCCAGCTTTTAAAAAAAAAATTTTTTTTTTTTAAATTTTCTGTGAGTACTTTGCCTCCATGTATATAAGTGTACGTGCAGTGCTCAAAGAGGCCAGAAGAATATGTTGGATCCTCTAGAATTGGAGTTACAGTTTGTAGTGGCCACCTGGGTGCTGAGAACCAGACTTGGGTCCCCAGAAAGAGCAGCCAGTGTTCTTAACCACATGTTTTTACACAGGTTCTCACTGTGCAGCTCTGACTGGCTAGCCTGAAACTCACAGAGAGCTGCCTGCCTCTGCCTAGCTTGTGCTGGGATTAAAGGCTCATTCCACCATGCCTAGCAAATTATAGGTGTATATGTATATTCTGTATATATATAATTGTATGAGTGTTTTGCTTATGTGTATGTCAATGTATGCAGTGCCTGAGGAGGCCAGAAGAGGGTGTTTGATCCCCTTGAACTGTAGTTATGGACAGTTACCCACCCACCATGTAGATCTGGGAACTAAACCCAGCCAGTGAGTGCTCTCGGGCGCTGAGCCTTCTCTCCAGCCTCAGATGCTGGAAACTGAACACTGGTCCTTTTCAAGAGCAGCAAATGCTCTTAATCACTCCAGTCATCTTCCAGCATCTTCAAAAGCTTTTTTTTTCAATTACCTTTGACATTGGTATTTGTTCCTTCCATATGCTTTCAAGTATTTTTCACAACTTAGCAATTTTGGTATGGCTTGTCCAAAAAGGACTTTCTGCTGATATATGTAAGTTCTAGGTTATGAATGCTGAAGACAATGGTACTGCGGAGAATACCAGAGCATTTGGTTTATCTGGGTTTCTGTGTTTCTGTAGATTGATCTGGATACTATTGATGTCAGCAACCTCAACAGGCAGTTTTTGTTTCAAAAGAAACATGTTGGAAGATCAAAGGCTCAGGTAACTATTTCCCCATACTGTTCTTTTTTTTAACTGTTTGATGGATCTTTTATTTGTGGTACAAGACTAACTGTGCCTCCCCAATAGGGGAGGCAGGAATGAGTGAAGCTAGCTTTTTTTAAGATAATTATGTCAGCCAGGCATGGAGGCACACACCTTTAATCACAACATTTGGGAGGCAGAGGCAGGAGGATCTCTGTGAGTTCGAGGCCAGCCTGGTCTACATAGGGAATTCCAGGCCAGCTGGGGCTACAGGGAGACCCTGTCTCAAAAAAAAAAAAAGACAATGTTGTCTGATACTTAGGTTCTTTCATGTGTGTAATATGTGTGGACGTGCTCATACCATCGCATGTGTGTCATGCAGTCAGGGAGTAGCTTCTTTTTCCACCCCTGAGTCCATGGGATTGGCCTCGGGTGGTCAGGCTTGGCTATAGGCCCATGCTTACCTGATGAACGGCCCCCGCCCTATTTTGTGAGGCTGGAAGCTAGTTGTTTAGTTTAAGGAGGATGAAGTGTGTGAATAAGGAAATATTCACCAAACCCTCCCATGTTTTGGTTCACAAAGGAAAATAAAAGTGCCCTACTTAAGTGTCTTGTTTCCCCTTCATATTTAAATTTTTTACTGTTTACTTTGATGAACTCCAAGTTCCTATGCCAGCTTCTGCTTGTAGCAGGAAGTGCTTCTGCTCTGAATAGTCTTCATGATTTGGAGTGGTGAATGTCTTGTCTTCTCTGTTTTGGCCCCTTTGTCCCAGAGCATTTGTGCTTTCCATTTTTTATATTGTAGCTCCATCCCCTGGGACTATTTTGCTAAATTAACTTTTTAGACTGTCTGGTCTTTACCCCTTAGCACATTTATCCAGGTGATTATCTAATGTCTCTTAGGCTCTTTTTTTTAGGGGGGAGGTCTTTTTGAGACAGGATCTTCCTATAGTCCCAGCTAACCTGGAACATGCTATGTACACCAGGCTGGCCTTGAATGCACAGAGATCTACCTGCCTCTGCCTCCCCAGTGCTGGAATTAAAGGCATGTGCCACCACGCCCATGTCTCTTAGGCTCTTAAGTGAATGAATGAATGAATGAATGACACTTGCTTATTGTATTTTATTTTAAATTTGTTTGTGCTGCCGAGGATCGCGTGCTCTAGCCCTCAGACCCCCCCCCCACACATTCTCTATTCTTGCTGATGCTTGCCATTCACATAGAAGTATCTGTGATGATCTGTTGGAGAAAGATCATTATTTTATAAATAGGTGTGTAACTTTTATCACATTTCTGTACGTAAATAAGATTACATGTAAGATGCAGCAACAGTGTCTGTCAGAAGGTTTCAGGTGCCAATAAACATGTCATAGTAACATGCTATTGTTTGTTTTCCAGGTTGCCAAAGAAAGTGTACTTCAGTTCCACCCAAGGGCTAACATTGTCGCTTACCACGACAGCATCATGAAGTATGCTCTAATTACCGTATCACAAAGCTGCTTGCTATGGATTTTTAGTGAAACTTTTAAAGTATAAGCTTTTTTTTTTTTTTGGTCTTTTTTGAGACAGGGTCTCCCTGTAGCCCCAGCTGTCCTAGAACTCACTATGTAGACCAGGCTGGCCTTGAACTCACAGAGATCCTCCTGCCTCTGCCTCCCAAGTGCTGGGATTAAAGGTGTGTGCCACCACGCCGGCTATAAGCATTTTTATTAGGCATTTATGTGAGCCCAGAGTCATTCTGCTTTTGTAAGATGACTTTTCTAGAATATTTAAAATTTGATAGTTTATGTCCACATAAGTGACAACTCTTTTAGCCAGTTTATGTTTATTTAAATGATTTAGGTAAGTGGTGAGATTGTTTTATTTTGAGACAGGGTCTCCCTGTAGCCCCAGCTGACCTGGAACTATGTAGACCAGGCTGGCCTCCAACTCATAGATCTACCTACCTCCTGAGGGCTGGGGTTAAAAGTGTGCATCATCTCACCCAGCTGTGTTGAGATATTTTAATGTTTGTCAGTAAGTTACTTGAAACTTACAGAGGACTCCTGAAGATCCTCTAAGGGAGTATATATGTTGATAGTATATGAATTCATGCATCTCAGTAAAGATAGATGTGTAATTTTGGAGGTGTGAGAGCAAAGGAGCAATGGCTGTACCTTCGCACACATGCTAGTAGATGTATTAAAATCCTAGAATTGGAGAAAGCCTTATCCTTTCCCAAGGCATTTGACTCCAGCCATTTTTAATTCTCAGAATGTTTGCTCTGTAGACCTGCCTCCAGCTCTGTAACCCTCTGACCCTGTGTTGCCTTCCCAGTGCTGCTAAAAGCAGAGACCCCAGGGGCCTGAACCTTGCCTGATCTTGACCATGTGAGGTGAAGCCACAGGCCTAGCAGATCCTGGGAATGTGTTCTTTGTGTGTTCCCAGGCACTTGCTGCCCTGAGGCGGCCTGGTGGGACGAGTGAGGTCATGCCAGCTGTCTGCCAGTTTAAATTTTGATTTTGGTACTCTAGGTAGCCAATCAGAATGGATAGGAGGAAAGTATTTTCTTTGAAATATGCACTTATGTTGGAAATACTGGGGTTTTACTGTGTATGTAATAATATTTTTACAGTTATTTATTTATATTTCTTAGGACTCTATATAATGCTGTGAAAATCCTATGCAAGGCCAGCTTTGGTGACCTTTTTGTTTTGCTTTCTAGCCCAGACTATAATGTGGAATTTTTTCGGCAGTTTATATTGGTTATGAATGCCTTAGATAACAGAGGTAAGGCAATTTTAATAACTTAAACTTTTCAATATTTCCTCTTCATGTCAAAGATGATTAGAAATTCAAAATTAGAGGCCAGGAGAGATGGCTCAGCAGATTCAAATCCCAGAACCCACCATGGCAGCTAACAACTGCCTATAACTGCAGTTCCAGGGGATCCGACAGCCTCTTCTGTCCTCCATGGGCATTGCACAACACGGGTGCACTTACCTACATGCAGGCAATACACTCATACACATAAAATAAAAATAATATTTTTTTAGAAAAAAATGTAAAATTAAAATATCTTGTTATTTAGAACTTAAAAGACCTTAAAAGAAGTAAAACCACATGGGTTTTTTGTTTGTTTTTGTTATTTGGGGGGGCTTGTTTTGCTTTGGTTTTTTTTTTTTTTTTTTTTTTTTGGCTTTTTTGAGACCGGGGCTCCCTTGTGTCCCAACTGTCCTGGAACTCACTATGTAGACCAGGCTGGCCTTGAACTCAGAGATCTGCCTCCCTATATCTCCCAAGTGCTGGGATTAAAGGTATGCACCACCATGCCTGGCTTGCTTTGGTCTTTTTAAAACCCAGTCTCCCTGTAGCCACAGCAGGCCTGGAACTCACCTACATGGTCTACATGACCAGGCTGGCCTTGATCTCACAGAGGTCGTACAGGCCTGCCTATGGTGTGCTGGAATTAAAGGTGTGTGCCACCACACCCAGCCCAGTTTTTGGGGGGGGTGTGTTGTGTGATGTTCTCACGCTTGCCCAGGCCAACCTGGAACTGTGTCCCTCTGGCTGACCTCCTGGCAGTCCTCTGGCCTCAGTCTCATAAGTGTTAGGATTTGAGATAAAGACAACACCTAGCAAAACCTGGTTGATAGCAGTTTTCTTCAGAACTGATTTTTTTCAGGCAGGAATTCAGCCATAGCATATTTTGCTATTTTACCGAAAGGTGTAAAATAAAGGGGGAAGTTGAAAGTTGCGAAGAGTGTGACTGAGAGTTGTGGGTGTTTTTTATTTGAGGTGGTTGCTGCAGATAAATGCATTGGAACTTCAATTATGAACAGACCTATGAAGTTCTCACCGAAGACCAATTAAAATACTAAATAGGCCTGAATTTCAGTTGTTTCTCAAGCTTTTTGGGTGAATGTAAAGTGTGGACAGGAATAAGAGCCAGTGGTCTGGGAATAAGATGGTAGAATGCTAGTTGTTTCATCTTGGAGACAAGGTCTCCCTGACTTGCTGTGTGTTGAGGGTGACCTTAAAGTCTTCTGATTTTCCTGTCTCCGCCTCCCAAGGGCTGGGATTATAGACTGCACTACCATGCCCAGTTGAGCATGCCAAACTCAAAAGCTAAAGCTTTAGAATTATTTTAGATTTATCTAGTGCTGATAAGGTACCAGAGTAGATTTTGGTAAATTTACACATAATTTAGTTTAAGTTTTTCATAGCATAGAATTGTGTTTTGTGTGATCAAATACCATATAGCCAGTTCATTTTAACAAATCTGTTTCTGGACTGGAATGTGGGGTGAAAACACTTCATAATATTCCTTCCCTGCCCTTGTACAAGTAAAAGTACTTCTGCAGCCTAACATGGTGGCACATAGCTGGGATTAACAGCACTGGGAGGCTGAGGCGGGCAGATCTCTGCATTCCAGGCCAGCCAGGGCTACATAGTGAGACCCTGTCTCAAAAAAAGAGAAAAACTACTTTTGCAAGGTTTATAATAATTTGGGAAGTATTAAAAGGAAAAAGTCATTGAAAGTCTGAGTGACTCTTCACCCGCCTCATCTGTTTTCTTGTCACCATAGACTTTAATAGTTTCAAATTAGAATTGCACACTTCATCCACTGCCGTGGGTTACTTGCTGTAATAGACTAGTAACAGATTAAAGAGCATGCTAAAACAGTTTGGGCCATGGTACAGAAATCAAAAAGAAAGATCACCCTTTGCCTTTTGAATGCCTTGGGTGTCTTTGAAGTCCCAGGACTTCACACACACCAGACAAGCTGAAGCCCTGGCCCCAGTAGTCTGGAATCATTTCTAAGAGTCCTTTTCTTGGAGTTTGTGGTAAAGATTTCTTAGTTTGAAATTTTGCTGGGTGTCTGTAGAAATGTCTGCAATTAACTGTTGTTGGGCTGAGCATGTAGCTCACTCAGTGTTGGAGCTCTTGCCTAGCACGCACAGGGGTGAGTTCCACCCGCAACACTGCAGAGACAAAAAGTAGTTGTAGTAGTCTGGCCATAGACATAATAAACATGTGCTGAAAAGCAAGAAATAGTTTGAATAGTTGTCCTAATAGCTAATTTGTGTTTCCAAAACTTTTCTAACTAGTATTTTTCCTGCAGCTGCCCGAAACCATGTTAATAGGATGTGTCTGGCAGCTGATGTGCCTCTTATTGAAAGTGGGACTGCTGGTTATCTTGGACAAGTGACTACTATCAAAAAGGTAAAGAAACATTTTGTTTTGCTTTTCATCTATTGAGACCTTAGGGGGAAAAGAAGGAAGCTATGGATGTATATGGTATAAACAGGTCAGCATCCAAGGTGTAAGAATTTTCATGTTGTGGGGCTGGAGAGATGGCTCAGCGGTTAAGAGCACTGGCTGTTCTTGCAGAAGACCCGGATTCGAATCCCAGCACCCACATGGCAGCTAACAACTGTCCGTAACTCCAGTTCTAGGGGATCCGACAGTCTCGTCTGTCCTCCGTCAGCATTGCGTGATGTGAGGGCACTTACCTACATGCAGGCAATGCACGCATATACGTAAAATAAAAATAATAAATAAATTTTTTTAAAAAGTAATTTCATGCCGTGTAAAACAGGATGATGCCTGGGTCTCTGGGTTCATTTAATTCCCAGCAAACCCCCACCCTCAAATAAAACTTAAGAATCTATGAAGGCAAGCCTCACTGACTGTAGGCAGACTTTTTTTTTTTTCTTTTTTCCTTTAGGCCACTTTGTTCATTTAATTTATATATCAAAATCCCTAGAGTGATAAACATAGTAAACTATGGGACTGCATGTCATATTGTAGATAATACACAGTAAAATGGGCTTCTAGAAATTATTCTCGGGCTCTTGAGATGGCTCAGTGGGTAAAGGTGCTTGCTGCCAAGCCTGATGACCTGAGTTTGATCCTTGGTACCCATATGGTGGAAGGAGAGAAACTACTCCAGCAGGTTGTCCTCTGACCTTCACTTGTGTGCTGAGCCCACAAGCATATGTCCATGGGCTCGTGTGCATGCACACACGCATACACACACACGATATAAGTAAGTACATGTAATAGCAAAAAAGTTACTTTGGGGCTTGCAAGTCTGCCTCACCTATAGAAATAATCTTCTAATTACCAATCCTAACACTAGATAAATAGATGTTAATTTTTTATCTAATGGAACCTGGATGTATAGTTCTAAACAGAACTGTAACTTTGGCAGGGTATATTTATGAAATTTTAAGTTTTTCACTAAAAGTAAAAATAGAAATAAATGGTGTATTCCCACTAAAATTCCAACATTGTGATTGATTTGCTATTTAGATCTTTTTCTAACTCTTTGAGGAAAGCAGCATTGCAAATTGCATTTGAAGAATCCTTTTGCAAGCTTTGAAACTATGAAAAGAAACTGTGCTTAAAACTGACTGGTTTGTCTAATTTTAAAAAAAATACTTTTATTTTTATTTTATGTGTTTGAGTGTATTGCCTGCATATGTGTAAGTGCACCTGTGTTGTGCAGTGCCCATGGAGATCAGAAGAGGACATCAGATCTGGAACTGGAGTTACAGGCAGTTGTTAGCTGCCATGTGGGTGCTAGGAACTGAACCTGAGTCCTCTGCAAGGGCAGTCAGTGCTCTTAACTGCTGAGCCATCTCTCCAGCCCATCTATATTTTATTTTTTTTTGTCTTTTTGAGACAGGGTCTCCCTGTAGCCCCAGCTGTCCTGGAACTCACTATTGTAGACCAGGCTGGCCTTGAACTCACAGAGATCCGCCTGCCTACGCCTCCCGAGTGCTGGGATTAAAGGTGTGTGCCACCACCGCCCAGCATGTTGAACATCTTTTAAGATGCTTCTTAGCCATCTTCTTTTGAGAATGCTCTGTTCAGCTCCTTAGCCCATCTTTTAATTGGGTTACTTCCTGTCTTGATTCTCTGTTTTTTGAGTTCCTTATATATTCTGGATGTTAAACCTCTCTCAGATGTGTCGCTGGTGAAGATTTTCTCCCATTCTGTGGATTTTATCTTGACTTCCCTGGTTGCCTCCTTTGCTGTACAGAAGCTTTTTAGTTTAATGAGGTCCCATTTGTTGATTCTTGACCTTGTTTCCTGAGCAATTGATGTCCGGTTTAGAAAATCCTTTCCTATACCTATAACTTGTAGGTTTTTGCCAATGTTTTCTTCTAGCAGTTTTAGAGTTTCAGGCTTTACATTGAGGTCTTTGATCCATTTGGAATTGACTTTTGTGCAAGGTGAAAGATGGGGTTTAGTTTCATTCTTCTACAAATGGAGATCCAGTTTTGCCAGCACCATATCAGGTGGCTGAAATTGCAGGTATGTTCAGGGTTGCTTTGGCTGGTCTTTTGTGCCCATATTAATTTAAGGATGGATTTTTCTAATTCTGTGAAGTATGTCATGGAGATTTTCATTGGGATTGCTTTGAATCCATATATGGCTTTTGGTAGGATGGTCATTTTCACAATATTAAGTCTTCCAATCCATGTGCATGGGAGGTCCTTTCATATTTTCTTCAATACCTTTTTTTTTTTTGGTCTTTTCGAGACATGGTCTCCCTGTAGCCCCAGCTGTCCTGGAACTCACTATGTAGACCAGGCTGGCCTTGAACTCGCAGAGATCCTCCTGTCTCTGCCTCCCAACTGCTGGGATCAAAGGCATGTAGCACCATGCCTGGCTTCAACTTTTGTTTTTTTAATATTTTATTTATTATTTTTATTTGTGTATGAGTGTATTGCCTGCATGTATGTGAGCGCACCCGTGTCACACAATGCTGCGG
>NW_008343239.1:241071-260970 GCF_000622305.1 Nannospalax galili | reverse complement strand
ATTGAACCATCCCTACATCTCTTGGATAAAGCTGACTTGATCATGGTGGATGATCTTTTTGATGTGTGTCTGTATGCGGTTTGCAAGTGTCTTGTTGAGAATTTTTGTATCTGTGTTCATTAAGGATATGGGTCTATAGTTTTCTTTTTTGGTTGTATCTTTACCAGGCTTTGGTATGAGAGTGATGCTGGCTTTATAAAAGGAATTTTTATTATAAAAGGGGGGTGAATGAGGCTGGGGAGTCAAGGCATGGAAGACTTGATGGACTTACCTGGAGAGAGGCTGGCAGGTTGTGCAGGCCCAGGCCGGTTTATTTTTTTAATACCTCAAGTGTATGGCATGATCTTTGTGTGCTGTGTGAGGAGAGAGAAAGTGATAGGGTCTCCCCGTATACCCAGCTGGCCAGGAACTCTATGTAGAGCACGTTGGCCTCAATCTCACAGAAAGTCCTGTGCCTTTGCCTCCTGAGTGCTGGGTTTAAAGGTATGTGCCATCAGCCAGCTAAGAGTATGGCTTTTAACTTGACATTTTACCTTTTTGAAGTAATTGGTTGGAAAGTTGCCTTTTGGTAGTTTTCCTTTCTGTTTAGTGAAACCAGGTAAAATTCTGATTTGGAATTGCACTGCAATGTCTTTTTCCTGCTGGCTTTGTGAGAGTCAGGAGTCCTAGCTCAGCCTTGACAACATAAAACCCAGATGGAATGTAGGTGAGGGAATGGAATGTTTACAGTAACCCTACCTTGTAATAGCCATCATCATAGAATAAATATGTTTTTCTGTCCTAACTTCATAGGGTGTGACTGAATGTTATGAATGTCATCCTAAGCCAACCCAGAGAACGTTTCCTGGCTGCACAATTCGGAACACCCCTTCAGAACCCATTCATTGCATCGTTTGGGCAAAGTATTTGTTCAAGTAAGATAATATATACTTCTGAGCATATTTTTCAATACTGCTAATGGGAAATGAGGTCATTTTTACTTAAATATCTTAGGCTGTATTTACAATGGTTAACTATGGTGGAGGGACACTACAGGTTTTCCTGGGTTAAATTCAGCAGCATTCTTTGCATGCTGTAGATGACATTTAGCATGTTTAGTCTGGTATTGGAGATAGGCATGCAACTAAATAAGTACAAATATGTACATTTGGAAATATGAAAACATACTTAAAAATAACCCATTGGTTAGACAAGATATCATAATGGAAGTTAAAAATACTTAGTAGGCCTGGGGTACGACAGTAGAGAACACTTGCCTGGTGTGCTGAAGTGCTGGGTTCTAACCCTAGCCCTGTGCAGCCCATCCACAACCAACACTGTAGAACATACCCTCAAACTCCTTCCATTCCTTGAGTGTGGTCCTTGGAGGTAGAGTTAGAGGTTTACATACATGAAGAAAGACTGAGCATTTATGATAATAAGAACCAAGTTTAAATGAGGAAGTGAGCCCCAGAATATATTAAAACGTAACACAGTGAAAAAAGGAAGCATATAGTTGAAAAAGAACAAAATCAACAAGTGTGATTACCAAATAGCAGAGCTGGGTAAGTATAACTTCAGCACACAGATTTACAGAAAAGTGAGAAGACAGAGTTGGCATGTATTCCCATAGTAGTTTTCCCATAACATTTAACTTAAGTGAGCTATGTGTGTCGTGACTAAGGAAGCTGTACTTATGACATCAGGAACTATTACATGTCCATAGTTATTACCTAGTCTTTTCCAGACTCCCATCACCACATTGGTTGTCCTGTCACTCTATTTTGTTTTTTTTGTTGTTGTTGTTTTATTTTTGAGACAGGATCTTATTATGTAGCTTTTGCTGGCATAGCGCTTGCTATGTAGACCAGGTTGACCTGGAACTCATAGAGATATGTCTTTATTTATTTTAGTTTGGAGACAGGGTCTTACTATGTATGTAGCTGACTGGACTGGAACTCGAATATGTAGACCAGGCTAGCCTCAAACTCAGAGATTCCCCTGCCTCTGCCTCCTGGGTGCTGGGATTAAAGGCGTGTGTTGCCATGCCTGGCTTTGAAAAATAGAAGGGAACGATAAGGTGGATGATCTCCCCCAACAGAAGTCAAGATTTAATGTAAACTAAAAGTAATTTTTACTGATACAGACTCTTGATCTCATGACCAAAATCCTATAGATCTCAGATGTAAGAAGGTGTGGTTGGTTTCAGTGTGGGTGAAAAAGTCTTACTTTCTAAGGAATATGTCTAAATCAGGGTAGATTAAGGGTCTAGATGTAACAGGAAACACTTAAATATTATAGGAGAAAATATCCTCAAGGAACAATTTTTTTAATATTTATTTTTGTTTTATGTATTTGAGTTTTTTGCCTGTATGTATGTAAGTATACCCATGTTGTACAATGCTCATGGAGGCCAGAAGAGGGTATTGAATGCCTTGGTGGGTGCTAGGAACTGAACCTGAGTCCTCTGTAAGAGCAGTCAGTGCTTTTAACCACTGACCCATCTTTCCAGCCCCACCTTCCCTGGTGTTTTGTGGGTTTTTTTTTTTTTTTGTCTTTTTGAGACAGGGTCTCCCTGTAGCCCCAGCTGTCCTGGAACTCACTATGTAGAGCAGGCTGGCCTAGAACTCACAGAGATCCACCTGCCTCTGCCTCCCGAGTGCTGGGATTAAAGGCGTGCACAACCACGCCCGGCTATTTGTTTGTTTTGTTTTTCTTTTTGTTTTTGATGACAGGCTTTAAAATTGGCATGTACAGAACCTAGCTGATAAAAATAGATATATAGCCAAAAATTATCTTTTGTGGCATCAGCAAACTCCGAACAAATTGCTTTAATGCTCTTTGGCTTAGGTACTGTGATTGTTAATTATTGGCTCTATCCCTTCAGACATTCAGAATATTTCAAGTTAATTATTTGTGGGAAAATAATCATATTTATTCTGAATGCCTTCTGTGTAAATATTTATTACTCTTAAATTATAGCCAGCTTTTTGGAGAGGAAGATGCTGATCAAGAAGTGTCACCTGACAGAGCTGATCCTGAAGCTGCTTGTGAGTAAACTTTTAGACTTAATTTCATCATTAGTGACGGTTGCCTTTATTTTGCTAATCTAACAGTGGTGGATTAGGAGGGAAGTAATGGTTGCTGTCATGTGCTTGGTGTCTTATTTCCTTTCAAAAGCTGTTTGCCAAAGAAGTGGTTCATTTCACTGATGGGGAAACTAGAATGAGAGATTTCACACATCTAATCATTGAGGCTGGGAGCAGGGCCAGCTTCTATTTATTTATAACTGAGGCACAAAAAGATGCTGATAAGCATGTTGTTACTATCTTTCAACTCAGAATGTTGCACACAGGTGACTTTGTTGAGTGACTCTTTTCTCCTACAGGTAAGAACTTACTCCATATTGGAAATACAATGTTTGTTTTATAGGGGAACCAACAGAAGCTGAAGCCAGAGCCCGAGCATCTAATGAAGATGGAGACATTAAGCGTATTTCCACTAAGGAATGGGCTAAGTCAACTGGCTATGATCCAGTTAAACTGTTTACGAAGGTTAGCTTCTTTTCTTCTCCGTGGTCCTGGCAATCTAATCCAGGGCCCCTCACATAATAACAGGATTCTTCCACTGAAGGTTGTATCCCAGCTAGCTTTACTCTTTGTACTTATTTAAAAATTTTTTATTTTATTTTTTATCTTTTAGGGGGTGTGGGCACAAGAGTGCCAAGGTGAATGTGGGGAAGTCATTTACCCACTGAGCCATCTTGCCAATCTCAAATCATATATGAATATGTTATTCTGAGTCTTTAACGTAGTACATAAAACTTGAGTTACTTTTTAGCTATGTGCTGATATCCTAACAAAATGATTGTAAAGCTGGGCATGACAGTACGTACGTGCCTTTAATCTCAGAGGCAGGTGAATATCTGTGAGATCATAGTCCGCCTGTTCTACATAGCAAATTCCAGGCCAGCTGAGAATACAGGGAGACCTTGTCTCAAAAAAATAAATAAGGGCTGAATGGATGTCTCAGCTGTTAAGTTCCAGGGGAGCCAACGCCCACTTCTTACCTCAACAGACATTGCACGACATATGTGCAGTTAGATACATGCAGGCGATACACTCATACACACACAAAAAGGATAATAAAATATTTTTAAAAAATAAAACTGTAGTCATATTAAGCAGGTTGGGAAATTTTAGTGCCTGTGCCAAGTGCAAGCATCTCTAGAGGCAGCCAGTACAGATTGGCTGTATACTCTGTTGGTCTTTCCAATGTCACTTTCACAGAATTTGGCTTTCTTTCTGTAGCCGTTTGTTTTGCTTTGATTTTATTTTCTGTAACAAGGTCTCCTGTAACCCTCAACTCTGAATATAACTTAGGGTAGCCTTAAACTCCTGATCCTCCCGCCTCCACGTCCAGAGTGCTGGAATTATGGGGTTGTGCCACCAGCCCACGAGAACTTGGTTTCTTTATAACCAATTTCCTGCTACTTCCTATCTTTGTTCTCATCTCTTTCCTACTCGGGTCTTCTGTTAGCAGTTTGGCTCATGTGTTCTAAATCACCCTTGAATCCTACACCTTTTGTTCTTCATTAATAATTGCTATTTTCTACTCAGTATTTCTAGAGAAGTCTTCGGGATGGTTTTAGTTTTGCCTACTTTATTACTAGTCAGCTAAGCCCTTGCTTCTGTTTATTATTTTATCCTCACTTCTGTTTTAAAAGCTTTTTTACAAAAATACTTTATCTATATTTTATGTGTATGAGTGTATTGCCTGCATGTAAGTACACCCCTGTCATGGAGTGCCCACAGAGGTCAGAAGAGGGCATCAGAGCCCCTGGAACTGGAGCTACAGAATGTTGTTAGCTGCCTTATGGGTCCTGAGAATTGAACCCAGGTCCTCTACAAGAGCAGCCAGTGCTCTTAACCTCTGAGCCATCTCTCCAGCCCGTTAAAAGCTTTTTTTAATGGGCAGGCATGGTAGCACCCTTTAATCCCAGTATTCTGGGATCACTGTGTTTGAAGCCAGCCAGAGCTTAATAGTGAGACCCTGTCTCAAAACAAAACAAAATAAACCTGAATGGGGGCTGGCAAGATGGCTCCGTGGTTAAAAGCAATTGGTACTCTGGAGGAAGACCTGGGTTCAGTTACCAGCACACACATGGCAGCTAACAACCATCTGTAACTCCAGTTCAAGGGGATCCAGCACCCTTTTCTGGCCTCCATGGGCACTGCGCAACATGAATGCAATTCACTTACATGCAGGCGATACACTCATATACATAAAAGTAATAAATAAAATAATTTTTTTTCTCTTAGTTTTTCCTTAAAATCCTTTTATTTTCCAAATTATCATACTGCAGTGATATTATTACACTGTGACTTCCATAACTTTTGTTATGAAAGTTTTCTTATTTTTTTATTGATTTTTTTTGTGAATTTAATACAACACATCTCAATCATGTTTAGACCCCTTCCTCTTTCTGCAACCATATCCCCCTGCCAGTGTTCATGCATTTTGTCATAAATTTTAAGGTCTACCAATCCAAGTCTGTGCTCCCAAATGTCCATTGATGTGAATCTATCTACAGGCGTCTGGCCTACCAGCTTAGTGTCACTCCCTGATAGAAAAACAACTTTCCTTCTTCGTGTAGTCATTGGTTGCCAACAGTTTCTTAGTTCATGTCAGGGGTTCTCACACATTTCCTCCTTATATGCTGGGGTTTTGTCTGATTTGAGCCTGTATAGGTCTTGGGCATGTTGTCACCATTGCTGTAAGCTCATAAAAACAACTTCACAGCTGTTTGGAAAACTCTTGTTTCCTTGTGATCCTCCACCAGCCCTGGCTCTTACAATTTTTCCAGTCCCTCATCAGCAATGGGCTCTAAGCCCTGGATGACAGAAGTTTGATATAGGTGCACTATCCAGGGACACACTCTGTAGTCTTATTCTCTGCCTTTTGGACTGTTTTCATTTCCTGTTTAACCATCATCTGCTGCATTAGGAAGCTCCGCCGATAAGAGTTGAAAGATGTGTTAGTATTCTCTTTGCACCCTCTTCTAGTATGTTCCCTGTGCCTCAGGTGTAGAGGTTCCATTGTACATGTGCCACACACAAAATAATAATACAATAAAAATTGTTTTGAAACATACAATGAATTTTTCTAATGAGAGCTGCGTGTGGTGGAGCACATATTTAATCTCAGAAATCAGGTAGTAGGGGCTATCTATGAGATTGAGGCCAGTCTGGTCTACATAGCAAGTTCTGGCCAGCTGGAAAAATAATGTTTTTTAGTCCCTGAAATCTTAACACATCTTCTTAGTCTACATGATCTTGTAGTAATCTATTTAAGAGTTTTGGTGCTTCGTTTTTGTCTTTTATTGGGGGGAGCATGTTTTCAAATTACAATAGTATAGAAATTCTGTGGCTGGGCTCTAATCAGTGGTAGAGCACTTGCTTAGTCTGTCCAAGGCCCTAGGTTCAATCTCAGCACTGAACAGGGAAAATAACAAGTTTAGTGTGTGTGCTTTCCTGGTGTGTAGTCACAGGCTGGGAGATAGTACCCACCAGTGTGTCTGTGTTCGGTGATTGTGTTCTTTGGAGTTGGTAGTCTTTATTGAGCCCTTTAGTTTTTCATTGGGCTTCAGACTGATCTTTGGTGTTGGGTGGTTTGGGGTGTGACAGAAGGGAGGGCAGTCTGCAGAGTTTAGAGCTTCCTCACCTTGTCACCCTGTCTTCTCCAAGTTTTTGAACTTTTACTATGGTTTTAAAAATTGTCACTCTACTATTTTTTTTTTTTTTTTTTTTAGACAGGGGCTCCCTGTAGCCCCAGCTGGCCTGGAACTAGCTATGTAGACCAGGGTAGCCTCAAACTCAGATCTGGCTGCCTGTCTCCTGAGTGCTACATGTAGGCATGCACTACCATGCCAGCCACTCTACTGTCTTTGAATCTGATTTTATAATATGACTGTAATAAATCAAAGAAATTTGGTACATTTTATCAATTTGAGGTCTGTAAGGACTCATGGGATTTATTCGTTTATTTTAGCTTTTTAAAGATGACATCAGGTATCTATTGACAATGGATAAACTATGGCGCAAAAGGAAGCCTCCAGTTCCCCTGGATTGGGCTGAAGTACAGAGTCAAGGTAAAAAGAACACTTCAATCCTTAGTGAACCTAAACTGCGTTTCATTGCCTGTTATTAGAACATATTTATATGTTCTAATAATTTTAAATTGTAAAGATAAGTCATTAGACACACCACTTAGAGAAGTAGCAACTCCCAGCATCCCAGAGAGATGTGCGGCCCACCAATGGAGTGTGTCGTTTACAGACTAGCTGTTCTTTTTAGTTGAGTGTCATTTAGCTAGGTTAGGATGTTGTTTCATTATTTCCTCAAAGTATTGTGAGGAGCACGTATATGAATCTGCCTTTTACCCTTGTCGTGATTTCAAGATTTAATTTAGAAAAACATCTTTAAAAAACCCTAAAATGTTGGGGGCTGGAGAGCTGGCTCAGTGGTTAAGAGCATTGGCTGCTCTTGTAGAGAACCTGGGTTCAATTCCCAGACATTAACATAAGTAGAAGTTTGTTGATTTAAGACAAGTTTATAATTACTTGCTATAGGTCAGTCCTTCTGGTGGCTGTGGAAGCTTCATGTTTTCTTTGGACATTGTTAGACGTCTTAGCTCTTGAAGCACAACCTTAATGCTATAGACATTTTGCCATTATGCTCTGCATCCACCTGTGGAGACCGCCGTCTTTTCCTCCAGCCCTCAGCTGCACACACAACATCTTGTATCTCCATAAAATATTTTTTAAAATAAATATTAAAATGTGGAGAGAGGTTGTGGGGGTTTTGTTGTTGTTTTGGATTTGTTTTTTGGTTTTAGTTTTTGTTTGTGAGACAGGGTCTCACTGTGTAGCACACTAGCTGGTCTGTAACTAAACCAGGCTGGCCTCAAACTCAAAATTTGCCTCTGCCTCCCAAGTGCTGGATTAAAGGTGTTTAAAATTTTTATTTCAGCCAGGCCTGTTGGCACACGCCTTTAATCCCAGCACTCAAGGAAGAGGCAGGCTGATCTCCATGAGTTCGAGGCCAGCCTGGTTTACACAGCTAGCTGGGGCTACAGGGAAGACCCTGTCTCAAAAGACCAAAAAAAAATTTTTTTTAATTCAAGGAAGTAAAACTATTGTACTTCCTTCTCCTCTTCTACCTTAGCATACTGTGACCCCTTTCTCAGCTACAATGCAGTTAGGAGCATAGTGGGACTTGTAGGGTCCCAGGAAACTTGAAACTTGGCAGTTCTCAGCAGTACAATTTCCTTAATGGAGTAGGTAAACTGTAGCCTGACGATAGCTTCCACTCATCAAAGTGCTGACTGTACTGGGCATAGTGTGACTCTTATCTTTTTAGCTACATTATGTTCTTGAATCCACCAGTAATTTGAATTCTAACATGATCGTAGATCTTTCCATTTCAAGTTGAACAGTTTTCTTGTACAAATACTTATATAGATGATTATTTAAATGAAATGTGCTTTATTAAAAAATTTTCTTAATGGTCAAGAGTTGAATTTGTTAAATAGAATACATTGTAGAAGTAGGATGTTTATTAAAATTTCTTATTTATTTTTAGGAGATGAAGCCAATGCATCCGATCAACAAAACGAACCGCAGTTAGGTTTGAAAGACCAGCAAGTTCTAGATTTAAAGAGCTATGCAAGTCTTTTTTCAAAGAGCATTGAAACTTTGAGAGTTCATTTAGCAGAAAAGGGGGATGGAGCTGAGCTCATATGGGATAAGGTTTGTTTGAAAATGTATCACTTACTTTCATACCTAATTTCTATCTTTGTTCCTGAGCTGTAAAAGAAGTTAACCTTTTGGGGGGTGGTACTTACTTGGTGTAAATGTATTCATCCCCCATTACTGTATTTGAATTAGGACTTTCTGTATATAAATTTAAGCAGTATCAAAAAATTTCATTTTGGATTCTAGTAATGTATTCAGTTTGATTGTATTGACTAGAAACATAATTTACTATAGTGGAATGTTTCACTGACTTAGAGGAGCAGGCTTAAAACTCATATGTAACAGATAAATTAATAGAGGTGAACGTGCTTGAGAACCAGCAGCTCACTTGCCTAATTTGACCTTGAAAACAGTAAATTCCCTGCTTTCATGCAGGTGCACACATATACATGTATATGGGGGATTGAGCCTAGGGCCTTTCTAAGCTAGACAAATACTGTACTACCAAGATACATCTTTAGCTCTTGTTTTATGAGATAGGATCTCACTATGTAGCTCAGGTTGGCCTTGAATTTGTTGAGAGCATGCACTGCCACACCCAGTTGTAAAATTGCTTTTCTGTTGAAGTAGACCCCATGTTTCAGAAGTCCAAAAGAAAAGCCAAGAGTGGTAGCTCACCCCTGTATTCCGGCACTTGGGAGAGTGAGGTAGGATTACCAAGTTTGAGGCCAGTCTAGATGACAGACTTGAGAACCTGTCTCAAAAAAAAAAGGTCAGACTTTTCGATACAAAAAAAGATGAAATTTTTCTGATTTTTGTTGTGTTTGGGGCAGGGTGTCTAGCCCAGGCTGAACTCAAATTCCCTGTGTAGCAGAGAATGACCAAAGCTTGTGTGTTCTACATCTGTAAAGATTTGCCCTGGCGGCCAAGAATGTGCCTTGCCTCATTAGTAGAGTGCTCACCTACATGAGGCCTTGCTCTCAATCCCAAGCATGGGCAGGAGGAAAAAAAATGCTGTGGGTTTCAGAGTAAAAGGAAACCAGCTTTAGAATCACTTTGTATGAATTTTGAAACTTTGGTTGAATCAGACATCTAAAAACAAAACTGGTAAATTTAGAATTTTGAAATTCTTGTAAACACTAGTCTCTTGGGTTAATGTGATAAAAATGGTAGGCTTTAAAATATTTTCTTTGTTATTCTAGTGATTTGGAAAGTATTTATTCACTGGGGCCAAATAAGGAGCCCATAGAACTGAGGAGTACTTCCCTAGTGATTGTATACCTAATGGTATCATAAGCCATTTCTTTTTCCTTTTGGTCTTTTTGAGACAGGGTCTCCCTGTAGCCCCAGCTGGCCTAGAACTCACTAAGCAGACCAGGCTGCCTTGAACTCACAGAGATGTGCCTCCCAAGCACTAGGATCAAAGGTGTGCACCACCATGCCCAGCCTATAAACCATTTCTTTAAAGGCATTTTCTATAGCTGGGCATGGTGGCGCTCGCCTTTAATCCCAGCACTCTGGAGGCAGAGGCAGGCGGATCTTGGTGAGTTCAAGGCCAGCCTGGTCTACATAGTTCCAGGTCAACTGGGGGCTACAGGGAGACCCTGTCTTAAAAGGACCACCAAAAAAAAAAAAAAGAATAAAGACATTAATAAAGGCATTTTCTAGAGTGAAGTAGCTGCATTCACTCAAGATTCACTCAAGAGCTTAGCAAAAAATAGAGGTAGAAGACCTGGAGAGATGTCTCAGTGGTTAAGAGCCCTGGTTGCTCTTACAGGGGACCTGGGTTTGGTTCCCAGCACCCACGTGGTGGCTAACAACCGTCTGTAGCTCCAGTTAAAGAGTAGTGGTTCTTGGTGTTCTTGTCACACACTCTGTCTAGAAAAGCAGATTGGCCCCCGCCCCTTATGGCCAGCCTCTGTGCTACTCACTGTGAGGCCTCAACATCATGATGTTCTGGCTACAATGTCATAAACAAGTAAAAATGACTCTTCTGAAAGCAGTGCTAGTCAGATGACTGATTGTGGGAAATCTTGTCATTTCTGTCTGGCAGGATGACCCATCTGCGATGGATTTTGTCACCTCTGCTGCAAACCTCAGGATGCATATTTTCAGCATGAATATGAAGAGCAGATTTGATATAAAATGTAAGTTGTTTTGTACTTCAGTTGTATCGTCAAAACCTCAGTGTGGACATTCGCCTTTAACAGCTTAACATGCTTGTCTTTTCATCTTTTAGCAATGGCGGGAAACATTATTCCTGCAATCGCTACTACTAATGCAGTGATTGCCGGATTGATAGTATTGGAAGGATTAAAGATTTTGTCTGGAAAAATAGACCAGTGTAGAACAGTGAGTATTTGTATTTCTGTTCTGTTGTTGTTTGTTTTAAATATTTATTATTTTTATTTTATGTGTATGAGTGTTATTGCCTACATGTATGTGAGTGCACCCATGTCATACAATGCCGTGGAGGTCAGAAGAAGGCGTTGGATTCCCCTGGAACTGGAGTTAACCCGTTTGTAACTCCAGTTCCAAGGGAGCCAATGACCTCTTCTGACCTCAAACCCAGGGAGTCATGCTAGCTAGTCAAGTGCTTCTCCTACTGACAAATGCTTTTGAGGGACTGGAGAGATGACTCAGCCTGCATGTATGTAAGTACACCCATGCATACAGTGCCCATGGAGGCCAGAAGAGAGCTTTGGATCCTTTGGAACTGGAGTTAAGGATTATTGTTAGCTTCCATGTGGGTGCTGGGTCCTCTACAAGAGCAGCTGATGAGTGCTGTTAACCACTGAGCCATCTTTCTTGCCCAAAAATACATATTTTAAAAAGTATTTATTATTTTATGTGCATGTGTGTATTGCCTGCATGTAGGTAAGTGTACCCGTTTTGTACAGTGCCCACAGAGGACAGAAGAGGCTCTCGGATCCCCTGGAACTGGAGTTACAGACAGTTGTTAGCTGCCATGTGGGTGCTGGGATTTGAACCCAGGTGTTCTGCAAGAACAGCCAGTGTTCTTAACCACTGAGCCATCTCTCCAGCCCTCTCAAAAATATTTTTCTAAGGGTTTTTGGTTTTTTAAGAGTCTCACATAGCCCAGGTTGACCTCACTTTGTAACTAAGGATGGCCTGACCTATCCTCATGGCTTTGCCTCCCAAATACTAGAATCATGTGCACCTCCATGCCCAGCCTGATTTTTTTTTTTTTTTTTGTGTCTTTGAGACAGGGTCTCCCTGCAGCCCCAGCTGGCCTGAAACTCACTATAAAGACCAGGTTGGCCTACACCCGGCTTTTTTCTTTTTTCTCTTTTTTTTAATGTGTGTAAGTGTATTGCCTGCATGTAGGTAGGTACACTGAAGTCATGCAGTGCCCACGGAGGCCAAAGAGGGCGTTGGATCCCCTGGAACTGGAGTTACAGGTGGTTTTTAGCTGCCAACGTGTGGGTGCTGAGAATTGAATTCAGGTCCTCTGCAAGAGCAGTAGTCAGTGCTTTTTAAGTGCAGCGCTGTCTCTCCGGCCCCCCAGCTTGATTTTTTTTATTAAAGTTTAATTTTCACTGCCATGTTTTTAATTTCTGAGAACTTTTTTAAAAAGACAGTCCATTTTTACAACAAGCTGAACTTTTCCTACAGATTTCAGTATCCATTTTAGCTCACAGACCACTGGTTATTGAGATAGAAGTATCTGTCCACTGTTGGACTGTTCCCACTTAAAGTGGCTGAATTTCATTTGTTCACAGTTAAATACGTATCAGAGTGGATTAATCATGTTAGTTTGGGTGTTAATGGTCTTGTGTATAACACGCTGTGTTGCAGGCCACAGCCTCAGTTGTACTCCATTACTGTTGATTCCTTTTGAACACTTTCTGTCCTGATGAAGCCCCAAGTCATATAAATCTCTTCTCCCCTTTGCTCTGCTTAGTCTATCCAGTTTGCTTCCGGACATGCTCCATGACATGCATGCATCGTAGAGAATGGTTAGAGAGGGAGCGGGGGGAGGCTTTGCTCTCTGGTTGATGGACTGGCTTCTCTCTAAGCTGGAGGAATCTTTGGGTTTTTATGTATGAGGGTTTTTTTTCTTTTCTTTTTTTTAAGACAGAGTCTCCCCATAGCCCCAGGTGACCTGGAACTCAGATCTGCCTGCCTCTGCCTCCTGAGTACTGTGATTAAAGGCATGTGCCATTCCACCTGGCCTACCTTGGTTCTTAGTTTTGTTTCCTGTATAGATATTTCAGAAATGATGTTACTACCAGAACTACATCATTTTTTCTTTAATTATTTTAAATTATTATTTATATCCCTAATTTTCTCAAAATTTGAATCATCACATTTTGTTTGGAAAGGCTGTCGCTTTGGTTCCAGATGTCTTTTAAAACATTATCATTAATTGCCTAAATACTGGTCTTGTTGAGAGTGGTTAAAAGTTGATAAGCATAAATACTGGGTGTGTCTTGTGTCATACCAAGGAGGTGTCTTTTTCATTATGCCCACCCTTCTCCATAGTATCGGATCAGAAACGGTTACAAAACCATGACTCCTATAAAGCTCATGATTTTCCTGATTCTTTTGTTGTTGCTGCCGTTTTGAGATATGGTCTCACTATGTAGCCCTGACTTCCCTTGGGGCTCACTCCTCCTGCCATTTGGTCATATATATTAAGACCTCTTGAGTCAAGTTTGTATCCCCAGATGTCCCTTGGTGTTGAGTTCATCCACTAGAGCCTGTTCAGCCTAAGTAGTGTTGCTCCCTTTAAGAAGACCAACTCTCCCTCATCCAGCAGCTATCAGCTGCCAATAGTTCCTTAGCTAAGGTTGAGGCTTCTTACTCATTTTCCCTTCTATGCTGGGTTTTTCTGGTTTGGGTCTTGTGCATGCTGTCACCGTTGCTATAAGTTCTTCCTGGCCTTTTTTTTTTTAACATCAAAGGGGAATATTCAAGCTATTTTCTGATTGGATATACATTAAACAAGATTTTAGGCTCACGTATAAAATTGTAACATTTCTAATTCCTACTTGTGTTTTTTCTCTGAAGATTTTTTTGAATAAACAACCAAATCCAAGAAAGAAGCTCCTCGTGCCTTGTGCACTGGATCCTCCCAATCCCAATTGTTACGTGTGTGCCAGCAAGCCAGAAGTGACTGTGCGGCTGAATGTCCATAAAGTGACCGTCCTCACCTTACAGGATAAGGTACACTTGAGGGCCACTTCTCTTCCTTTTAAAAAGAATCTAAGTTCTGACTTAGCCTTTACAGTGTCACTGTAACAAACTGAACAGATCATGGCTCTGTAAGGCTGTGGCTGCTTCTCCATCTATGGTTCCAGGGTATGTGTCTTGTGACCTAGAAAGGTGTAGGTATATTTGGGTGGAGTATGTACCACGTGCACAGAGGGGCACAGTATCATGACAAACAGAAGACAGACAGCGAATACATTCTGTGTTTTTGACAGGTGACAGGTATCCTTATGTTGTCTTGGCTATGGTAGTGAACAGATACTTCATTCATAATACTTGGCTAAAGAAAAGTTTCTGTTTATAGTAAAGCAAAGCTGTAGTCGACAACTTGGTCTTGAAGGCTGTGGGCACCTGTGGTGCTTCAGGTGCTCCAGATGTTAGACAGTGTTTGTTCCTCCAAACTAGGGGTTAGTATTTGCTGAGATGTAGCGTGGTGATGGTGCATGGCTTTTCTGTCATGCTCTGGTTCTAGAGTGCTGAGTCGAGTCCTGAGGAGATCCAGTTTTGTTCCAAGGAGTCACATGCAGAGCTGGCCTGAGAGAGATAGGCTTTGAGATCCGTCTGGCCTTTGGTTCCTCCCAAGATGTCACTCCTTACTTGAGGCCCAAACTTAGGGGCTATCCTTTGACTGTGTGCTTCACTGTGCTCCATACCTCCTGAGGCAGGGGAATAAGCCTTTCCAATTGGTGGCCTTCTTCCCGGAGCTGGTTATACAGGCAGACATACTCACACTCATGTTTGATAGAGAAGCAGTAGACCGTGGGGAGCTGCACTCATAAGGTGCTTGCCAGTCTTTCATAGGAGACAATTGACTGTTAGGCATAATGGAATTTCTCCTCCAAGTGGAATGCTTAGACCTCTAGAGAGATTTTCCATTATTCCTTAGAAGGAGATGGGATTTAGCAGAATATTCCAAGTTGCATCTTGGAATTTAAGGAGAGAAAGGCTATCTGAGATGAGATTATAAGGCATTTTTCTGTCAAACACCTTCCATCCCAGGGTTGACACAGACTGGGTAGTGCCCATGTGCAGCCCAGTTGTAATGTGTAGGAATAGAAAAAGAACAAACTAGCAGTAGCAATAAGTACTGCTGAGGCATCTCTCCAGCCCCAAGAAAGAATAGGGTAGGGCCAGTGGGAGGGCCCAGGGGTGGAAAGCACTTGCTGCACAATCCTGACAACTTAAGTTTGATGTCTGGGGTCTCAGGGTAAAAGAAAGATCCAACTTTGAAAATTTTCCTCTGATCTCCACATGTATGCTGTGGCATGTATGTGTTGGCACTCACATGCATGTATCATGCAGAAACATACGAGAGAAATAAAAAGAATAACAGACTATTTCCAGTGGAGAAGAAAAGTAAACCTTTATAGAAAAGAAGTCTAGGGCTTTTATGGTCTTTAATTACCTACGTTAATTCATACTTGAATTTTTTCTTTGTAGATAGTGAAAGAAAAGTTTGCTATGGTGGCGCCAGATGTCCAAATTGAAGATGGGAAAGGGACAATCCTGATATCTTCAGAAGAGGGAGAGACTGAAGGTATTACCTTGCTCTGTCCCATCTCATGGGTGACCAGCCTCAAGCAGGGACAAGCACTCACTGGCTGGCTGCTCCTTGCCTGTCTTTATTCAATGGGGAAGACTTAAGATAAGCCCATTCTTGCTACGTAGTGGGAATTTATTTTTCAGTGCTGGGAATCAAACCCAGAGCCTTGCACGTACTTGGTTAGCCACTCTACCACTGAGCTTGCTTGAGATTTAGTGTTGGGCTGGGATGTATCTTGGTTGGTATTATGCCAGCTTAGAATGCACGAAGCCCTGGGTTTGGTCCCCAGCACTGTGTAAAGCTGTCATGGTGACACACACCTATAATTCCAGCCCCCAAGAAGTGAAAGTGGGAAGATCAGAAGTTAAAAGGACAGTCTTGGCTACATAGCAAGTTGGAGGCCACCTTGGGACAAATGCGACACAGTCTTTTTTTTTTTTTTGGTCTTTTTGAGACGGGGTCTCCCTGTAGACCAGGCTGGCCTTGAACTCACAGAGACCTGCCTGCCTCTACCTCCCGAGTGCTGGGTTTAAAGGTATGCACCACCATACCCAGCTGGCAACACCATCTTTTAAAAAAAGATTTAGTGTCAGGATTCTTATTACTGGTAATTACTTGTTGAAAAACTGTTTGAGTTGTTAGGTTGTCTGTAATTAGCGGTTGTGCATTGGCTGGGTACTGGTCTAATTTAGGAATCTGGTTGAATATTCAAGCCCTATTCTAGCCACCTGTCTTTATGTCCCCCAAAAGTTAGTTATAGTCTATATGCTGAGTTTACTAAAAAGTTGATGATAGTGCGGTTGACAATCTCTTTGTGAGTAGAATATATTAAAGGACTCTGAAAGTTGCTTTGACTCTTACAGGATTCCAGAATTAATTTGTTTGAATGGAGATTTTCATAGTTCCTTCTTGTTGGGTCCACTTAAAGTGGTTTTGGCAGTTGAATATTTGGGGCTGAGTTCCTAAGTGCCTAATGCTTCAGTGTGTTAACTTGCTGCGGCTGTAACAGCCCCACAGCCCTAGAGGCTGCAGTTCTGAGGCCAGTGTGAGCAGGTTTCCTTCCCTCTTAGTCTTCTTGCCAGTCTGTGTCTTCATCCCCAGTCTCAGAGTATAAGACCTTTTTGGCCCATGCTGGATTTGAACTTGATGTGGACTTAGGATGACCTTGGGTTCTTGATCCTCTTCCTCCACCTTCTAAGTGCTAAGATTACAGACATGTGCCACTGTGCATCAAAGGGCTATTTTTAATTAATCACCACTTTTTTTTTTATGTGTATGAGTGTATTGCCTGCATGTATGTGAGTACGCCCATGCCGTGCAATGCCTCAGAGGTCAGAAAAGGGCTTTGGATTCCCCTGGAACTGGAGCTAAGGATGGTTTGTAGCCGCCATGTGGGTGCTGGGAATCGAGCCCGGGTCCTCTGCAAGAGTAGTCAGTGATGGCTTAACTGCTGAGCCATCTTTCCAGCCCCATAATCACCACTTTAAAAAAAATATTTTTATTTTGTGTGTATTGTCTGCACATGTGTTAAGTGCACCCGTGTCATGCAGTGCCCAAGGAGGACAAAAGAAGACATCCAATCCCCTGGCACCGAAGTTAAGGACAGTTGCTAGCTGTCATGTGGCTGCTGGGTATCGAACCCAGGTCCTCTGCAAGAGCAGCCCATGCTTTTAGCTGCTGAGCCATCTTGCCAGCCCATTAATCACCACTTTTAAAAAGCTGTCTTTTGGCCAGGCATGGTGGTGCACGCCTTTAATCCCAGCACTCGGAGGCAGAGGCAGGCGGATCCCTGTGAGTTCAAGGCCAGCCTGGTCTACATAGTGAGTTCCAGGACAGCTGGGCTACAGGGAGACCCTGTCTCAAAAAGACAAAAACAAACAAACAAACAACAAAAGCTATCTTTTGAAGTGGTCACTTTCTTAGGTGCTATGGATTAGGATTTCAGAATGCCAACTATGGAGGGACACAGCCCAGCCATACCAGGGTTAGCTTTGTAAGAACTGATCTGCCTTCTCTGTGGAGATGTAACTAAACCTTCATTCTCTCCGTATTTTCCAGCTAATAACCCCAAGAAGTTGTCAGAATTTGGAATTAGGAATGGCAGCCGGCTTCAAGCAGATGACTTCCTTCAGGATTATACTTTATTGATCAACATCCTTCATAGGTAATAACCGTTAATGCTGAAGGTTAAGAAATTATTTGAGCCAGGCTTGGTGGCACACACCACTGATCCCAGCACTCAGGAGGCAGAGGCAGGTAGATGGATCTCTTGAGTTCCAGGCCAGCCTGGTCTACATAGCGAGTTCCAGGGCAGCTGAGGATACAGGGAGACCCTGTCTCAAAAAGACCAAAAGAAAAATTTATGAGTGTTTTGCCTACCTGTATGTAAGTGTGCTGTGTGCATGCCTGGTGACTGTAGAGGCCAGAAGAGGGGGTTGGATCCCCTTGAACTGGAGTTAGGAATGGGTATGAGCTGCCATGTGGGTGCTAGGAATTGAACGCAGGTCCTCTGCAAGAATAGCCAAGTGCTTTTGACACTGTGCCACCTCTCCAGCCCCTCCTCTTCCCCTTTTGTTCATTCTAGTCCATTGTGCACTAATACTCTGAATGAAGTATGTGTGTGTATCAGTCCAGTGACCTGGTGGAAAAGGGGTTTAGAGTGGTGTTAGCTGGGTGTTCATTTGCTTTGATGATATTACTGTCTGTTTGCAAACATCTATGGTAGCTGGTTAAAGAATATTACATTTTAGCTGGGCGTGGTGGTGCAGACCTTTAATCCCAGCACTCAGGAGGCAGAGGCAGGCAGATCTTTGTGAGTTCAAGGCCAGCGTGTTCTACATAGTGAGTTCCAAGACAGCAAAAGACCAAAAAAAAAAGAATTATTACATTTTAGCTGGGCGTGGTGGTGCACACCTTTATTTATAAAAAGCATAAGATGGCAAAGACTTTGAGTTATTAGAACTATAAATTCCATAATTATATAAAGGAATCAAAGGTAAATGTCACTGTGTGTGATCTCTAACCTCTCTTGGACACCAGCTAGGTAGAGGTGGCATACTTGTGTTCACTGGGAATGAAAAGACCCAGGAAGTCGTGAACAGTAAACTGGAAGTTTTGTGTGCTGTCTGAAAAAGGAAGCATAATTAGGGCGTTGGGATTTTTCTTACCGTTTCAGCTTACTGTTTTAGCTTTCTGGAAACAGAACCCCCTTAAGAAGCATGTAAGTCATCTGTTTGACTTCATGCATGTTTGGGGGATTCATGTATAAACATAAGGTTCCCCTATAAGGATGGGGAACCCAGAAAGCACCTCGAAACTGACCCAGAAACAGGGAGATAAGTCATAGTGGAGTGTCATGTCTTTGGGCATAGGGGCTGAAGGAATGGTGACTAAGGGTCACACTGAGCTGCAGACTTTCTGACTCTGTTTTCTGTGTTAGCAATGAAAAGCTGTAGATCTTGAAAGATAAAGCCGTTCAGACTTGAAACTGCATCCGCTTTTATCATTTGAATTAGAGTTCTTGAATTATCACAGGATTCTGTTCTGCAGTCTGTATGATAGTTTCATGATGATCAGAACCTGGTCAAGGTGTGGTGCTCACTCTGGGGTATGAGGTCTCTGCTTTCCTGTGCATGTAGTGGTTCCAGTTTACAGTGTGTGGTTCTCTTACAGTGAAGACCTAGGAAAGGATGTGGAGTTTGAGGTGGTTGGTGATACCCCAGAAAAAGTGGGGCCCAAACAAGCTGAAGACCCTGCCAAAAGCATCACCAATGGCAGTGATGATGGTGCCCAGCCTTCCACCTCCACAGGTGAGTCACCTACCATGTCAGTGGATCTGGAACAGTTGCCTATGTTTGTGAATGTTGCCTTAAATACCCAAAAATGCTAGAGGTGTGTTGGTGTGCCATTTATTTTATGATAGAGCTTTGAGTGTATAAACCATGAAGACCTTTAAAACTGGGGGAAATTCTTAGAGGAAATGGAATCCTTTTCCTCCATCTCCTTATATGGATTTCAAGGTGGGAGCTGTCAGTGACCTCCCTGGAAATCACTGGGTGGTTGGTTCTGCCTGTGTGGCAGACTATCTGTTCTGTTTGGGGGTCAGCAGATGAGTGCATCTGACTTGAGTGAGCAGGTGCTTTGGGGAAAGCATGGCACTCCGGCATGGCAATTTCCTATCGAAAAACGCCAGGTTTATTCCCTGGGTTTCCAGTGCGCACTTGCTACCTTATCACCTTTTCAGATACCTGGTTCTTCACTGTCTCTGACTGGACTGTTGTCCCTGACCTCCCCTCTGTTCCTTTTACTCAGGAAGCTGGAGGCTAGATGCTCTTCTGTCTCCATTATTTCACCACTTTGCTTTGGCATTCTTTTTTCGGTCTTTTTT
>NW_008343239.1:235903-240970 GCF_000622305.1 Nannospalax galili | reverse complement strand
CTGCCTCTGCCTCCCAGAGTGCTGGGATTAAAGGCGTGCACCACCACGCCCGGCGTCTTTGGCATTCTTTAGAATATGTTTACTCTAGGTGAAATTTGGTTCTGCCTAGACTGAAACTTTTACTTTTTTTTTTTTGGTCTTTTTGAGACAGGGTCTCCCTGTAGCTTCAGCTGGCCTGGAACTCACTATGTAGACCAGGCTGGCCTGAAACTCAACAGAGATCTGCCTGCCTCTGCCTCCCAAGTGCTGGGATTAAGGGCGTATGCCACCATGCCTGGCCTACCTTTTGAAATTGGCAGACTTCATAATTAGAAATAAGCAGCAGTAGGGGCTGGAGAAATGGGATTGCTCCTACATAGTACCCCCAAGTTCAGTTCCTAGCACCCACATCAGGCACCTCACAACTATCTAATTCCAGCTCCAGGGTCTCTGATGCCTCTGGCCTCTGAGGGCACCTGTACTCACTTGTGCATAGTCCCCAGACAGATACACATACACATGTGCACATAATTAAAAATAAATCTTAAGGGACTGGAGAGATGAAGAAGCACTGGCTGCTCTTGCCGAGGACCTGGGTTCAAGTCCCAGCACCACATGGTGGCTAACAACTGTCTGTAACTCCAGTTCCAGGGGATTCAACACCCACTTTTGTTCTCTGAGGGCTTTACACAGCATGGGTGCACTTACATACATACATACACACACACACACACACACACACGCACACGCGCGTGCGCGCAAGCAAAACACTCATACTAATTAAATTTTTTTTTTTAAAACATCTTTAGAAATAAGCATCCTCTGCTGTGGGTTGACTTCAGAGGCTAGAGCAATAAGGTAGATGTTCTGCTTTTAGTTTTGGCAGATGGGGAGACACTGTCTCTGGGAATAGGATTAACAACTGAAATGTGAGCTAGTGAAATGGCTCAACTGCAAAGGCACCTGCTCCCGGTAGTCCCAACTGGCCTGGAACTCACTGTGTAGACCAGGCTGGCCTTGAACTCACAGAGATCCGCCTGCCTCTGCCTCCCAAGTGCTGGGATTAAAGGTGCACACCACCACACATGGCTCAGTCTGACGGTTTTGAGTTCAGCCCTAGGACCCACATGGTAGCAGGAAAGAACCAACTCCATCTAGTTGCTCTGTGACCTCACTAGAATGAATGAAAGGATGAATGAATAGATAAATAGAACAAACAAATGTCGGGCCCTTAGTGTGAATCCTGGCTGCATCCTTTGTCAGTCTCTACCTCAGTTTCCTTTTCTGGAAGTCGGATAATGATGTTATCTTCTTTGTAGGGTTGTTGTGATGATTAAATGAGTTGTTATGTGCACAGTGCTCAGAACAGTTCCTGGCACATTGTAAGTGCTGTTTGTTACTGTTGATGTTTCTCCTCCTCTGCACTGTTAGGATAACTGCCCTCCACTTCTCAGTGGGAGAGGGAAGAGATAGGCTCAGGAGATGTGGTGGTCTATTTGGTCACAAGTTTTTGTTTTGCTTGAAAAAGCTTGCCCTGGTTTCATTCCCTAGTACACTCCCCCCCCAAGAGCAAACATTATAATAGAGACACAGATAGCTCTGGAGACACAGATAGCGGGGAAGACGCCCTAGGGTAGCTGTCAATGTGCCAAGCTTTCAGTTGCAGAGTATTGGTGAGCTCCCAACTCCCACACTTGACCATTCTTTCTTTTTTCTCAAGCACAAGAGCAAGATGACGTGCTCATCGTTGACTCAGACGAAGAAGGACCTTCAAATAACGCTGACATCAGTGAGGATGAGAGGACTCGCAAGAGGAAACTGGAGGAAAAAGAGGGTGGCAGTGCCAAGAGGTCTCGCTTGGAGCCACCGGAAGAGCTTGATGACATCATAGCATTAGATTGAACAGCCCTAGCCTCTGTCTGGGCAGAACCAGGTTGTTATGTCCTTTGTTCCAAAGGGAAAACACCACCACCAGTGGCTCTGATGCTTCCATTCCCTTTGAAAGCGTTCATTTGCTAAGACTCAGAAACACTGTGTGCTTTATTGACAGTAGGAGTAGTTTCCAAACCCTTTGAACAAAGCTGTGCATAACCAGTGATGAGCTCACAACACGCCGTGCATGTTGCCTTTCAGTGTAAATACCCTTAGGTACCATTTCATAGTTCAAAAATACTGTGGGTTAGTAAAGTTGATACCTGGTTATAAATATTATGCCTTTATTTTTGGCTAGAAGAAGAGTTATTTTTAGCCTAGATCAAACCATTTTCATACTCTTAACTGACTGAAACGGATTCAAAGAAGTATCGAGTGCTATGCATTGAAAATTGTTTTTTAAATATTAATCAGCACTATGTATATTAATGTAAAACAATGTTAATTTACTCAAATTTTCAGTTTGTACTGCCTGGTTTGTCTGAAGAAGACAATTTTTGTGTATTTGTTACAGTTTCAGGTTATTTATATTTGATGTTTTGTAAAACTCAAACAACAAATATACTGTACTTATGGACCAAATAAATGACATCTGCATTCTTGTTACACGGTCTGCTGCCTCACTGATTTATGCATTGTGTCTGCCACAGGCATGCTGAGATCTTTCTGTTTAGAAGTGTCATGCCTGCTCTGGGGAGACAGCTCAGTTCACCACACAAGCACCCAGGTAGAAATGCTGGTCATGGCATGCTGACATGTCTTGTGATCCCTGCACTGGGGAAGTAGAGGCAGGCGGATCCCCTGGGCTCACTGGTTGGACAGACTAGCCTATTTTGCAAGCTCTAGGCCAATGAGTGACCCTGTTTCACTAAACAAGGTGGATGGCGTCTGAGTAACAACACCCAAGACTGACCTCCATCCTCCACAAACATACACCAACATGCACCTGCACATACTCCTGCATGCGCACATAACAAAATTGAAAATATTACCTCCAAGCTAGGTGTGGGGACATGCCTGTAATCTCAGTACTTGGGGGATAGAAGTAGATCTAGAATTTGAGAAGCTGGAGAAATGGTTCAGTAGAGAACAGCACTGGAGTTACAGGACATGGTGGTACTGGTACACACCTTTAATCCCAGCAGAGGCAAAGGGAATCAGTTGGATCTCTGAGATCAAGTCCAGCTTCGTCTACATAGTTCTAGGCCAGCTAGAGCTACAGAGAGACCATGTCTCCATAAAAAGGTCCTGGAGTTGGTTCCAAAGTCAAAATTTAAATATGGGGCTTGCAAGGTGGCTCAGCAGGTGAAGGCACTTGCCACCAAGCCTAGAGACCTGAGCTCAGTCCTTGGTACCTACCTAAATGGTAGAAGGAGAGGATCAGCCCCTGCAAGTTGTCCTTACCTGCACACATGTATCATGAACCCACAAACATACACAAAATGATGATTGAATAATCTGCTGGCACCTGTAAGCTTTAGAGATGCTGGAGCTGGGTGGTCTCCTATCGCACAGTCTTGTGTGACTGTCCCCAAGTGCAGTCTTAGGTGCACTGTCTATGACCAGTGTTGAGTGGAGAATTTCTCACCTCCCCAACTCTACTCTTGGGTTCTCTACCCCCAGGGTACTCCAATCACATGCAGATATACCTCACATCTTGAGTACACAAACCCACTAACCTGTTCCACATGGACCTATGCTCGTGCTTTTGTGATGGGGCCTCTCGGGACTGACCATAGCGACGCCATGTTACACCCCTAGCTAATCCCAGCAACTGAAAAGTAGAGGCACTTGACTCAGTGTGGGAATAGAAAAATTTGGCCCTGTTGCACCCAGATGTGTCTGAGAAACAGTCAACATGTACCTGGCAGCTCTTGCTAACTGCTTGTTTCTGGTTTCTGTGCTTTCTGCTTCTCTTGACTTGCACCTGCAGGAAGAAACTTGGGAACTTTTCCACCCCTGAGCTATGGGAAACTTGGGGGGTGTGATGGTTTGAATGATAATGTCCCCCATAGGCTCCAAATATTTGGACGTTCTGTTCCCAGATGGTGGTGCTGTTTGGGGAGGCTTTAGAAGGTGTGGCTATCCTGGAGGAAGCACGTCACTGGGGGGTGGGCTTAGAGAATTCTTAAGCCTTGCCAGATCGCCAGGCACTCTTGCTTCCTGTGCCTGCGTGAGGATGTGAGTGTTGAGCTTCTGCTCCTCCTCCAGCCACCATGCCTCCCTGCCATGGTGGACTGTAGTTCCCCTGGAAACGTAAGCTCAAATGAACTCTTCCTTCTATAAATTGCTTGGGTCAGCTCTGCTTCCCTGGGCCTGCACGACCCACAGGCCTCTTTCTCAGGGGTAAGTCTATCACACCCTTTGTACCTTGATTCCCCCAACCTCATTCACCCTCCCATCTGCCTCACCTGTCTCTCCTCCTAGCCTGAGTCCTGTCCGATTCCTTGTCTTGGTGCCCCAGACCCTACGGGAACCACCACTGCTTCCTGATCGTTTGCATCCAGACCCACCCAGTTCCTTCTGGGGTCCCCAGGAGCCCTCTGGGCCTGGCCCCACCATCACTTCCTGGTCTTCACAACCTGAGGCTGTCTCTCCCTGGAGCCCTCGGAGACCTGGTCCTGCCCTCACCTCCCTGTGCTTCCCTGGGCTTCACAACCCGCCAGCCTTTTTCCTGGACTCTGGGGCTGACCTTTCCTCTTCCTGATCCTTTGCATCCAGAGGAACCCAGTTCTGGAGCCCTCTGGGCCTGGCCCCACCATCACTTCCTGGTCTTCACAACCTGAGGCTGTCTCTCCCTGGAGCCCTCGGAGACCTGGTCCTGCCCTCACCTCCCTGTGCTTCCCTGGGCTTCACAACCCGCCAGCCTTTTTCCTGGACTCTGGGGCTGACCTTTCCTCTTCCTGATCCTTTGCATCCAGAGGAACCCAGTTCTTCAGTGCAGTCCCCAGGAGCCCTTGAGGCCTCTTCCTGCCCCCATCTCCCTTTGCATCTCTGGGTGGCATGGCCACCAGCTGCCCAAGACCAGCATCTTTCCTGGGCCCTGCTCCCAGGCCAGTCCAACCCCAAAATTCCCAAGGCCAAAATCTTTCCTGGAGGGATCCAGACCTTAGGAGAAAGCCTGAGAGCATCTGATCCTCATCTGACTTGGGCCTC
>NW_008343239.1:234259-235132 GCF_000622305.1 Nannospalax galili | reverse complement strand
CTAAAACAAAGACCTCTAGATAGGCTGACTAGATTCACCAGACGGACAAGTGGGGAATCGCTGGGGGTGCCGACAACACAGCACACAGTAGCAGGGATATCAGAGTATAAGGGCTCTAGTTGGGGGAGGGAGGCTATGGGAGGGTGCCATCTGGGAAGTGGGTGTATAGTCGAATGAGATGGTTTGGGATGTTCTGGGTGATATACACACATACCAAAAATAAAAATCACCAAATTTTAAAAAGTGTATTATATTTGCAGATAACATTGCCCAGCCAAAATGTTTATTATAGTCGAAGGGGAAAGAAAAATCTTCCATGACATAAATAGGCTGAAAGAATTCATGTCCACAAAACCAGTCTTTCAGAGAGTTCTTGAAGCAATACAAAGAGCTGAAGGGGTTACAGAAAGAAATTCAGGCAAACTGTGGAAATGTACAGCTATACCAAGATTGTGAAAAGAAATAAAAATGACAGGAATCAGTAAACACATATAACTATAAATATCAATGGACTGAACTTCCCAGTCAAAATACACAGACTAGTTGAATGGATTAAGAAACAGAACCCATCTTTTTGTTGTCTGCAAGAAACTCATCTCACTTTCAAGGACAGGTACTACCTTAAGGTGAAAGGATGGAAAAAAAATATACCAAGCAAATGGTACTAAGAAAAAAGCGGGTGTTGCAATTCTAATATCTCACAAAATAGACTAAAACTTATTAGAAGAGATAAAGAGGGCCACTTCATTCTGATCAAAGAAAAATAAATCAAGACGATATTAATCATGAACATATATTCACCAAACTCTGGTGCACCCAACTTCATAAAAACAATACTACAGGACTTTAAGACCCAGATTAATCCCAATTAAC
>NW_008343239.1:232974-233968 GCF_000622305.1 Nannospalax galili | reverse complement strand
ATGCAATAAATCTTACAATCAAAACCTGAACAAGCCCAAATCAACACATGAACATATGGAGATTAAACAACACATTCCTGAATGATGAATGCATCAAAAGAGAAATTAAGAAAGAAATAAAAAGTATTCCTGTAACTAAATGAAAAGGACAATACAACACAACAAAACCTCTGGGACACGCTGAAAGCTGTCCTTAGAAGGAAGTTTATTGCTCTAAGTGCCTACATCAAAAAATCGGAAAGAATACAAATAAATGACTTAATGTTGCAACTGAACACACTTGAAACGCAACAGCAAACGAAACCCAAACCAAGCAGTAAAGAAGAAATAAAAAAATCAGGGCAGAAATTAATGAAATTGAAACAAAGAAAACAATACAAATACTCAACAATTCCAAGAGGTGGTTCTTTGAAAAGATAAACAAGATTGACAGATCACTAGCCCAGTTAACCAAAAGAAAAACAGAGCACCTCCAAATCAACAAAATCAGAGATGAAAGGGGAAACATCACAACAGACACCAGAAAGATACAGAACATTATAAGGGAATACTTTAAAAACCGATATGCTACTAAATTTGAAAACCTAAAAGAAATGGATGGATATCTAAAGGCATGGGAACCACCAAAACTAAACCAAGAAGAGATTAACAGCTTAAACAGACCCATATCACAAAAAGAAATTGAAACAGTAATACAAAACCTCCCGACTAAAAAGAGCCCAGGACCAGATGGATTTACAGCAGAATTCTATCAGACATTTAAAGAAGATCTGCATCCAATACTACTTAACTTATTCAAAAAAATAGAAATGGAGGGAAAACTTCCAAATTCCTTCTATGAAGCCAGCATCACTCTCATACCAAAGCCTGGTAAAGATACAACCAAAAAAGAAAACTATAGACCCATATCCTAGTGAACATAGATTCCAAAATTCTCACTAAGATACTTGCAAACCGCATACAGACACACATCAAAAAGATCATCCACCATGAT
>NW_008343239.1:231297-231777 GCF_000622305.1 Nannospalax galili | reverse complement strand
TGGGACCTCATTAAACTAAAAAGCTTCTGTACGTCAAAGGAGGCAACCAAGGAAGCAAACAGAAAACACACAGAATGGGAGAAAATCTTTACCAGCGACACATTCGACAGAGGTTTAATAACCAGGATATATAACAAACTCAAAAAACAGAGAACCAAGACAAGAAGGAACCCCATTAAAAGATGGGCTAAGGAGCTGAACAGACATTTCTCAAAAGAAGAAGTAAAGATGGCTTTGAAGCATCTTAAAAGATGTTCAACATCACTAATAATTAGGGAAATTCAAATTAAAACCACTCTAAGATTTCATGTTATGCCAGTCAGACTGGCTAAGTTCAAGAGAACAAATGATACCAAATCTTAGACAGGATGTGGGGAAAGGGGAACACTCATCCAGCTGGTGAGGCTGCAAACTTGTTCAACCCCTTTGGAAAGCAGTGTGGAGAACTCTTAAAAAACTACAAATGAACCTACCATGTGA
>NW_008343239.1:230303-230548 GCF_000622305.1 Nannospalax galili | reverse complement strand
GAGAAGGGTAAATGGGGGTACCTTAATTGGGGAAACCATGATGGAGGGGTGAGACTATGTGAGAGATAAATAATGCCTAGCTAGTTTTGAAAACCGAAGGGAACCATATTGCTCCAACAACCTACTGATACATTATACATAGCAGATCAAGAAATATATGTCTAGCTAAGGTTTATCTGAGAACAATTGGTCTTTGCCCAAGATTTATCTACATGACACACAGTAATTAAAAATACTAGACTGGT
>NW_008343239.1:226482-228426 GCF_000622305.1 Nannospalax galili | reverse complement strand
TGACTAATACAGGGGGCTTTCTACCCCTGGGCAGACAAGGATGTGGTTTTTCTGTATAAAAGCCTACCCTGAAAAAGACTCAGGAGTGCACTTGGGATGGAATGCTATTAGAGACTTTCTTTTGGCAATACTAGGTGTGTCTGGTCTTCTCTGGTGGAACACCTCACATTTTTTGAGACCTCAGCAAGATTCCTCAGAGATTTAGACCCCAGGCACCAATGGTGGCTTGGTGTTGGACCAAGGCAGTAGAAGGAGGGGGTCTGGACAGACTCCTAGGGGAGGCACCACCTGAAATATCCCAGGGCCCTGGGAACTCTGGCCCCCATTACTCTGACACTCCAGCTGTCTCCAATACCCCCACCCCAAAGATTTTTTGAAGATCATAGAAAGTCTCCTGGTTTTGAAAGCCTCCGGCAGTGAGTTGGACTAAGACAACACACCCTCCGTAAGGGACACTTAGGAGAGGCCAGACACAGCCACTAATCTGGTGTCTGGGGAACTGTGTTAGAAGTCATTGGCCCTCTGTAATCAAGGCTTAAAAACTGGTACACGAAGCCAGGCGGCGTGGTGGTGCATGCTTTTAATCCTAGCGTTTGGGAGGCAGAGGCAGGCGAGGCCAGCCTGGTCTACATAGCAAGTTCCAGGCCAGCTAGGGCTACAGGGAGACCCTGTCTCAAAAAAACAAAAACTGGTGTATGAGTGTGTGGTAGCCACCGTGTATTTGTCTTGTCGTGTATTTGTACTGGTCTAGCTTGTTTATTTCTGTCAGTCTGGTGTTACCTATGGCAATATGGGAGAGGGGAGCAAGACTCCCCTGAAGTGCGTGCTTAAGCATTTTAGAGATGGTTTTGTGAACAAGAGTTACTATGAGTTTTTTTTGTTGTTGTTGTTGTTGTGTTGTTTTTTTTTTTTTTTTTTTTTGTCTGTAGCCTCAACTGGCCTAGAACTCACTTTTTTTTTTTGTTGTTGTTGTTTTGTCTTTTTGAGACAGGGTCTCCCTGTAGCCCCAGCTGCCCTGAAACTCACTATGTAGACCAGGCTGGCCTTGAACTCACAGAGGTCCACCTTCCTCTGCTTCCTGAGTGCTGGGATTAAAGGCGTGCGCTACCACGCCCGGCAAGAGTTACTATGGTATCCATTTCTCCCCCAGGAATCTTTGGACATTATGTGAACTCAAATTGCCAATTTTCAACGTGGGGTGGCCCACTGAGGGGACCCTGGATGTCTGGACGGCCCATGCAGTCTGGAGTGTGGTCACCGGGAACCCCGGGCACCCAATTTCCCTATATCGGTCGTTGGCTGTCCCTGAGTCTGAATCCTCTACCCTGGCTTACAACCTGTGCTCTTTTTCTAGATTCCTGTGTTTTGTTAGTTTCAGCAGAGGCGGGAGGAAAGACAGGGGTACCACGGATCCCCTCTGCCCTGTCAGAGGACAGTGATATCCCTCCGCCTTATGCACCTGGCTGACTCCCGCCCAAATGGACGGCCGAAAGGGACCCCTTCCCCCTTCCCATACGTGAAGCGGCTCCACGTATGGGGAGGTGTGAGATGAGCCCTTGATGAGGCTGAGGCGGCACCAATCCTTCCCCTAAGGAAAGCCCTGCCCATGGGCAGCAGAAAACAGAGCCCACTCCCGTGTTTATCTTTCACCTTGCACAAAAATCAATTCCAAATGGATCAAAGACCTCAATACTGTAAAGCCTGAAACTTTGAAACTGTTAGAAGAAACATTGGCAAAAACCTACAAGATACAGGTGTAGGAAAGGATTTTCTAAACTGGACATCAATTGCTCAGGAAACAAGGGCAAGAATTAACAAATCGGACCTCATTAAACTAAAAACCTTCTGTACATCAAAGGAGACAACCAGGGAAGTGACGAGAAAACCCACAGAATGGGAGAAAATCTTCACCACCTCTGACAGAGGTTTAATATCCAGAATATG
>NW_008343239.1:209731-221547 GCF_000622305.1 Nannospalax galili | reverse complement strand
TTTTAAAATATTTTATTTATTATTTTAATTTTATGTGTATGCGTATATTGCCTGCATGTAGGTAAGTGCACCCGTGTCGTGCAATGCCTGCGAAGGACAGAAGAGGCCATTGGATCCCCTGGAACTGGAGTTGCGACAGTTGTTAGCTGGCATATGGGTGCTGGGATTCGAACCCAGGTCTTCTGCAAGAACAGCCAGTGTTCTTAACCGCTGAGCCATCGCTCCAGCCCCTCCACCAATGATCTTAATAACTGGAAACCTCAAAATCCTCCTTTCTCTGAAAAACACCAGGCACTCATCAGTCTCCTTGAAACAGTCTTTTATACTCACCAGCCCATCTTGGATGATTGTCAGCAACTCCTGGCTACTCTCTTCACTGCAGAAGAGTGAGACCTGATCAGATTAGAACAGAAATATTACTCTTGGGCCTGGGTCAGCGTCTCTCCCTGACAGTGTCACCCACATAGAGCATATCCTCCCCTCTGAGAGACCTGACTGGGATCCCAGTACTGACAGACGTAAGGGGAATCTGGATGATTTTTGCCAAGTCCTTTTAGGAGGAATAAAGGCAGCTTTCAGGAGACCAACAAATCTTTCTAAAGTAAGCAAGGTGACTCAGGAACCTCAAGACTCGCACTCTGGGTTCCTGGAGCGCCTCTGGGAGGTTTACTGAGTCTGCACCCCAATATACCCAGATCACCCAGAAAACCAGCAGGCCATAAATATGGCCTTTGTCACACTGCTGGCCCCAGACATTAGAAGGAAATTGCTGAAACTAGAAGGATTTGAGGGCATGAATAGATCACAGTTGTTAGAGATTGCTCTAAATGTCTACAATAATCGTGATACTATGGAAGATAAACAGAATAAAAAGCAGGCTAGGGCAGTGATAGCTTCCTCAGGGAAGCAGATGATAGAAAACCCAGGGGAGGAGACCGGAGACAAGAGAGAAAGGCTGGAAAAGGATCAGGGTGCTTACTGTAAAAGCAAAGCAGCCATTGGAAGAATGAATGACCCTTTTGGGAGAAGAAATGGAGGTGCCCCATCCACCAACTCAGGGAAGATTGATGGGGCCAGGGCTCTATTTCATTGAGCCTCCAGAAGCCGAGCCCATGATGACAGTGAAGGTTGGGGGCAAACTTATTGAGTTCCTTGTAGATTCAGGGGCAACCCAGTATTGACAAAAGCTCTGGGACCCATGGCGTCCCAGCAAATGGCAGTCCAGGGTGCAACCCATCAGACTGCCTCCTACCTTTGGACCACTTCCCAGACAGTGGACTTGGGACAAGGTACTGTGACCTACTCCTTTCTGGTTATGCCAGAATGTCTGTACTCCCTAATGGGCAGAGACCTCCTCTGGAAAGTCGGGGGCACCATCTCCTTCAGAGAAACTGAGTCCTGCCTAACCTTGAGTCCAGGCCAGACCCCAACTAACATCCTGGTACCTTGCCCCTTGTCTGAAGTATACCATTTGCAACCAGAGCCAACCAGTAGTAGGGATACCCAGTCTTCAGGATACCTACAGATATTACATGAATTGTTCCCACACAGTGGGCTGAAAATAGCCCCCAAGGATGGCCACCCACTGACCCCCAATTGTCCAGTTGTTCAGTTGAGCACACCAACCCCTGTGAGAGTCAGATTTGAGTCGGGAGGCAAAGCAAGGAATTGCCAAGCACATAAACAGATTAAGGGAAGCAGGGATTTTTGCCCTCTGCCATTCCCCTACTGCTCCCAGTTCAGAAGCCTGGCGCCAAAGAGTACTGACCCATGCAAGATCTCCAGGAGGTTAACAAGCTATACTTTCCTAAGCCTCCTACCTCCGGAGAAACAGGTCTATACAGTCCTAGACATAATGATGCCTACTTTTCCCTACCCCTGGCACCTGTCAGTCAGCCCATATTCATGTTTGAATGGACTGATCCAGAGGACGGATACACAGACACAGGCCAACCCCAAGGGTTTAAGAGTTCTCCAACCTTGATGAAGCCCAGAGTGCAGACCTCTTGGGATTCCATCAGAGGCATCCGGAGAGTACCTTGCTCCAATATGTGGATGACCTTCTCATTGCCTCAAAACCCAGTAAGAGAGCCACCAAAGGACTTTTGGGGACTCTTCAAACCCTGGGGTATCAGGTGTCAACCAAGAATGCTCAGTTCTGTGTGCTCCGTGTCACCTATCCTGGGTATAATTTGAAAGGGGGAAAACATACTCTGTCGATCTGAGAGATCCTGCAGATCCCCACTCTGAAGAACAAAAGACAAGTATAGGAATTCCTGGGGTCAGTTGGTTATTGATGCCTGTGAATTCTAGGTTTTGCAGAAATTGCAAAACTTCTATATGCCAGCCTTAGAGGGACCCAAGCCGTAGAATGGATTGAGACGCAAGAAGTCTTTGAGGCCCTAAGGAGGCCCTAGCCCTCCCAGATGTCACTAAACCCTTCCACTTGTTTGTGAATGAGGACCGAGGCATTGCCAAGGGAGTTCTGGCCCAGGTCCTGGGAGCATGGCAACAGCCTGTGGCCTACCTATCCAAAAGACTGGGTCCTCTATCGGCTGGGTGCCAGGAGGTATATGGACCATAGCTGCCGCAGCTATGTTAGTAAAAAGAAGGGGGATAAGTTGACCTGGGGACAGGAACTACTCTTGACCACCCCTCATTAGTTGAGGCCCTCCTGAGGGGCACTCCAGAAAGATGGATGTCCAAGGCCACATTATCAGGCACTCCTCCTAGATCAACCCCGTATAAAGTTTTGCAAAACCTAGTCCCTCAACCCAGCGAACCTGTTGCTAGATGACAACCCAGAGCAACCGCTGCATGATTATACCAAGGTGACTGACCTGATCCAATCCACCAGACCAGAGACTGATTGATGTCCCACTGACAGAGACAGATGAGGTACTGTACACAGACGGAAGCAGCTTCATCCAGGATTGTATCAGGTATGCTGGGGCTGCAATCATCACAAAGGATTGGACTATCTGGGCCCAGTCCTTCAGCTGAGAAGTTTCTGCCCCAAAGGCTGAACTCATAACCCTAACACTGGCAGGAAGAAATTGTTGGGGTCTTTTCTGAGCTATGGGAAACTGTTGTGGCTTTTCATCCCTGAGCAGACCAGGATATGGTTTTTCTGTACAAAAGCCTACCCTGAAAAAGGCTCAGAACTGCACTTGGGATTGAATGTCCTGTGTAGTCACTGGCCAGCAATATAGACTTTCTTTTGGTAATACTCCGTGTCTGAGCAGTCTTCTCTGGTGGGACATGTCATAACATTTTTAACAACAGTCTTTTCCTACATATGAACTACATTTTACAAAATATTTCGGGGCTGCCAAAAAAGCATGGGGACCCAAGTTCAGATTCTCAGACTCCAACCTGTAATTCCACCTCAGAAGTCTGAGATGGGATTCCCAGAGCAAGCTGTCTAGAAAGACAAGCCAGGTGGGTGAGCTTTGGGTTTGATTGAGAGGTCCTGTCTCAATGAGTAAGATGGAAGAGTGAGGTCAACCTCAGCCTCCACATGCACATGAGTATGGATGCACATGCATCCACATACATGCATACACATGCACAATGTACACATGAAAAATAGAAAGGGGAAAATGCAGTATTGGGAATTGAAGACTAGGGCTTTGTACAAGCCAAGTAAGTGTTGTACAACTGAGCCACATCCTTAACCCCTCATTGGTGGATTTAGTCAAGTGCTCCGTCACTCATCTCCAGCCCTAGCCTTTCACTGGTGCATCTGAGAGAAATGCTCTATCATTGAGCATCTCTCTTTTTATTCTTATTAATTGCTTAGGCAGGTGTTGAATTTGAAATCCTCCTGCCTTAGCCTTCCAAGAGCTGGGACTACAGGCCTGTGCCACCGTGCTTAGCTCCTTAAAATATTCTTTAACTTGCTGGGAGTGGAGGCAGACATAGGCAGACCCCTGTGAGTTCAAGTCCAGCTTGGTCTACATAGTTTAGTTCCAAGGCTGCATAGTGAAACCCTGTCCCCCAGGGGGAGATTATATATAAATTTTTATGTATATATTTCTTTTTTTCCTTAAATGAAAACACTTTCTCATTGACTGAAAATGATTTGCTTATTTTATTTATTTGTTAAATATTTTATTTTATGTGTATGAGTGTATTACCTGCATGTATGTGAGTGCACCCACATTGTGCAATGCCTCTGAAGTCAGAAGAGGGCTTCGGATTCCCCTGGAACTGAAGTTAAGGACGGTTCGTAGCTGCCATGTGGGTGCTGGGAATCGAACCCAGGTCCTCTGCAAGAGCAGTTGGTGCTCTTAACCGCTGAGCCATCTCTCCAGCCCCCTGATTTGCTTATTTTAATCTGAAGCTTCTGTGCATCAGAACCTTGCTTCCACAGGCTTTAGGTGGCAGTGGACTTTCCTTCATTGCTCTTTTTAAAAAAACAGGTTTAAATTATTATTATTTTTTTTTGGTCTTTTTTAAAAAAAAAAACTTTTTTTTTGTTTTTTTTTGTCATTTTGAAGCAGGGTCTCCCTGTAGCCCCAGCTGTCCTGGAACTCACTGTGTAGACCAGGCTGGCCTTGAACTCACAGAGATCCACCTGCCTCTGCCTCCCAAGTGCTGGGATTAAAGGCATGCGCAACCATGCCCAGCTAAAAAAAAAACTTTAAAAAAAATTTCATTTATCGGGAGGCAGAAGCAGGAGGATCTCTGTGAGTTCAAGGCCAGCCTGGTCTACATAGTGAGTTCCAGGACAGCTGGGGCTACAGGGAGACCCTGTCTCAAAAAGACCAAAGAAAAATTTCATTTATTATTTTTATTTTATGTGTATGTGTGCATTGCCTCTGTGTAAGTAAGTGCACCTGTGTTGTGCAATGCCTGAGGAGGACAGAAGAGACTGTTGGATCCCCTGGGACTGAAGTTACAGAAAGTTGTTAGCTGCCATGTGGGTGCTGAGATTCAAACCCAAGTCTTCTGCAAGAACAACCAATGTTCTTAACTGCTGAGCCATCTCTCCAGGCCCTTTTTTGGTCTTTTTAATCTCTGCCTCCCGAGTGCTGGGATTAAAGGCGTGAGCCACCACGCCCAGCCCAGTGATCTATTTTTTAAAATATTTTATTTATTATTTTAATTTAATGTGTATGCGTATTTAAAATATTTTATTTATTATTTTAATTTTATGTGTATGCGTATATTGCCTGCATGTAGGTAAGTGCACCCGTGTCGTGCAATGCCTGCGAAGGACAGAAGAGGCCATTGGATCCCCTGGAACTGGAGTTGCGACAGTTGTTAGCTGGCAGCCCCAGCTGGCCTGGAACTCACTATGTAGACCAGGATGGCCTCAAACTTGCAGAGATCTGTGTGCCTCTGCCTCTCAAGTGCTGGGATTAAAGCCATGTACCACCACACCCGGCAGTTTAAATTATTTTTTTAAAATATTTTATTTATTTATTTTTTTATTATATGTATGAGTGCATTACCTGCATGTAGGTAAGGACACCCGTATTATACACTGCCCGATGAGGTCAGAAGAGGGTGTCAGATCCTCTGCAATTGGAGTTACGGACGGTTGTTAGCTGCCATGTGGGTGCTGGAAATCGAACCTAGGTCCTCTGCATGAACACTAAATGCTTTTAACCACTGAGCCATCTCTACAGCCCCATTTAAATTATCTTTATGGAGCTGGAGAGATGGCTCAGCGGTTAAGAACACTGGTTGTTTTTGCAGAAGACCAGGGTTCAAATCCCAGCACCCACATGGCGGCTAACAACTGTTCGTAACTCCAGTTCCAGGGGATGCAACAGCCTCTTCTGACCTCCGCGGGCATTGCACGACACGGGTGCAATACATGCATACACATAAAATAAAAAAATAAATAGCCGGGCATGGTGGCACATGCCTTTAGTCCCAGCACTCGGGAGGCAGAGGCAGGTGTACCTTTGTGAGTTCAAGGCCAGCCTGGTCTACATAGTGAGTTCCAGAGCAGCTGGGGCTACTGGGAGACCCTGTCTCAAAAAAAGAATGGAATGAAATGCTCACAACCATCAGTTCCAGGGTATCTGAGCCTTCTTCTGATCTCTGAGGGTATACAACACAGGTGCAGTTACATACATGCAGACCATACACGCATATACATAAAATAAAAATAATAATAAATAAAAATATATTTATGTGTATGTGCATGTGTCTGTGTGAGTGAATGCCACATACCTGCAGGAACCTGAGGAGGCCAGAAGAGGGTGTTGGATCCTCTGGAGCTGTAGTTACAGGTAGTTGTGAGCCACCAAAAATGGGTGCTAGGAACCGAACTCAGCAAGCCTTTAAACTGGTGAGCCTCTCCAGCGCTTTCTAGTGCTCCTGAGACGCATGCTGCATGTTCTTTTCTGTTGAAATCCTCATCACAGGGTCAGGATTGATTTTTGTCACTTATTTAACAACTTTCAGTTTTCAATCCCTGAACAGATATTCTTGTGAACTGGAGGGCCTTGTATGTGTGCGTGTGTGTGTGTGTGTGTGTGTGTGTGTGTGTCTGTCTGTCTGTCTGTCTGTCTGTCTTTTCTAACCCAAGCATCTTTATTGCATCTTTTTCTCAGTATGAATTCTTTTGTGCTTAGAGTTCTGGTAATATGCAGTTTCAGAGGATCCTGTGGGTCCCCACCATCCTTGCACATTTTAGTAAGACAGGGTTTTATTCTGTATCTCTGGCTGGCATTAAACCTGCTCTGTGGGCTGGAGAGATGGCTCAGCAGGTAAAGCACTTGCCATGTACCGGCAGTAGACAGAAACCTGTCTTAGACAAGAATAACACTCAAAGCTGTCCTCAGACCTCCACACACATGCACACTATGGAGGCCCATGCACACACACACACACACACACACACACACACACACACATGTGCACGCAAGCACCTGTGTCACATGCACAAAAAATTAGAATGTATCCTTTCTGTGTGTGTGTGTGTGTGTGTGTGTGTGTGCGCACCCATGGAAGTCAGAAGACAACTTGCAGGATTCAGTTCTCTCCTTCAACCAAATAAGTCCCCAACCCTACCTACAACTTTTGAGAGGCTCAGCAAAATATATTATGTGGCCAGGCATGATGGTGCGCACTCCCTTAATCCCAGCACTCAGGAGGCAGAGGCAGGTGGATCTCTGTGAGATCAATGCCAGCCTAGTCTACATAGAGAGTTACAGGTCAGCTGGGGCTGTATGGAAACCCTGTCTCAAAAAGCCCAAACAAATTTAATCTATCTATCTATCATCTATCTATCTATCAATCAATCAATCATCTATCTATCTATCTATCATCTATCTATCTATCTATCTATCTATCTCTATCATCTATCTATCTATCTATGTATCTATCTATCATTTATCCATCTATCTATCATCTATCTATCATCTATGTATCTATGTATCTATGTATCTATCTATCTATCATCTATCTATCTACCATCTATCTATCTATCTATCTATCTATCATCTAGCTATCATCTATCATCGATCTATATCATCTATCTGTCTAGATAATGTGGAGGGGAAAAAGCAAAACTAACATTGTTGTATGGACTTGTCCTCTGCCTGGCAAACTAGACTGGCAAGCTGTGGACAGATGCCTTCTTCTCAAGCTTGGATTCACCCATTTGCTCTGATCACCACAAACAAACTTTCTCTCTTAGTGAAGGTACAGAGCCAGTCATGCCTTCCATCCAAACAGCTGGCCTGAGTGGTACATGGGGAGGGACTAAGGATAGGGATAGGGGAAGTCAGAGAGAGGGGGTGGCCTTTGCCATCTTGGGCAGCTCCTGGGAGGTCAGAGGGTCCCTGCCACGATGTTGAGGGGACCCCACCAGCACCCACCTCTTGTAAGTAACCCCTCACCCACTGATCTGTATGGAAGCCAGATAAACTCTTTGGTTCCCTAAACTGTAGCTTGGAGAAATTCTACCTCATTTTGTTATTAAGGATGGTGGGAGGAGGGGGTGGGACACCAAGCAAGTAATTTTAGCAAGAAACATCTATTAAATCTTGGGTATATAATACATTATTTATTGTACTATTCAACTTTGGAAGATTAGTAATTAAAATGGAAAAAAAGCCAGGCATGGTGGCATATGTCTGTAGTCCCAGCCTTTAGAAAGTGGACACAGGACGATCAGGAGGAGTTCAAGGCCTTCCTAGGCTACAGACCATAAGTTCAAGGCCAACCTGACACAGTCTAAAGAAAAAAAAATTGGTAAGTAATTTTTAAATAAAATTTTATTATTTATTTATTTACTTTTTAAAAATTTTTGACCTTTTTGAGACAGGGTCTCCATGTAGCCCCAGCTGGCCTGGAACTCTCTATGTAGACCAGGCTAGCCTTGAACTCACAGAGATCTGTCTGCCTCTGCCTCCTGAGTGCTGGGATTAAAGGCATGTGCCACCACACCTGGCTTATTTTGTCTCTTTGAGACAGACTATGATGTAGCTCTGGCTGGCCTGGAATTCCATATGTCTACTAGGCTACCTTGGAACTCCTAAGGATTTTGCTGCCTCTGCCTCTAAAGTACTGGGATGATAGGTGTGCTCTACTATGCCTAGCTGGTTCGCCATTTTTAGTGCATAAATCTGCTGAGAGAGGCCTCAAGTAACTGGGCCTGGGTAACTTTTCCCTCCACTGATGTCAGAAAGTGGGAAATGGCAAGTATGTGGGGTGGGCACTTGGAGTTGTGAGAAGAGGGGCCGTTGGTCATACAACTCTTGTTTACCATTTGCAAGACCCTTAGTTGGATTATCAGCACCACAAAAATCAAAAAAAAGAAAACAATTCTAAGTGGAAGCAAGAAGGTGTTAGGGGATTCCTGTGCCAACACTGATGGAATCAGCTTCGCCTGTTCCAGGTCTGTGACTTGAGGGGCTCTTTCATTTGAGCCTCAGGAGAACTGAAAGTCAAGGTTAGGCGTTCATTTAGGAGGCTGGAGAGAAAGCTCAGTGGTTGAGAACACTGAGGACCCAGGTTCAATTCTCAGCACTCACATGGTGGCTAACAACCATCTGTAACTCCAGGGGAATCCAACGCCCTCTTCTGACCTCCACAGGCATTGCCCGACACGGGTACACTTACACACACATGCAGGCAATACATTCATACACATAAAATAAAAATAAATAATATATTCATATATATTAAAAGTAAGCTGAATGTGGTGGTGCAAGCCTTTAATCCAAGCACTCAGGAGGTAGAGGCAGGTATATATCTGAGATCCAGGCAAGCCTGGCCTACGTAGTGAGTTCCAGGCCAGGTTACAGGGAGACCCTATCTCAAAAAGCAAAGAAAAAAAATCAACCTAACAAAAAGAAAACTTGCTGGTGTAGTGACTTAGGCCTGTAATCACAGCACTCAGAAGACTAATGCAAGAAGATTGCTTCAAGTTCAAGGACAACCTGGACTGTAATGTGAGACCCTGTCTTAAAACATGGGAAAAAAAGGGGCTGGAGAGATGGCTCAGTGGTTAAGAGCACTGACTGCATCGTGGGCGTGGTGGCACACGCACTTAATCCCAGCACTTCGGAGGCAGAGGCAGGCAGATCCCTGTGAGTTCAAGCCCAGCCTGGTCTACATAGTGAGTTCCAGGACAGCTGGGGCTACAGGTCTCCCTTGTCTCAAAAAGACAAAAAAAAAAAAAAAAAAGCACTGTGCTTGCAGAAGACCTGGGTTTGAATTCCAGCACCCACATGGCAGCTAACAACTGTCTATAACTCTAGTTCTGGGGGATCCACCACCCTCTTCTGTCCTCTGGGGGCACTGCATGACATGGGTGCACTTACAGACGTGTGCACTTACACACATGTAGGCAATACACTCATACATAAAATTAAAAAAAAATTTTGAGCTGGGCGTGGTGGCACACAGCTTTAATCCCAGCACTTGGGAGGCAGAGGCAGGCGGATCTCTGTGAGTTCAAGGCCAGCCTGGTCTACATAGTGAGTTCCAGGCCAGCTGGGGCTACAGGGAGACCCTGTCTCAAAAAGACCAAAAAAAAAAAAAAAAAAAGAAAAAGAAAACGAAAGAAAGATTCTATTTATTTATTTATTTATCAGTTTGATTTTGTGTGTTGTGATTGCATGTATGTATGTGTGCCACAGGTTTGCCTGGTGCTCATGGAGGCCAGAAGAGGACATTGGATTGTCTGGAACTTGAGTTACAGATAGATGGTTGTGAGTTGCCATGTGAGTGCTGGGAACCAAACCTGGGTCTTCTGGAGAGCGTAACTGCTGAGCGAGCTGACACCCTCAGCCTTCTGTCTCTTTACATTTCATTTCTTCATTGAGTCATGACCTCACACACGGCAGACAAGTGATCTACCACTGAGATATATCTATATTGTTATTATTATTATTAATATTTTGAGAAAGGGTCTATGTTTTTAACCAGTTCTGGTGGAATTCACTATGCAACCCAGAATGGCCTTGAACTCATTGGTGATCCTTCTGTCTCAGCCTCCCGAGTGCTGGGATGACAGGTGTGTACCCCTGCGCCCAGCTCCTCTTATTTTTGTATTTTATTTTGAGACAGGGTCTCACTAAATTTACTAGGCTGAACTTGAACTCTAGATTATCCTTCCTCAGTCTCCTAAATGCCAGTTCTTTGCATTTCAAAACTATTCCTGAGGTTCAAAAATCTCCATTTGGTTGTTTTGAGGGAGGATATATTTAGAGAAGTATTTTTATAGATACTTTCATACTGGAAATCTGCTTCTTGAATTCTGCACAGAGAAGAAACATCCCTCCCCCCTCCCTGCATTCAGTTCAAAACAAATTCCAGCCGAAAGCTTATTTGAGACTTTTAACTGCTCTCACTAAAGAAAATAAATCATATAAGCTGGGCATGGTGGTGCATGTCTGAAATCCCAGCACCTGGGAGGTGAAGGGCAGGAGAAGCAGAAGTTCAAGGTCATTACTGGTTGAGAGAGAGATTCAAAGCCAGCCTGGGCTACATGAGACTGACTCATAAAGCAAAAAATAAAAACAAAAGTAAGAGCCAGGTGTCTGGTAATCCTAGCTGTCCTAGCACTCAGAACACCGGGAGAGGAGAGGAGAGGAGAGGAGAGGAGAGGAGAGGAGAGAGAAGAAAGGAAGAAGGAAAAGAGGAAGAACAAGAAAATAAAAAAGAAAATGGGAAGAAAAGAGAAAAATAGGGGCTGGAGCAACGGCTCAGTGAAGAGCACTGGCTGCTCTTGTAGAGGACCCAGGTTCGATTCCCAGCACCCACATGGTGGCTCAGAATCTCCTGTAACTCCAGTTCCAGGGGATCTGATGTCCTCTCTGGCTTCCACGGACACCAGGCACACACACATGGTACACTTACATTTATGCAGGCAAAACATTCATATACATAAAATAAAAATAAAATTTTTTTTTAAAAGAAAGAAAAAAAGCCGGGCATGGTGGCACACACTTTTAATCCCAGCACTTGGGAGGCAGAGGCAGTCGGATCTCTGTGAGTTCAAGGCCAGCCTGGTCCACATAGTTCCAGGACAGCTGAAGGCTACAGGGAGACCCTGTCTCAAAAAGAAAAAAAAAAAAAGAAAGAAAAAAAATCTAGGCCAGGTGTGATGGCACACGCCTTTAATCCCAGCAGAGGTAGGCAGATCTCTGTGAGTTCAAGATCAGCGTGGTCTACATAGATTGGTGCAGGCCAGCTGGTGCTACAGGGAAACCCTGTTTCAAAAAGACCAAAAAATAAAAATAAAAACAATGACTTGCCAAGAGTCTGAAGTCATTTTATGAACTAAGTGCTCCTAGAAAATAAAAACTAAATAGAAAGTATTTAAATGCTGAATTATCTTTTGT
>NW_008343239.1:201984-209638 GCF_000622305.1 Nannospalax galili | reverse complement strand
AAAAATAAATAAAATAACAAAATAAAAGAAAAAAAAATAATCAAACATGTTGAACTATAGGACTATAATATGCCAGTGCTTTTGTTGTTTGGTTATATTCTGAAGACAATTATCTCCTGGTAAAGTAACTTTTATTTTATTTTTTACTTTTTGGTCTTTTTGAGACAGGGTCTCCCTGTAGCTTCACTTGTCCTGGAACTCACTATGTAGACCAGGCTGGCCTTGAACTCACGGAGATCTGCCTGCCTCTGCTTCCCAAGTGCTGGGATTAAAGATATGCACCACCACGCCCGGCCTAATAACATTGTAAGAAGTTTTGCTGGGGCTGGCCATGGCGAAGCACGCCTTTAGTTCTAGTGCTCAGGAAGTAGAGGCATGTGACTCTCTGAGATGGAGGACAGCCTGGTCTACCTAGTGAGTTCCAGGCCAGCTGGGGCTACAGGGAGATCCTGTCTCAAAACAACAAAACAAGCAAACACAAAGGCTTTGTTGGGCCTAAGGTCCTGGACTGAATAAAAAGGAAAAAAGAGAAGGTGAGATGAGTACTAGCATTTGTACCCACGCCACTGTACCTGGCTTGTATTATTTCCTTAAACTGTGAGCCAATATAAACCTTTAAGTTGCTTTTCTGGTGTATTTTGTCACAGCAAAGAAAAAAGTAATCAATTTAGTGGATTTAACCAAAAATAATGTCTAGTCTTTAGAAGACACTTGTAAAAAGAATTCATGAGGGGTTGGAGAGATTGCTCGTTGGTTAAGAGCACTGGCTGCTCACGCAGAAGACCTGGGTTCAGTTCTCAGTATCCACAGGGCAGTTAACAAACCATCCATAACTCCAGTTCCAGGGAATCCGATGCCCTCCTCTGGCCTCTTCGGGCATTGTACTACATGGGTGTACTTGCATACATGCAGGCAAAACGCTCATATACATTAAAAAATTTAAAAAATAGAAACCGCTGGGCGTGGTGGCGCATGCCTTTAATCCAGGACAGCTGGGGCTACAGGGAGACCCTGTCTCAAAAAGACCAAACAAACAAACAAAAAAATTAAAAAAATAGAAACCATGAACTGGGAGAGATTATTTGTAAAAGATAACAAATTGATATTCAAAATATATGACAAGCTCTCACAACTCCATAAAATTAAAAAAAAAATTGCAGGGCTGCAGAGATGGCTCAGTGGTTAAGAAAACTGGTTGTTCTTGCAGAAGACCTGGGTTCAAATCCCAGCACCCACATGGCAGCTAACAACTGTCCATAACTCCAGTCCCAGGGGATCTGACAGCCTCACCTATCCTCTGGCACTGCATGACACTGGCCCACTTACCTACATGCAGGCAATACATGCATACACATAAAAAACAAAAATAATAAATAAAATTTTTTAAAAAGTTGCTAAATGTCTCTGACTCATGACGGCTTTAAATCAACCCGGGCATGCATGGTGCCATATGCCGTTTTTTGGTCTCAGCACTTGGGAGACAAAGGTAAACAGATTTCTGGGAGATCCAGGCCAGTAGTGTATGAACTCCAGGCCAGCATAGTGAGACCCTATCTCAAAAAAGAGAAAAGCCGGGTGTGGTGGCGCACGCCTTTAACCCCAGTACTTGGGAGGCAGAAGCAGGTGGATCTCTGTGAGTTCGAGGCCAGTCTGGTCTACATAGTGAGTTCCAGGGCAGCTGGGGCTACAGGGAGACCCTGTCTCAAAAAGACAAAAGAAAAAAAAGCAAAAAAAAGCTTAAATCTAGCAAGATTGAAGATGATTAGGAAAGAGTTTGAGCCAGACTTTTATTAGCATGTGCAGTGCATTTCACTTTACAGGATATACAATGACTGACTTTGGCTCGCAGAGAGTGAGCCTTAGGGAAGTTAGATATTTTAACTTCTTTTTTTTTTTTTTTTTTTTTTTTTTTTGGCTTTTTGATGGTTGTTTTTTGACAGGATCTCTCTAGTCACAGCCCACCTGGAAGTCACAGTGTGAACCAGGGTGGCCTCTATCTTGCAGAGATCCACCTGCCTCTGCCTCCTGAGGGCTGGGATTAGAGGTGCATGCCACCATGCCTGGCGGAAGTTAGCTATTTTGCATGCTAGATATAGCATATATTCATTTCTTCATTCAAAACAACTTTCGTCCTCTTCTGCACTGTGGTGTACTCTGAAAAAGTTGGTCCGAGTACAAATGGCTGAGCACAGTAAACCACCGAGGGCTCCCGTCCATGGAAATCCAACTTCCCATCTGACCCTGGCACCAACGATTGGGTTGAAGATCTGAGGACTTGTAGACTAAACCAGTTGGTCCCAGCTACAGTTTCCAAGTTATCTGAAGGTCATGAATAACAATCTCATGCTTGAGAACTGGGTGTGGTGGCACATGCCTGTAACTCTAGCATTTGGGAGGCTGAGGTAGGAGGTCACCACGAATTTGAGGCCAGCCCAGGCAATAGAGACTCTGTCTCAAAAAAAAAAAAATTGATACTCAAAGCTCCACTACTAAATGGGTCCTCTGTATTGATTGGATGGGGTTTGGGAAGAAATTCTTAGTCTTAGGTGCCTGGTAAGGTTTCAAGGTAAGATAAGATGGTCTCTAGCAGGTATGGTGACATACACCTGTAATCCTAGCACTTGAGAGAGGCTGAGACATTATGCCATTAGGAGTTGAAGGCCATCCTTGGCTACATAGTCAGTTTCAGGCCATCCTTGGCTATATAGGGAGACTGTCTTTAAAAAATAAAATGAGGACTAGAGAGATGGCTGCTCAGCAGTTAAGAACACTGGTTGTTCTTGCAGAAGACCTGGGTTCGAATCCCAGCACCCACATGGCAGCTAACAACTGTCCATAACTCCAGTCCCAGGGGATCAGGCAGCCTCTTCTGACCTCCATGGGCATTGCATGGCACAGGTGCACTTACCTACATGCAGGCAATACATGCAAACACATAAAATAAAAATAATAAATACAATTAAAAAAAATAAATAAAATGAAGGGGCTTGAGCCATGGCTCAGTGGTTACGAGCACAGGCTACTATTGCAGAAGACCCAGGTTCAAATCCCAGCACTTGTATGGCAGCTAACAACCATCCATAATAACTCCAGTTATAGGGAGATCCGATGCCCTCTTCTGTCCTCTGAAGGCACTGCAGGTTGCAGGTGCACTTACATATATATGCAGGCATAACACACATAAAAATAAAAAGTGCCGGGCATGGTGGCACACGCCTTTAATCTCAGCACTCGGGAGGCAGAGGCAGGCAGAGCTCTGTGAGTTCAAGGCCAGCCTGGTCTACATAGTGAGTTCCAGGACAGCTGGGGCTACAGGGAGACCCTGTCTCACAAGACCAAAAAAAAAAAGTAAATAAGTTAAAAATAAAATGAAAAGGAAGAGGAGGAAGAGGGAGAGGAGATCTGAACATGACAGGACTGCTACACTCATGAACTCACAGCAGCTGTGGTCATGTGCACACAATCAAGCCAGTTAACATTCCGGCATGCAGAGGGGAGAGGCTCATGAACCCACTCTTAGGGCAACTTTTTTATTTTTTAATTTTATTTTATGTGTAAGCATGTAATGCCTGCATGTAGGTAAGTGTACCCATGTTGTACAATGCCTGCGGATGTCAGAAGATGCTGCCAGATCCCCTGGGACTGGAGTTATGGACAGTTGTTAGCTGCCATGTGGGTGCTGGGATTTGAACCCAGGTCTTCTGCAAGAACAGCCAGTGTTCTTAACTGCTGAGCCATCTCTCCAGCCCCTAGGGCAACTTCTGGGAGTTAGTTCTCTCCTACCATGTGGGTTCTGGGGATTGAACTCAGGTTGTCAGGCTTGATAGCAAGGCTTTCCTTACCTGATGAACTATCTTACCAGCCCCAAGATCCTTTTATTAATTTTTGAGTCAACCAGTCTGAAACTGGACTTGCTCTGTAGCCCAAGAAGTCCTTGAACTTGTGATCCTCTTGCCTCAGCCTCTCAAGTATTTGAGATTGTAGGCTTGTGACACCAAGCCCAATGTTTTTCTTATCTATTTTTTTCTTTTTTGAGACAGGGTCCTCACTAAGTATACTATGTAGCCCTGGCTGGCCTGGAATTTGCTATGCAGATCAGGCTGGCCTGTAATTCACAAGAATCTGCCTGCCTGTGCCTCTCAAGTGCTGGGCTTACAGGCATGCGCCACCACACCCTTCCTGTCTATATATCTGTCTCTTTCTTTCCTTTTTTCTCCTTTGAGACAAAGTCTCACTTATGTAGTCCCAGCTAGCCTCAGTTTCTCCAGTGTTGGGATTAGAGGCATGCAGATTTATAAACAATTAAATAATGTATTTTCCACTTCACAGAAGTGTTTTATTTTACTATTGAACATGGGGCATTTTTAGGTTGTTTCATTTTTAGATTTTGTTACTTATTTCTAAAGTACTGGATTTTGACTGATCCAGGACATTAATATATTATTTAAATCTTGAGGGGTGTAAGTGGGCAGGTTGAAGTAAAACATTTATTTAATAAAATTGCCTGTGGGGGAGCTGGAGAGATGACTCAGTGGTTAAGAGCACTGACTGCTCTTGCAGAGGACCAGGGTTCAAGTTCCTAGCATGCACATGGAGACCAACAACCTTCTGTAACTCCAGTCCCAGGGGATCAGGTGCCTTCTTCTGACCTGCTTAGGCTCTGCAGGACACAGGTGCACTTAACACACATTCATACACATACACATAAAAAATAAAATATTAGGGGTCGGGCATGGTGGTGCACGCATTCAATCCCAGCACTTGGGAGGCAGAGGCAGGTGGATCCCTGTGAGTTCAAGGCCAGCCTGGTCTACACAGTGAGTTCCAGGTCAGCTGGGGCTACAGGGAGACCCTGTCTCAAAAAGACAAAAATAAATAAATAAATATAAATAAATAAATAAATAAATAAATAAACAAATAAATTGTCTGTGGGGATAGAGGATCTTAGTATGCAGCCTAGGCTAGCTTCAAAAGTGATCCCCCTGTCTCAGCTTCATTAGTAATGGGATACAACCATGCACCATCATGCCCTGCTCCTAAAATAGATTCTTATGAATCTATTAGAGCCTATCAAATTGATTTTGTTTTAAATCTGTGTGTGTGTGTGTGTGTGTGCGGTGTGCACACATGCAATTGTGAGTGTCACAGCAGGTATGTGAAGGTCTGAGTTCTCTCCTTTTACCAAGTGGGTCCCAGGGATTCAACTCAGGTGGTCATTCTTGGTGACAAGCATTGTTATCTGATGAGCCATCTCGCCAGCCCGGTTTGTTTGCAAGGATACTGGATGACACCATTAAACTGCTCTTCTGAGAAGATTAGAGCGACCTTCTCTGGTATCAGTAGACTGCTTAATGGTCTACTTAATGGTCTACCATGGTCCTCCCAACTTTCAAAAAACTATATTTATTATTATGTGTATGTGTGTGTTGCCTGCATGTAGTAAGAGCACCCATGTTGTGCAATGCCCGCAGAGGTCAGAAGAGGCTGTCAGATCCCCTGGAACTGGAGTTATGGACCGTTGTTAGCTGTCATGTGGGTGCTGGGATTCGAACCCTGTTCTTCAGCAAGAACAACCAGTGTTCTTAACTGCTGAGCCATCTCTTCAGCCTGGTCCTCCCAACTTTTAAAAAAAATTATCATTTTTTAAATTTTTTTATTTTTTTGTCTTTTTGAAATAGGATCTCCCTGTAGCCCCAGCTGTCCTTGAACTCACTATGTAGACCAGGCTGGTCTTGAATTCACAGAGATCTGCCTGCCTCTGCCTCCTGAGTGCTGAGGTTAAAGGCGTGGTCACGCCTGGCCTAAAAAATTATTTTTATTACCGTTTATATGGTGTGTGAGTTTGGGTCAGAATGCACCACTGCACACGTATGGCAGTCAGAGAACAACTTTCAGGGGTTGGTTCTGTGGATTGAACTTAGGTGTCAGGCTCCTACCTACAAGCACTTTTACCTGCCATGTCATTGGCCCCAATTTTTCATTGGCTGTTAATGTGAGCAGTGAAATGTGGTAACTGATGTAAAGTGCTTTTCCTTTCTCATCAGACAGGTAGATCATGGGGTTGACTTCCACTGGATATTACTCCCCAGAATGCTTAATTCCAGACACAGTGGCTGGGTGAGGCAGGGCTGGAATTCCTCAGGCCCTGGGAGGTGTTCTGTGGGTTTGGTCGAGGGTTGGTGGGGGGCAGACACTATGCTCCACTTTCAACTGTAAGGCGTCCCAGCTGGCCCCTCCCATTGGAGGCCAGACCAGGTCAGTCTGCAGCAGGCCAGTTCCGTGCCTCTGATACTGGGGGTGCTTTCTTGTACTCCTCTGAGCAAGAGGTGTCTGGAAGAGAGGGAGCTCATTCAAACCAAAGCTGTTTTCCTGGATCCACTGGGTGATGATAAATAAAGGTTTGGTTTTCTTTCCTGTTACAGCTGTTCTTACATGATAGGTTTTTAGCTCGTGTATTTCGGAGATAAAGCCCTCACTGGTGCGGCCTCTATGGCTCCAAGCATCCCAGGCATCCCAGGATGTGTGCCATAGCAGGAGCTCCCAGAGCATCCTTTTCATGCTATACCCCAAATTCCTGGGGGCAGGTGCTGCAAAGAGCCCTTGCATTTCAAGGTGACTTCTTGCCCCCCTGAGGTTTTGAGGTTGGAAGGCTACTGACTGAATGGTGAGGCCTGCTTCAGCCTGCAACCGGGCTCCTAGCTCTTTCCAACTCGCCCCACAGCCAGTGTGCTGCCATGGGCTTCAGGTCTTAGGGCCCTGTTAGGTCCTAAGAGACACCTGGGTACAAGAAGCACAGTATTGTATCTGTTTTTGTTCGAGCTGTATACGCAGAAAAACTAGAAAAAATGAGACTACATTGGATTGGCACAATAGGGAATCAACTAATTTCCAGTCTTGAGCCAGTTTACAGACTCAGAATCCCTGGAATGAAGGGAAGGCAGGGAACCTTGTTAGAACATGGAAGAGCTTTACCGTTAGCTTTTCTCCCATCCTTTTCCAGAGACCTATGGCCTTTTGCCAGAGTAATTGTACTTTCGGGGAAAGGAGATAATCAGAATTTCCAGAGCTTATTGGCTACTGGTTCTCAATTGACAGTGATTTGGGAGATCCCCCAAAAGCATTGTAGGTAGCCCTTAAGCTTGTGGATATCAGGTGATTAAAGGAGTTTTGGCTGAGGTCCAACTTCGAGTGGGTCCCTGAACTCAACCTGTGGTTATCGCCCCATTCTTAGACTGTACAATTAGGACAGCTACTTAGAAGTTGGCAAAATTCCCAACACCGCTGTCTGGACCATGTGGGGCCCAGGCAATCAGCACCAAGCTAAGCGCCTGTTAGAAGGTGGTACTGAGGAGGATGTAGGAACGGCCAGATTCCTCAAGCTAGGATTCAGGAAGCCCCAGCCGGCTGAGTCCGAGGAATTCGGAGCACACTGAGGTCCGATGGTCCAGGCCGTCCTGCAGCCCCGGCCACCCAGGACCAGGTTCGTCACCCCGCGGGCCCCGGGGCCTCCGCCGCCCCCCACATTCCACAGGCCGCAGTGCCGTCTCCTTCCTCGCATTCCTGCCGGGGCAAAGGAGTCCCTCCGCCCCCCGCGCGGCCGCCAGGAGGGGGCGCGGCCCCGAGCCTCCGCGCGCGCATTCCTCCGCCGCGCGCT
>NW_008343239.1:197232-201473 GCF_000622305.1 Nannospalax galili | reverse complement strand
CCGACCCGCGCCCCGGCCCCGGGCTGCAGTCGGGGGGCAGCGCGCGCTCCAGCGTGTCCAGCCTGGGCTCCCGCGGCTCTGCGGGCGCCTATGCCGACCTGCTGCAACCGGTCCTCGGCCCCGCGCCTGCGCGCTCCCCGGAGCCCGTCCCGTTCCCGCTGCCTTCGCTGCCGCTGTCCCCGGGTCGGGACGGCGGTCCGAGCGCGGCCGAGCGGCGGCTGGAGGCGCTCACCCGGGAGCTGGAGCGCGCGCTGGAGGCGCGCACGGCGCGGGATTACTTTGGTGAGCTCTCGGCCGGGGTCCCGCACCTCCATCCTCCTGGCCCGGGGATGTGGGCGGTTAATCGGGATGCTCAAGGCACGTCTCCTCGTGGGGTTTTGTGAACCGTCAATCTAGAGATTGTTCTCCCGCCAGAGAAGTAGGGTTGATGCGCGGTTCCTGACTTAGAAAAATCAGGTTGATAAGCAGAATAAGCTATTTTCTGGATATTTCTTTCTTTCTTTCTTTTTCTTTTTTTTTTTTTTTTTTTTTTTTAAAGATCGATTTATTTAGAGATTAAAGCCTCACTGTGTAGTCCTGGCTGGTCTGGATACTTACCATGTAGACCACCAGGCTGGCCTTGAACTCACAGAGATCTGCCTGCCTCTGTCTCCTGAGTGCTGGGATTAAAGGCCTGTGTCCCCAGAATTTATTTTGTGTGTGTGCGCTGATGCCAGAGGAGGCCGGAGGAAGGTGTCAGGTCCTCTGGAGCTGGAGTTACGGGCAGTTGTGAGAGGCTCCACGTGGGTGCTGGGAACACAGCTTGGGTCTCCTAGAAGAGCAGCCCCTTTTCTAGACATGTCTTCTTTCCCCTTGGCATTGCTCTGCTCACCCTCTATTCCTGATGAACACAGGGAAATCCTATTGTCCCGGAGTTCACCTTTCCCCAGCAGTGTGAATGTGGTGAGAGATGGGTTGCCCCAGGTTCCCCTAAACCTGTGTGATCCAAGGCTTCAGTGCTGGTTCTGGCTGGAGGTGGGAGTATGTGAGGCTATATGAGTAAGCCAGGGCCAGTGCTGAACTGCTCTGTGTTGGGCTGTGTATCTAGGGTATTTCCTAAAGGAGTCCTGCTTACTAGGAATGTGACTCAGTGATAGAGCACTAGCCTAGTGTGCTCAGAGCCCTAGAATTGTACCTCTGCAAGGCAAAACAAACAAAAGCTTAAACCAACCTTACAGCTGGACACACACACACACACACACACACACACACACACACATCACACACAAATAGGGATTCAGGTTTTTTACTATAGCTAGGCAGGTTGATGTGTGCCTGTAATCCCAGCAGTCAGGAAGCAGAAATAAGATGATCTTGGCAAGGTATGTCCTACATAGATAGTTCCAAGCCCAACAAGGCTACATAGCAAGACTTTGTTTCAAAAAACAACTACAGCAAAAACCAGACTTTATACTATTAAAATCAACAAAGACGGTAAAGAAGGAACAACCTAAAATAGCCCAATAAAGGAATTGCATGCATTAGCAAAGCCCGCAAGTCTCTGATGACCTCCATTTCCCAGCCTTCCTTCCCTTTATCCCACGGGACAATGCTCAGGGCAAGATAGGGCAGAGAGAAGAGCCTCTTTCCTCAACAAGCAGGAAGGCGAGGCCCTTGGCTTGGAGGGAGCGCATGGTTATCAAGCCTGGGACGGGGCTGGTCTGAGATTTCTCTGCATTGCATTCAGGGAGCTCTAGGTCACACTGATGCAGATCCTGGGTGACTTCATGAAGGCCATACATTTGCAGGTCAGATGGGGGCATTGAAGGGTGGAGGGAAGAAAGTGAGGCTGTGTGATGTTGTATCACAAGGTTGTAACCCATGTATTGGCAAAAGGATTGGCCTGTCTTTGGGATGAGGTGATTGGTCCCAAGTGGGAAGTTTGCAGTTTAGTAGATGTGGTGGCTGCTCTCCGCTGGCTGGGAGTGGAGGTAAGTGAGAAGCTGTGGACTTTCTGCCACCGGCAGACCCTTCTGAAGGGGACATTCTGCTGTGCTCTTGGGGCACTGGCCATTTTTTTAGCCACTGAAGATTCTGGGCAGTGGTGCATCTGTTGGCCCTCAGGGCCACTCGTCAGTCTTTATATGACCCTGAGTAGTTAATGCTAGAAGCAAAGGGGCTGATGGCCAAAGACCGTAGGAGGCAAGGGACTCATCCTTTCTAGAGAGAAGTTAGGGCTCAGTCTTGACTCTTTCTAGCAACATGTGGTCTGAGGGGGTTGATTATAGAGCACCCCTGCCCATTTAAGACAGGGTCTCATGTAGTCCAGGCTGGTCTGGAACTTGCTGTGTAGCCCAAGGATAATCTTTATGTCTTGACCTTCTTTTCTTCACCTCCTGAGTGCTGGGATTACAGATGTGGGCCACCACAGCCAGTTTATGGGATGCTGGGAATGGAATCTAGGGCTTTGTATACACTAGGCAAGTACTCTGATAGGGTCTCATTCTGTATTCCAAGCCGGCATTCAACTAACCGTCCTCCTGCCTCTGCTTCCTAAAGTGCCGGAATCACAGGTGTGTGTCACCATACCTGGTCTAAATGGAGATTCCCCCTTCTTTCCCAGAAGCCAGAAATAAAGATTTTGGGAACATATTTCCTTGAACTATGTTTCTGATGACATTTGACTTTTGTTTGTTTTTTGTTTTTTGAGACAGGGTCTCCCTGTAGCCCCAACTGGCCTGAACTCACTATGTGGCTTTGATCTCACAGAAATCACCCTGCCTCTGCCTCTTGAGTGCTGGGATTCAAGGTATATGCTATCATGCATGACCCAACATTTGACTTCTTAGAGCTATAAAAGTTATGGATGAGGCAGGAGGATTGCGTATTTGAAGCTAGCCTGGGCTACAGAATGAGATCTTGACTACAGAATAAAACAAAAATGTGGTCGTTTTCTCCTTCCTCCCTTCCGCCCCCTCTCTCTTCCTCCTTCCTTTTTTTCCCTCCTTCCATTTCTCCTGCCCTTGGGTCTTCTTTGCCAGGGTCTCATACAGCCCAGACTAGCCTTGAGCTGCTAATTCACCTACCTTGCTTCCCAAGTGCTGGAATTATTGGTGTGTGCCACCACATCCAGCATGCAGTTTCATAATTTCATGTAGGTCAACCTCAGGAGATACCACTTACCAAAGGAAGGCTGGGAGGTGCAGACCAAGACCCCTGAAAGCCTTATCTGCAGTGTTTCCCTGTCTGCCATCGCCTGGTCCCTCCTCGCCTTGGCTTGCTGCCAGCTGACCTCTCCGTACCCCTGTGCCATCCATTGGTGTTTTTGGAACTTTCCCTTCTCTCCTTCCCAAGTTCCGCTGCCACCAGCCCCAGCCTCAGGCCCCGGAATTGCTTTCACTTTGCTGACCTCCTGCCTTTTCTCCTGCCACCCACTCCTAGGGTCACATACTGTTTTAGCTTCTCTGCAGCAGCCTTTGGTTCCTACTCCTGCCGACTGATTCCTCACAGGACCCAGGCTCTTAAGTTACTGGGACAGTCCCCTTGGCTGCTCTGCCTGGCTGTGGGGGGCTTGGGGGAAGCCCCAGGACCAGGGTGACATTTTTTATTTTTTAAAATATTTTATTCTTTTATTTTGTGTGTATGTGTGTATTGCCTGCATGTAGGTAAGTGCACCCGTGTTGTGCAGTGCCTGCGGAGGACAGAAGAGACCGTTGGATCTCCTGGGACTGGAGTTACAGACAATTGTTAACTGCATGTGGGTGTTGGGATTCGAACCCGGGTCTTCTGCAAGAATGATCTTATCTGCTGAGCCATCTCTCCAGTCTCTATGGGTGACTTTTTTTTTTTTTGGTCTTTTTGAGACAGGGTCTTCCTGTAGCCCCAGCTGTCCTGGAACTCACTATGTAGACCAGGCTGGCCTTGAACTCACAGAGATCCGCCTGCCTCTGCCTCCCAAGTGCTGGGACTATAGGTGTGCGCCACCACGCCTGGCTTAATTAAATTTTTTTAAATTAATTTGTGTGTGTGTGTGTGTGTGTGTGTGTGTGTGTGTGTGTATAGATAGATCGAGGACAGTTTGCAGGAGTTGGTTTTCTCTGCCGTGTGGGACCCAGAGATCAAACTCTGGTCATCAGGCTTGGCAGCAAGCACCTTTACCTACTGAGCCATCTCATGGGACCCAGGTGGATTTTTGTGGTTTGCACAGCTCTGCTTATCAGCCTTGGTCAATTTGTTGTTGTTCTTTTTTTTTTTAAATTAAT
>NW_008343239.1:196300-197140 GCF_000622305.1 Nannospalax galili | reverse complement strand
AGATCCGTCTGCCTCTGCCTCCCAAGTGCTGGGACTACAGGCGTGTGCCACAAGGCCTGGCTTAAGTTATTTATTTTTATTTTATGTGTATGTGTGTATTACCTGTATGTATGTAAGTGCACCCATGTTGTGCAATGCCTGCGGAGGACAGAAGAGGGTGTCAGATCTCCTGAAACCGGGGTTACCAACAGTTGTTAGCCGTTATGTGGGTGCTGGAAACTGAACCTGGGTCCTCTGCAAGAGCAGCCAGTGTTCCTAACTGCTGAGCTATCTTGAGCCTCAATCAGTTTGTTCTGTTCCCTTAACAACCTCCTGGTCTCCTCTGAACCCACTTCACCTCACTCGGAATACTGAGGTCAGCAAGTGCAGGCTGCGTTGGCTGAATTGCGTGCTTCTGTCAGTGCATGGCCAGCTTCCCTCGCCTGCCATCAGCGAAGATGACGGCTGTCTACCTCCATCTTCAGCTTCACCTCTTTCGATTGGCCCTTTTCCTTTTGTTATAAATTTGTACAAGGGTCTTTCATTTAACAAAACAAAAAACAGTGGCTTTTGGCTTTTGAGATGCCTCAGTGGGTAGAGGTGCTTGCTGCCAAGCCTGCAACCTAAGTTTGATCCCTGGGACTCACGTGGTGGAAAGAGAGAACCGGTTACCACATGTTGTCCTCTGACCTACAGATGTGTTGCATGGTGTGCACACATAGGCAAGTGTGCACATGGACACGTACGCAACAAGTTAAAAAAAGGCATTTAAAAAATTCCAAACAATCCCATATGGCCACACAGTCCTCCTTCCATCTCTTCCCACTCCAGTGCCTTGCTTTATCCTCCTTCCTTCCCTCC
>NW_008343239.1:172119-196012 GCF_000622305.1 Nannospalax galili | reverse complement strand
CTCCCTCCCTCCCTTTTAATTTCTGAAGTGTCTCATGCTGCAGGCTCACTTTTTTTTTTGAGGCAGCATCTCATTCTGTAATTCAAACTGGTCTAGAACTCATGATCTTCCTGCCTCAGCTTCCTGAATGATGAGATTACAGATGTGCACCACCACATCTGGCCATTCCTTGGTGTAGTTTTATTAAAGCAGTCCAGGTACATGTTTAGAGAAAAATAAAGTACAACCCAGAAGTTAATGCAGGTGGATAGAAGCTTCCCCCTTACCTGTCTACCCTTGTTATTGTAGCCTTGGCTGGCATGGACATCACAGTGTAGATCAAGCTGGTCTCGAACCTTGCATGATCCCCCTGCCTCTGTTGTTTGAGTGCGGGAGTTCAGGCATACACCAGGTCTGTTGGCCTTTCAGTTTTCCTGTTTTGACAGGGTTTTCATGTAGCACTGGCTGACCTTGAACTCCCTAGGTAGGATGACCAGTAACTTTGAATTTATGATTCTCCTGCCTCCACTTCCTGAGTCCTGGGATTACAGGTGTGGCCCACCATACCCAATTTTATGCAGTGCTGGGGATTGAACCTAGGGCTTCATGCATACTAGACAAGCACTCTACCAACTGAGCTACATCCCCAAGCCCTCTTTCACGTTGATTGCAATTACTTAATCATGGAGATGAGAAGGTCAGATTCTCCAAGCTGATGGAGAATCTCTTATCTTAGGGAGTCTGGCTGTGTTTGGGGACTAAGAAGTATGCTAGTCACATTCTTTTTTTATTTTGGTCTTTTTGAGACAGGGTCTCCCTGTAGCCCCAGCTGTCCTGGAACTCACTATGTAGACCAGGCTGGCCTCGAACTCACAGAGATCCACCTGCCTCTGCCTCCCGAGTGCTGGGATTAAAGGTGTGCTCCACTGTGCTGGGCTGCTAGTCACATTTTTTTTTTTTTTTTTTTTTTTGGTCTTTTTTTGAAGCAGGGTCTCCCGGTGGCCCCAGCTGTCCTGGAACTCACTGGGACTACAGGCGTGCACCACCACGCCTGGCACTAGTCTCATTTTTAAGCAGACCAGTGAGAGAAAGGAGTGGTCAAGATGTAGGAACAGGCCGGGTTGGTGGTGCATCCTTTAATCCGAGCGCTTGGGAGGCAGAGGCAGGTGGATCTCTGAGAATTCAAGGCCAGCCTGGTCTACATAGCGAGTTCCAGGCCAGCCAGGGCTTCATAGTGAGATCTTCTCTCAAAAACACCAAAACCAAAACACCTATCTCAAAGAGGAAAAAAAAGAGCTGGCAAGATGACGCGGCATGCTGCCCAAGCCTGATGGTCTGAGTTCAACCCTTGGGACCCACATGATCAAGGAAGAGAGGAAACAGACTCCTGAGAGTTGCCCTCTGACCTCCACATGTGTATAGTGGCATGTATGCACAAGTACATGCGCAAGCACACAGAGTAAATAAATGTAATAATAAAAAATAATGTAAGGCCGGGTGTGGTGGCTCACGCCTTTAATCCCAGCAGTCAGGAGGCAGAGGCAGGCGCATCTCTGTGTGTTCAAGACAGCCTGGAAGCCTGGTCTACATAGTGAGTTCCAGGACAGCTGGGGCTACAGGGAGACCCTGTCTCAAAAAGACAAAAAAAACCTTTTTTTTTTTTTTAAATAGAAAAGATGTTAGTAGGTATGTCGTTGTTGGGTTGTAGGTCAGTGAGAAAGGAACACCTGGGATCTGGGCACACAAATACTATTTCCTGTGAGGAAACGGAAGCCTAGAACAGTTTGAGGGGTACATCTGGAGCTCCCCCTGGATGTGGGGTGTCTGGGGTCCCCTGGGAGGTGGATCAGCAAGCAGTCAGGAAAGTCTGGGCTAGAGCAGGAGAGCCAGAGCAGCGTGAGTAAAGAGAGATTGGGTGGGATTGGACTGCCCAGGGAGACCCAGCAAAGCCACAGCTACCTGTGGGAATCTTCCAATTGGTCTCTTTCCTTCTTCCTCCCTGCTCCTGGATACTGGGGAGTGAACCTAGGGCCTTATACAGTCTGGGCAAGTGCTCTACCAGATTTTTATTCCCAGCCCAGAAATCCAAAACTTCATTGAATGTCATTATAACACTCAAAAACTTTCAGATTTTGGACCATTTTGGATTCAGGGTGTTTAAATTCTATGTAAATATTTTGGAATCCAGAAGAAAAAAAAAAAACCAATAACAACAAATATTCCAAAATCTGAAACACTTGCATTTCCAAGCATTTCAGATAAGGGATGCTCAGCCTGTTTTGGGAGGGAGAGTGTGTCTTGGAGCAGCCAGAAGACTTAGGGTTCAGAGGGCAGTGGGAGGTGGGCACCATCTGCGTCCCCTGTGGGGACTGGGGGACCATGGGTAACTGTGAAGGTCCTGTGTTTGGGGTCTCCTGGAGGGCTGGTCTCAGAGTGCCCTAAGTTCAGAGCCAGGCATCCTCCTAACAGTCAGCTCTCTTCTTTCTCATCCTTACCTGGCCTGCTGGGGTCCCCAGTTCCATCCAGTATTCCCAGATCCCTGCACAGGAGCTCTCATACTTCCCTTCCTTCAGTTCTTGATATGAACACTACCTTTCCAGAGGGTCCTTCCCTGTGCATCCTGTAAAGATCATATACCCCGAAGACATTCTTTTTTTGAGGGGAGAGGGCTTTCTACTTGCTAGGCATGCAGTCTCCCGTGGAACTAAAGCCCCAGCTCCTAGATTTATTTGTTTTTCTCAGGCTGTCTTGTTATGCTGCCTGTTCTATCTTGGAAGTTGCTGACCTTGAACCCGAGATGCTCTTCCTTTATCCTCCCCAAGTGCCTGGATTACAGGCGTGTACCAACATACCCATCCCTCTAGCTTTAATTTTTGTTTTGCTTTTATTCAGGGTCTTGTGTAACCTAAACTGGCTTCAAGCCCACTGTATCTGACTTGCCTCCCAAGTACTGGGACTACAGGCATGTGCCACCATGCCCAGCTGCCATAGATTAGTTCTTTTTTTTTTTTAATAATTTTTTTTGATTAAAAAAAATAGTCACAAGCTGGGCATGGTGGCACACGACTTTAATCCCAATACTTGGGAGGCAGAGGCAGGTGGATCTCTGTGAGTTCAAGGCCAGCTGGGGCTACAGGGAGACCCTGTCTCATAAAGAACAACAAAAAATTGTGTGTGTGTGTGCACATGCGCATCTGCTTGTCTTATATACATCACATGTGTGCAGGTGCATGCAGGGGCCAGAAGAGGGCATTTGGACTTGAGCTGGAGTTACAGGTGGTTGTGAGCTGCTTGGAACTGAATCTGGGTCCTCTGCAAGAGCAGCCAGTGCTCTTAACTGCTGTCATCTATCCTCCTGCCTCAGTCTCCTGAGTTAAAGGCGTGCCTCACTGTATGCTGCTCACCTGTCATTATGTAACCGCTGCTGTGTATTCCTCCTCTGGAATACATGCTCCTTGGGGGGGGTGGGACTTTGCTGCACTGCAGTACCAGAAGGCAGGTACTCATGTCTGTGCTGAATGAACAAGGGAATATTTGAACCTTGTACCTAATGGGGAAACAGTCACCTGGGGAGGGGCCATGACAACCCGAGAGTGAATTTTGTTCTTTGTGTTGGGGTCAGAAAGTACATATTTGATTTTAAATAGTAATATTTTTTTCATAGACAGCAAAAAAGAATTTTTTTCCCTTGGTCTGATTATGGAGGGGTGTAAAATGATGTTTCTAGGTCTAGATGCATTAGATGAAGGTCGGCCTGTCAGGCTCTGGCTGTACCAGGTGCTCCATGAAGTTTCTTGAATCCTCAGACAGCAGTAACTGACCCTGAGTGGTGCCTGTGTTTGTTACTTTTCTAGTTGCTGTGACCAGATACCCGGCAGAAGCCTCTTATGGGAGGACTTACTTTGCCTTGTGATTTCATACTCTGCATCGTGTCGAGGAGAGCTTGGTGGCTGCTGCTGCTACTTTGTTTATAGTGACAGGAGTGTGAGGTGGCAGCTCCTCACATCTCAGCAGAAAGGAAGCACAATGTTTGGGTCAGAAGCAGGGCTGGACTCCCATCTTCAATACCTGCCCCTAGTGGGCGTCCACCAGCTAGTCACTATATCCCAAGGTTTCCATAACTTTCCAAAAGAGTGCCGCCAGACTGGTGCTAAGAACAGGAGCCTGTGGGGGACATTCCACATTTAACCCATAACAATACCCTTATTAACCCCCTGTTAGTCACTGGAAACCTGGAGGCCTGGGAAAATTAACTTGCCCAGGATCAGATGGGTGGGCGGCATTAGACCAGGAGGTGCTGGTGCCAGCTGCTGCTCTCCCATCCTCCCTCACAGGCATCTGCATCAAGTGTGGGCTTGGCATCTACGGAGCGAGGCAGGCGTGCCAGGCCATGGGGAGCCTGTATCACACCGACTGTTTCATCTGTGACTCCTGTGGTAGGTAACCACCTCCCTGGCCCCTTTCACCCCCCTTGCTGCTAAGTTTCAGGCAAAGGGACCAGTCAGCTCAGGGGTATGAGGGGACTGGCTGACTACAGTCTCCCCATGAAGGTGGCTTGTGCCCCCTTCTTCCCTGGACCTGACCTGTGTGGGAAGCCCAGGCCCCTGAGAGAGCTCCTAGGACCTGAGGAGGTTAGCCATGAAATCCCTCAAGGGATCTTCTGCAGGCCATAGGGAAGGCTCACCCTCAGGGGCTAACTGTAGTGCCTTCATCCACTCAGGGTACTGGTATCTGCCTAGGAGGGATGGGTTGTGGAGTGAGGGGGGACTTGTATCAATCTGGACATGGGATTAATATTTCTTTTAACTGTTCCTGTGTTGCACACATTCTAAACCATACATGTTGCCAGGTATGGTAGTTCACACATGTAATGCCAACACTTGGGATGCCGGGGCAAAAGGATTCCAAGTTCTAGGTCGGGGACTGGGGAGGTGGCTCAGCAGTTAAGAGCAGTGGCTGCTCTTGCAGAGGACCTGAGTTCAGTTCCCAGCACCTACATGGTAGCTAACAACTACCTGTAACTCAAGTTCTAGGGGATGTGATGCCCTCTTCTGGCTTTTGTGGACATTACATGACATGGATGTACTATAAAAATATTTGTGGGGTGGGGGCTGGAGAGATGGCTCAGTGGTCAAGAACACTGAGTGTTCTTGCAGAAGACCCAGGTTCAAATCCCAACACCCACATGGCAGCTAACAACTGTCCATAACTGCAGTCCCAGGGGATCTGACAGCCTCTTCTGTCCTCCGTGGGCATTGCAGGACACGGGTGCACTTACCTACATGCAGGCAATACACGCATACACATAAAATAAAAACGATAAAATATTTAAAACATTTTTTTTCAAATATTTTTATTATTTTTATTTTATGTGTAGTTCTTGTACTGCCTGCACGTATATAAGTGCACCTGTGTCATGCAGTGCCCACAGAGGTCAGAAGAGGTGTCGGATCCCCTGGAACTAGAGTTATGAATGGCTGTTGGCTGCCATGTGGGTGCTGGGATTTGAACCCGGGTCTTCTGCAAGAGCAGTCAGCACTCTTAACCACTAAGTCATCTCTCCAGCCCTGACGTGGGTATGCTCAACATACATTCAGGAAAAACACTAATATGCATTAAAAAAGGCTCCAGGCCAGCCAAGTCTAAGTTGCTATATAGCAAAGTCCTGTCTCAAACAAAAACAAGGCCTGGGAATATGGCTCAGTGATAGAGATTGCCTGGCATTCAGGAGGTCCTAGGTTCCATTCCCAGCACCACAAAAAAAAAGGAAAACAAATACATAATAAACGTCATACTTTAAGTTAGACGAAGTTATAAAAAGAAGAAAAGCAAGTAATCTAATCACTGTAATAAATCTGCACTCTTTTTTTTTTACAGAATTTGCCTCCAAGCAGACATTTTATTTGTATGAAATATTTTGATATTTTATTTTATCACAGTGTAATGCATAGTGTTAAGTCAAAATAGTTCTGAGAAGCTATTTCTGCAAGAACAGAGAACCACTTAGACTTGGGCACGGTGGTTTGTGCCTGCCATCCTGGCACTTGGGAGACTAAGGCAGGGCAGAGTTCAAGGCCAGCCTGGAACATAACTGAGAAGCTATTTCTGCAAGAACAGAGAACCACTTAGACTTGGGCACGGTGCCTGCCATCCTGGCACTTGGGAGACTGAGGCAGGGCAGAGTTCAAGGCCAGCCTGGAACATAGGGTGACCCTGTCTCCAAAGCAACCAGACACCTCTGTGTCTCTGCGTGTGTTCTATTCTTTCTTGAGGTGTCAGTTTTAGACCCAGTTACTTGCTTTTACCATGAAATGAAGAATGTCTCTTACACCTCACATTCTCCCATCACTTGGTTAAGTCAATGCTCCAAGTTTATTACCACTATGTAAGTATTGTTCACTGGACACTGCACACTGTGACTAATTTCCCCATTTCTATAGTCTTTTAATTAACACTTTTATTATTGTTGTGGGTGTGTGCCTGGTGTGTGAGCAGGCACCCATCATGATGCGCAGTGGAGGTCAGAGGATACCTTTGTAGAGTTGGTTTTCTCCTTCCACCTTTACAGCTTCCTGGGGATTGAACTCAGATCTTTGGGCTTGTGTGGCCAAGTGCCTTTACCCCCTGAGCCATCTCATTGGCACACTTTTTAAAAAAAAATATTTATTTTTATGTGTATCCGTGTATTGCCTGCATGTAGGTAAGTGCACCCGTGTCATGCAATGCCCGTGGAAGACAGAGAGGCTGTCGCATTCCCCTGGAACTGGAGTTACGGACAGTTGTTAGCTGCCATGTGGGTGCTGGGATTCGAACCTGGGTCTTCTGCAAGAGCAGTCAGTGCTCTTAACCACTGAGCCATCTCTCCAGCCCCATAGGGATTATCTTTTTAAAATATTTCTTCCAGGTCTGGAGTGATGGCTCAGTCAGTGACATGATTGTTGCACAGGCGTGGGATCTTGAGTTCAATCAAGCCCCTTCATCCAGAGGCCTGGGCCTGTAACCCCAGTGCTGGGGAGACAGATGGGAGGATCCCAGGGGCTTGCTGACCAGCCAGCCAGTCTATTTAAATCTATAGATTGTAGGTTCATTGAGAGACTGTGTCTCAAAAAATAAGGTAGAGAGCAATTGAGAAAGACATGTGACTAGACCTCTGGTCTCCACAAGCATGTACACATGTGCACACACACACACACACAACTTTGGCACCAGTGTTTAAGAAGTCAAAAAAGGACTTGGTTCCCCCGCGACACCCTGGTCTTTTTGAGGCAGGGTCTCCCTGTAGCCCCCAGCTGGCCTGGAACTCACTATGTAGACCAGGCTGGCCTTGAACTCACAGAGATCCACCTGCCTCTGCCTCCAGAGTGATGGGATTAAAAGTGTGCCCTACCACGCCCGGCCAGTATTTTTTTTCTCTTGTAGCATATCGGGCTTCCTCTGAATTCCCACCAGAAGCCCTGGTCAGCCTGCGCTTTCTGCCCTCTGGGTCTTTACTTCCTTGCCTTCTGGTGCCTAGTTTCCAGATTGAATCTGCTATTTCTTGGAAGCTTTTAGCTGCAGATAAATGGGAAGCTGTTGAGGCTTCAACTCCAAGACTGTTTATTCAATCAACTGGGGCTGAGATAGGACTCCTTCAGGCTGGGGCTGCCCTAGTAGCTCAGGCGGTGATTAGCTCTGCTGAGTTGCCCTTGGATTTGGGGTTATCTTTAGGGCAACTTCTCTCATAATGGTGATTCTTTTTTTTTCCCTTTAAATCCGTGTTGCATATATCAGTAGCTTACCCCTTCTTATTGCTGAACAGCAATGCATTGTATGAACAGACCACAGTTTGTTTCTCCATTTAATTGTTGATAGAGGCTAGATTGTGCTGTGAACATTCTTGTAGAGTTCACTTTGTACACATATGTTTTCATTTCTCTTGAGTAAATTCCAAGGAGTGGAATTTCTGGGTCATAGGGTAAGTGTATGTTTAACTTTGTAAGAGACTTGCCAAATTGTTTTCCAGAGGGGTTGTACCATTTTACAGTCCCTTAGAAATGTAAGAGTTGAGCTGTTCTACATTTGCCAATAATTGGCACTGTGGTCTTTCTAAATAACCATTCTAACGGATGGTATTTCACTATGGCTATAATATGCATTTCTCCAATGAGCATCTTATTGTTTACTTTTGGGCCATTAACATAACTTCTTTTGGGGGGGTTCTTTTTGAGACAGGGTCTCCCTGTACCCCCAGCTGGCCTGGAACTCACTATTTAGACCAGGCTGGCCTAGAACTCCACCTGCCTCTGCCTCCCAAGCACTGGGAATAAAGGTGTGCACCACCAGTCCAGCTGAGAAATTTAAAATTTTGGCTATGCCAAATTTGTCAGTTTTGTATTAATGATAACTGCTGGCTATGGTTTATTATAATGATAACAATGATAATTATAAACATTATTATTGCTGTACTAGAGGTTGAATTATACAATAGGTAAGTACCCCATCACTGAGCTGTATCCCAAGCCTGCTTTCTTTCTTTTTTTTTTTTTTTTTGAGACAAGGTCTCCCTGTAGCCCCAGCAGGCCTGGAACTGTATGTAAACCAGGCTAACCTTGAACTCACCGAGATCTGCCTGCCTCTGCCTCCCAAGTGCTGGGAAGGTGCACGCCTAGTAAGCCCGCTTTCTGTGACTTTAAGAATTCTTTAGTCACAAGATACTGTCATATTTTTTTCTAGAAACTTCAGGTTGTTAACCCACACACCCTCCCTCCTTTCCTTTCTCCCTCCCTCTCTCCTTCCTCTTTCGAGGCACAGTCTGTCAAAGCCAATGCTGGCTTCAAACCTGCTCTGTCCTGAGTTGTCTTTGAGCTTCTGATCCTCTGTCCTCTGCTCCCAGTGCTGGATCACCCCCAGTGGGAGAGCCAGTGGGTGCCGGCTCTCCTTGTTTTATGCAAAGCTGGGGATTGAGCCCAGGGCTTGGTGCATGCTAGGCAAGCACTCTACCACCTGAGCTATATCTGCAGCTCCTAAGTTGCTAGCATGTTTTTCTCTGATTTATTTTTAATTTTTTTGAGCCATGGACTTCCTATATTGCCCAGACTGACCTAAAACTTGAAGTGATCCTCCTGTTTTAGGTTCACAAGTGATGGAATTACAGGCGTGAGTCACTACACTCTGTTTAGTCTGTTCACTTTCATGTTTAGATTGATAACAAGTTCATATTGTTTGTGTGTGTGTGAGTGTGTATACCCACATGAGTGTGGAAGCCACAGGTCAGCCTTAGATGTTGGTCCTCAGGAGCCATCCACCTCTTTTTTCTTTTTTTCTTTTCTTGTTTCTCAGTATGGAGGCTGGAGGGAAGGCTTAGAGGTTAAGAGCAGCATTGGCTGCTCTTGCAGAGGACCCAGGTTCAGTTCCCAGTACCCACATGATGGCTGACAGCCATTGGTTCCAGGTGATCCGATGCCCTCTTCTGGCCTCCTTGGGCATTGCATGACACAGATGTACTTAAATACATGCTGGCAAAACACTCCTACACCTAAAATAAAAATAATTGAGATAGGGTCTCTCTCTGGAACCTGAGGACCACCAATTAGGCTAGCCTGGCTGGCTGGCCATCAAATTCCAGAGATTCTCCTGCATCTCCTCCCCAACATGCCAGCATGGGGACTGCAAGTGTGCCACCTGGCTTTTTATGTGGGTGCTGGGGATTGAACTCAGGTCTGCATGCTTGCATGACCGGTAGGTAGTATGGGCTGAACTGTCTTCCCAGCACCCCTTTTCATTTTCTGTATACACTTTTTTTTTTTGTCTTTTTGAGACAGGGTCTCCCTGTAGCCCCAACTGGCCTGGAACTCACTGTAGACCAGGCTGGCCTTGAACTCAGAGATCTGCCTGCTTCTGCCTCACAAGTGCTGGGACTACAGGCGTGCGCCACCATGTCCGGCCTTGTATACACATTTTATATAAGTTTTAGAATTGGCCTATTGATTTCTAACAAAAAATAAAAAGATGGCGGAGATTGCATCCATATCATTTGAAAATGAGTACAATAGCCGGGCCTGGTGGTGCACGCCTTTAGTCCCAGCACTTGGGAGGCAGAGGCAGGGGGATCTTTGTGAGTTTGAGGCCAGCCTGGTCTATATAGCAAGTTCTAGCTGAGGCTATAGGGAGACCCTGTTTTAAAAAAAAAGCAAAGAAAATGAGTACAGTACTTTCCATGATGCTGACCAGAGGTGCAGACTCACGGGTTGCCTACGATGACCTCAGACTCCTTGGCTTCAGCAATCCTGCCTTAGCCTCCTGAGAAGGTGGACCTGCAGGCATGCCCACCAAACGAGGGGGGGTGATCCCAACATTTTATAAAAGGCTGTCACCACAGCTTCCTGACCTTTGTCCCTGAGGAACTTATCTTTGTGATACTGAACAGTAAACAAACCTACCACTTCCTCTGAGGGAGATGATCTCTCTTTCAAGGCGTTCAGTCTGCAAGCATTCTTGAAAAGAGAATCCAGGATGAGCACACTCAGCCTCTGCCCATAAGATATCTGAGATAGGATGGGGAATTGGCTTCTCACTGTGGTGTCTGTGCCAGGGTCTTTTGAGTTCTCTCAAAGTTTTTTTTTTTTTGAATTTTATTTATTGTTTTTATTTTATGTGTATGAATGTATTACATGCATATATGTAAGTGCACGTATGTTGTGCAGTGCCCACAGAGGTCAGAAAAGGTCATCAGATCCCCTGGAACTGGAGTTAAGAATGGTTGTTAGCTGCCATATGGGTGCCAGAAATTGAACCTGGGTCCTCTGCAAGAGCAGCCAGTGTTCTTAACTGCTGAGCCATCTCTCCAGACCCCTGGTGGTTGTTGTTTTTTGGTTTTTGGTTTTTTTTTTTGATTTTTGGGACAGGGTCTCCCTGTAGCCCCAGGTGCGTGGAACTCATTCTGTAGACCAGGCTGGACTCAAACTCAACAGAGGATCTGCCTCCCAAGAGCTGGGATTAAAGGCATGCACCACCATACCCAGCTTTTCTTTTTCTTTATTGTAGTTCTTGGCTTTTTGAGATAGGGTCTTGCTGTATAACTCAGGTGACCCTGAACTCCTGCCTCTGCCTCCTGAGTTCAGGGATTACAGGTGTGGACTTCCTTACCAAGCCACAAGACAAATAAAGAGGTAGATGGTTCACTATTTCATGAACATCTTTACGTAGTAGCTGTGCATTTCACACCAGTTCTGTTCATCAGGTTGAGGTTCCTTCTTGTTAGTAGTGTCACCTTCAGACTGATGAGGATGCCAGGTCTGCTGTAGCTTAGGTTTTCTTTAATTTTTTTTTATTTAGTTTTATTTTATGTATATATTTCCTGCATGTATTTAAGTGCACCACATGGGTTCAGTGCCCATGGAGGCAAGAAGAGGACATCAGATCCTCTGGAACTGGAGTTACAGACAGTTGTTACCTGCCATGTTGGTGCTGGGAACCAAACCTGGGTCCTCTGCAAGAGCAGCCAGTGCTGTTAACTGCTGAGCCATCTTTCCTAGTAGGTGAAAGAGTTGTACTTTTGATGTTCGTAGTGAAACTTGTACTTCTGTTCATGGATAAAGAAGAGTTGTTCTGGGGCTGAAGAGATGGCTCAGCGGTTAAGAGCACTGACTGCTCTTGCAGAGGACCCGGGTTCAATTCCCAGCACCCACATGGTGGCTACAAACCATCTAAACTCCAGTTTTGGGGACCTCCATGGCATTGCACGGCACAGATGCACTCACATGTAGGCAATGTACTCATACACATAAAAAATATATATAAAGAGCACTAGCTGCTCTTGAAGAAGACCCAGGTTTGAATCCCAGCACCCATATGGTTTCTAATAACTGTAACTGCAGTTTGAGGGGATCTGATGCCCTCTTCTGGCCTCTCTGGGTATTGCATGACATGGGTGTACTTACATACATGCAAGCATAATATTTATACACATAAAAATAAAGTTATGTGGGGCATGGTGGTGCACACCTTTAATCCCAGCACCTGGGAGGCAGAGTCAGGTGGATCTCTGTGAGTTCGAGGCCAACCTGGTCTACATAGTGAGTTCCAGGACAGCTGGGGCTACAGGGAGACCCTGTCTCAAAAAAGACCAAAAAAAAAAAAATTTTGGTGGTAGGTATTACTTTGTAGCCCAGGCTGGCCTAAAACTTGGGGATCCTCTTACCTTTGCCTCTGGAGTGCTGGGGTTACAGGTGTGACTTGAAATATTCATAAGAGCAACATAGTGTTCAAGGGATGTTTAAAAATACATCCATGGTTGATCCTCTCATCTGCTGGGAAAGACTACTGAGAGGTGCCAGGCAGGCTCCATCCCTGATCCCAGAATTCCAGGGCCTTCCTCTTCATCCCCTCCTTACAGGGAGACGACTCCGTGGGAAGGCCTTCTATAACGTGGGCGAGAAGGTGTACTGCCAGGAGGACTTCCTGGTGAGTCCACACTGCGTCGCTAGCCAAGCCATGGGTGGGAGCAGGGGCGGGATCCTCCTTCGGACTCAAGCAGACCTGAGGCCAGCAGGCAGTGAGTGCCCCTTTGTCACGTGACGTCCTGGATCCTGTGTCCCCTCCCAGTACTCCGGGTTCCAGCAAACAGCTGACAAGTGTAGCGTGTGTGGACACCTCATCATGGAGATGGTGAGACCCTCCCCAGCCTCCTGGAGCCCCCCCCCAACCTGGGTGGGGCCTGAGGACCCTGCCCTCACCTGTTCTAGACCATGGGATGCCCTGAGCCGGAGCCTCTGAGGGACAGTGCTGAGTCTCCCGCCTGTGCTGACCCTTCAGTGCCTCCCCCCAGATCCTGCAGGCCCTTGGCAAGTCCTACCACCCCGGCTGCTTTCGCTGCTCTGTGTGCAATGAGTGTCTGGATGGGGTACCCTTCACTGTGGATGTGGAGAACAACATCTACTGTGTCAGAGACTACCACACGTGAGTTGCCTGAGAGCGGCGCAGTGGCCCTCGGAGCGTTTCTTGCCTGTCTCTGCTTCTCTGGTTCCTGGTCTTTTCCCATCCTGGGGTGGGTGTATTAGTGACTTTCCCCGTTGCTGTGATAGAGGCCTGAACAGAACGACGACAGGGAGGAGAGGGCCATTTGTGCCCACCTTCAGAAGGTACAGGCAGTCCACCATGATGGGCAAGGCCAGGTGCTGAAAGCGTGGTGTTGGGGCAGCTTTGGGCTTTGGTGATGGGAGGCGGAAGATGGGACACCTTACATCTTGGTGGACCAGAAAGAAGAGACATTAGGAAGGAACCTGTGCTGAGCTATAATCACTAAGACTCTCTAGTGATCCACTTCCACCAGCTCCGTCCTACCTCAGAAAGGTTCCACAGCCTCCCCAAAGAGCTGTACCGTCTGGGGAACAAGTGTTCAAACATGAGCCTGGGGGACATTTTACACTCAAGTTGTGAGAGCCGGGCAAGGCTTACTTGTGCTTTCTGATCATCGCTTGTGGGCAGTTTAGCTCCCAGCCACTCATGCCTCTCTCTGCCTTGGCTCGTGTGCACACTCTTCCTCCCATGGGGCCTCTTCTGATTGCTCCCTTCCAGCTAGCCCTTCCCAGGGGAGGAGCTCTGGGCTACAGAGGGAACTGTTTCATTCCCCTACCGTGGCTCCAGGCTCAGGCTTCGGGGTTCTGGGCCTGGGCTGCTGCTTTTTGAGATTAGTGTCAGCATTTGTCCCTGGTACTCAGGGTGGCGCAGAGGTCTCAGCTAAGGATGGCTCCAGCCTGGAAACTAAGGAAATGCATAGGAGATGGCTGGAGAGAGTCTGAAGCCATCCCAGAGGAGGCGGGAGGGAGGAGGTGAACCTGGAGGTGCATCAAGTGCCAGAAACAAGAGCCACAAGCTGCGCCCTCCTGGGTGTCCACAGGAGGGAGGGCCTCCTGCTTGAGCCTGACCTTGAGCTCTGTGGAGGCCTGGCCTGGTGCCCTCTGCCCTGCTCCCTCAGCTGCTCACACCTGCTTCCCTTTGTTCTTCCAGGGTGTTTGCACCCAAATGTGCCTCCTGTGCCCGCCCCATCCTCCCTGCACAGGTAGGAACGACTCACCTGGAGGTAGCAGGTGCTTGGCTTCAAGGTTCTGCCTGCTCCTGCTGCTCTGCCTCAGATCCTGGGCCACAGTGGGAGGGATGAGAGGTGGCCTCACTCTGTATTCCTCAGGGTTGTGGGATATGGAGGGCACAGCACGCAGGGGTGGGGGCAGCTGTTCCTAGGGTAAACTCCAGGGAAGTGGCAGCCCCTCCTGTATGGAGACCCATTGTTGCCATCTGCTCCATTCCCTGTGGAGGAAGGACTGCTCACTGGGCTTACTCAGCTCTGCAGTGAGGTTGAGTGGCCCGGGCTGGAGGAGCAGACAAAGGCTTTGGCCTTTCAGCACTCAGTCTGGTGAACCGTGTCTATCCAAGGCTGCTTCCTGAGGAAACAGCTGGCAGTGAGTGTCCTGGCCCTGGAGAACTGAAAATGGCATGCATGCACTGACATTCATGTGAACCCTCTTATGGTCACATCAGGATGCTCCGGGCACACGCACATACATGTGTGGGTATCTGCTGAAATACCATGTCCATGTGCATCCGCTGTGTCAAGAGCATGTGGCGGAAAGGAGTGCTCTGACTGTCCAGTCACATTCTCCAGTTCCAGGGGGCTTGTGTGTGAATCCTGCCTCTTTCTTCAGGGCTGTGAGACAACCATTCGTGTGGTGTCCATGGACAGAGACTACCATGTGGAATGTTACCACTGTGAGGTGAGCGCTGGCCCTCTGCTGCTGACTGGGCAGCTCCTCCCCTGCAGGTTCCTTCGCCCTGGGTGTCCATTCCTGGGCCCACCTCCTCTTTCATGACTTGAGTTCTGTCCTTCCATCTCCCCTAGTGAGCCCTCCTTTCTTGTGGACACATGCTCTCAGCCCATTTCTCTCTCACATAATCACTGTTTTCACTGTGTGGGGTGTTGGGGTTATAAAAGCAGGGTAGACGGGGATGTGGGCTGGCAGTAGTCATATAAGGGGATGTGTGCTGTTGAAGTGACTTGTCAGATCCTTGGAAAATGAAGGTTTTCTGGAAGAGGTGACACACAAGCTAAGATTTGAAGGACAAATAAGAGTTAGCCAAACAGGCAGTAAGAAGGGCATTTTGAGTCAATAAAGAGTGTGCTTAAGTACAAAGGTGTGTGTGTCTGTGTGTCTGTGATTTTTTTTTTTTTTTTTTTTGGTCTTTTTGAGACAGGGTCTCCCTGTAGCCCAACTGGCCTGGAACTCACTATGTAGACCAGGGTGGCCTTGAACTCACAGAGATCCGCCTGCCTCTGCCTCCCAAGTGTTGGGATTAAAGGTGTGCGCCACCATGCCCGGCCTTACTACTTCTTTTAGACAGGCCCTCTCCTCTGCCTGGTCCTGTAGATTCTGCTCTCCTTGCCTTCCCCAGACTCTGACTCACCTCAAGGAAACTGCTGGGCTTTGGGCAGCTGAGAGGTGGGCAGTTGTAGGGCTCATCTGACTGGCTGCCTTTTCTCAGGAATCAGTGACCTGCTGTTCTAGTTTGCTTTCTGTTGCTCTGACAAACGCCATGACCAAAAGTAACTAGGGGAGGAAAGGGTTTATTTGGCTTCCACTTAGGTCAGAGTCCATCATGGAGGGAAGTCAGGGCAGGAACTCCAGGCAGGAACCATGGAAGACCACCTCTTGCTGGCCCGCTCAGGCTCAATGCTCAGGTAGCTTTCTTACATAGCCCAGGACGACTTACCACAGGATGGTGCTGCCCACAGTGGGCCGGGCCCTTGTGCTTCAATGAACAGTGAAGGCAGTCCTCCACAGACACACCCACAGAACAAGCTAATAAAGAGTTAATCAGTTGAGAATCTCTTCAGGTGATTCTAGGTTGTGTGAAGGTGCCAGTCATTGCTACTAGCACACCTGCCTTGACTGTCCCGCAGGCTCTGAGAATCAGTATGTACAGCTTAGCCTGTCTGGTTCCTGGTCAGAGGTGGGAGTGGAATCTGGTTCTGTTACTCTGACAGGGTAAAACCAGAGGCAGCCTGAAGTCGGGATCAAAGGAGGGGCTCCAAGAGGGGTGTGTACGGGGACACCGAGCCTTGTGCATGTTATACCAGGACTCTACTGCTGAGCTACGTCCCCAGGCTTTGGATTTTTTTTTTTTCTTGATAGCCAGACTGGCCTCAAACCCAGTCTCCTAGTTTAGCCTCCTGAGTGCTGGGATTATAGTTGTGTGCTACCATACTCAGATAGATCTGTGCAGGTTTTTTTTTTTTTGTTGTTGTTCTTTTGACATATGTATTTGACATATAGTCATACTATGTAGCCGTTATCCTTCTGCCTCTACTTCCAGAATGCTGGGATTACTGGTATGGCCACCAGACCTGGCTGTTGGCAATATAAATTGTGTGTGTGTGTGTGTGTGTGTGTGTATGTGTATGTGTATGTATGTGTTTAATGTTTTTTAGACAGTTTCATTATGTAGCCCAGGTGGCCTGGAACTCCTTTTTTAGACCATCCCAGATTTGACTTTGATCTCACAGCCATCTGCCTGCCTCTGCCTCCGGAGAGTGCTGGGATTAAAGGGGTGCGCCACCATGCCCTGCATGGCCCTGCATGTTTTTTTTTATGCGTGTGTGTGTGTGTGTGTGTGTACACACACCTGCTTCCCCCTTGCTCTGTGTGTGTGTGTGCGTGCATACACCTGCTTCCCCCTTGCTCTGTGTGTGCGTGTGTGTACACCCGCTTCCCCCTTGCTCTGTGTGTGTGTGTGTGTGTATACACACCTGCTTCCCCCTTGCTGTGGAGGCCTGCAAATCTTACCCACCCGCTCAGGTCTGGGTTAGGATGCCGTGCCCTCGCTTACTGGGGTTCTGGTTGTGCTTTCTTCCGCAGGACTGCGGGCTGCAGCTGAGCGGGGAGGATGGACGCCGCTGCTACCCCCTGGAGGGGCACCTGCTCTGCCGCCGCTGCCACCTGCGGCGCCTCGGGCCTGGCCCGCTTCCCTCACCGGCTGTGCACGTGACTGAGCTCTGAGCAGCAGCCGCGGGCGGTGTGGGAGGGCGGTTTGGAGAGGTGGCCCACGAGTGTCTACCTTCCTGCCCCACCTCCCACCGAGCTGCTGTCCCTTCCGCAGGGGCTGGACCCCCGCGAAGAAGCGATTTCTATTTATTCACCTTCGTGCCTCCTCAAGCCACTTCCCTTCGCTGGGAACCATCACCCGGCTTTGGGTTCCAGGACCCCCTGCACCCTGAGGCCCTGGGACAGGCTGTGGGTCTCCTTCCTCAGCTAGTTCTCAGCAGGTGCTGCCTCTCTCAACTGGGAAGGAGCCGAAGGTCAGGGCCTGCAGGAGGGTGGGCAGGATGCCTTATTTGTGTGGGATTACAGAGCCAGGAGCGAAATCTTGGGAACATGATTTGGCCCCTGGCCTTGATGGGTCATTTCAGAAACTATTTCCCCCCATCTCTGGCTCCTGGCTTGAGGGTGGCCCAGGCATCCTCGGCCTCACAATTCCAGCCGCAGGATTGGACCACGATGGGGGTGGGGGGCTCTGCCCACCTGACTGGGGGGAGCACCTGTGCATGCCCACTGTGTATCAGGCCCCACCACAAAACGAAATGATTTGACTTAAATTAAGTCCCCCCCTTGGAAGATATTTGCATTTTCTTTAAAAGAATATAGTTTTCTTCTAAAAATTTGGACCAAGGTGGTGGTTTCATAACATCGCAGCAGACTGCAAATGTATTATGTACCACATTGTTAGAGTTGAGGTGGTAAGAACATTGTAGTTTTAACTTTTTGTATAAATTTTTCCAGAATCTCTCAGCATGGATATGGTCCCTCAAATTTTAGTGTGGGGTTGTGTGTCAGGGTCCTGAGGGAGGTGACCTCATGGTTTGCAGACTGGGAGCAACGTAGATTAGGAAAATCTTGAAGAGACAGCTGGGCACTGAGGTCAGATTTTTAATCGACAAGACTTGAACCTGCACTTGGCCCCTGGTCACGATAAACTGGGTGGTTTCCATGGACTACTGATTGAGGCCTTTGCTGAGTGATGAGCCTCCCTCTTGTCTGCTAGGTTTGTTTTTTTTTTTAAAGACAGGGTCTTTCTATATCCCACCAAGCTGGCCTGGAACTTGTTATGTAGACCAGGCTGGCCTCAATCTGCCTTTGCTGGGACTATTGGCCTGTCCTACCACACCCAACTGTTTTGGCTTTTGTTTTTTGTTTTTTTCTTTAAAGGCAAGGTTTCTCCCAGGTAGCCCCAGCTGACCTGGATCTACCTTTGTAGACCAGGCTGGTCTTGATCTCATACAGATCTACCTGCCTCTGCCTCCTGAGTGCTGGAATTAAAGGCATGCACCACCACACCTGGCTGAGTGTTTTGACTTTTTTTTTTTTTTTTTTTTTTTTTTTTGGGGTTTTCTCAATGAACCCCCCGGGGCGGGCGGGTTTTTTTTTTCTTGTTTTTTGTTTTTTTTTTTTTTTTTTTTTTTGATTCGGGGTCTTCCTAAGTAGCAGCTCAGGCTGGCCTGGAATTTCTGATCCGCCTGCCTCAGTCTCTTGACTGCTGATTACAGGCATCTTCCTGCCCCTGCTCCCTCTGTAGATATGAGGTCTCTGCTTGTTTGTCTGGTAGGACTGAGGCACTAGTTTTACCAGGGAAGCTGAGATTTCTCTTCGGGGATTTAGTCTCATTAATAAAGTTTAGAAATGGTTTCAGAAGGAAGCTCAAGGAAATGTTAGCGTTTAAAATAAAAATAGTTCATACTGGCTAAGTGAAAGGCACTGCAATACCCAGGAGAGATGGAGGAATGGTCGAGCTTTTAAGTTAGGCATGGAATAGAAATTGACAGCTTGCTAAGGAAGGAAAGTCATGACCATAATAGAAGCGGGCTAGAGAGCTGAGGAAGGAGCCCCCAAAGCCTCCCACCACTCCCTGTTTAGTATTTTTTTTTAAATCTTTTTTGAGACAGGGTCTCCCTGTAGCCCCAGCTGTCCTGGAACTCACTATATAGATGAGGGTGGCCTTGAACTCACAGAGATCTGGTTTGGCGCATGCTCTGTTCGTTAGATGATGCCAAGGTGAGAAAGGGCTTCCAGTCTTCCTGTGCAAACTGGCTTCTTTCACCACATTAGTCTCGATGTAGCTTTCCCTAGTTCCTACTCTGCACACCAGGAATCAGAGTGGAATACACAGGACTGGACAGTGGAGAAACTGACACAGCCAGTCGGTCCAGCTCGGCTGGGGCGCCCCCTGGTGGCTGGAGGAAGCAAGCACATGGGAAGTTTGGCGTTAGCCACTTAGCTGCTTAAAACTGGTTTTAAGGTGGGAAAGTGTCTGAGTCGTTTCCTGGAGGAAGTGGTGCCAGAAGGGTAGCTTCCAGGAGTCAGATACTCAGTTTCTGGTTCCTTTTGAACTAGGCTGCTTATTTTTTTCTTTCCTACCTCAGTGCTGGGGATGGAACCAAATCTTTTTTGAGACAGGGTCTCCCTGTAGCCCCAGCTGTCCTGGAACTCACTATGTAGATGAGGGTGGCCTTGAACTCACAGAGATCTGGTTTGGCGCATGCTCTGTTCGTTAGATGATGCCAAGGTGAGAAAGGGCTTCCAGTCTTCCTGTGCAAACTGGCTTCTTTCACCACATTAGTCTCGATGTAGCTTTCCCTAGTTCCTACTCTGCACACCAGGAATCAGAGTGGAATACACAGGACTGGACAGTGGAGAAACTGACACAGCCAGTCGGTCCAGCTCGGCTGGGGCGCCCCCTGGTGGCTGGAGGAAGCAAGCACATGGGAAGTTTGGCGTTAGCCACTTAGCTGCTTAAAACTGGTTTTAAGGTGGGAAAGTGTCTGAGTCGTTTCCTGGAGGAAGTGGTGCCAGAAGGGTAGCTTCCAGGAGTCAGATACTCAGTTTCTGGTTCCTTTTGAACTAGGCTGCTTATTTTTTTCTTTCCTACCTCAGTGCTGGGGATGGAACCCAGGGACTTTCACATGGTTGTCAAGCACTGCAAGCACTGCACCACTGAGCCACACCCCCAGCCCCTCATTGGGGGATTCTAGGCAAATGCTCTTCTGCTGAGCCAAACCTCAACCCTTCCACACTGGTGAGTTTTAGGCAAGTGCTCTCTCATGGAACGCCGCTCCCAGCCCCAGCTTTGTCTGCTCTGGTTATTAGTTGCTGAGCTTTCTTCCAGCTGCTCTTTTGCATCCTCTGTCACACTTGCTCTGAGAGTGGTTCCTCGTGGCATTCTCCACTTGTTTGTCTGCAGTGGAGGTAGACCCTGCTGTTCCGGGCACGGGTCATCATTGCTGTCCATGTCTGTCCATCTCAGAGGCCAGGTTCCCTCTACCTCGCTGGACTCCTTCTCTCAGCTGGGAGCCCCTGAACTTTGTCAAACTCTGGAACAGTGACTTTATTTCAGCCATGCTGCCCTTTCTCTGCAGGCTCCTGGGCCTCATATCACTTTACAACAAGACCAGTGACTGCCACTGCCCTACCACAGGCCCTTTGCACATGCATTACCCTCTGCTTGCAATTGCTCCCAGTGCTTTGATTCCTCATCAAATCCTTCAGACCTCAGCAGTGAAGTCAGGTTACTAGCCGTCATACTTCACCAAATACCCTAAATTTCTGGTATTTGGAATCTCCATATTCATTTTCCAGCAGCAGCATCTCCAGTCCCTTGTCATGAGTTGCAATGACCTGGTGGTGTTTGGGACAGAGGGATCAGTGTGAAAGTCAGACTTCCAGCCTGGAAGATGGCCCAGGACCCCCCCATCCCTGCCCCCATCTGATAGCTCCCCCTGACATGGGCATCTGTTCATAGCTCCATGTACATTTGGTCACTTGTATTTCTGTGTATCTCTTGACATCCTTCCCAGGAGACAGGTGTCCAGGCCAGCTCCTGTCACAGTTGCCTCCACAGTGCCTGAAGTGGCCAGAGACAAACGCTGCTCTGGTCCCCCCACTGATGAGCATGTCCAAGTTCAGACTGAGTTATTCATGAGACACAAATGAGATACAAAGGACCAGAAATGGGGCTGGAGAGATGGCTAAAGATTAAGAACACTGTCTGCTCTTGCAGAGGACCCAGGTTTGGGTCCCAGCACCCACATGGCGACTAACAACTGACCCTTAACTCCGGTGCAAGGGAATCCAACATCCTCTTCTGGGCATTGCATGCATGAGTAAAACACATAAAAGTAAAGGGCCAGGCCTTGCATGGTGGTGCACGCCTGTAGTCCCAGCACTTGGGAGGCAGAGGCAGGTGGATCTGAGTTCAAGGCCTGCCTGGTCTACATAGTGAGTTCAAGGCCAGCTGGGGCTGCAAGAGGACCCTGTCTCAAAAAGACCCCCCCCCCAAAAAAAAGTAAAGGGCCAGGAACAGACTTTCACACAAATTCTGCACACATGCCTATAAGGTATGTTCATCTGTGCCACATGCAGTACACTTATTAATTTTTTATGGGTGTAAGTGTTTTGCCTCTATGTATGTAGGTGCACTGTGTGTATGTAATGTGCATGGAGGCCAGAAGAGGATGACAGATGCCCTGAAACTGGAGTTTGGGACAATTGTTAGCTACCTCATGAGTGCTGGGAACTGAACCCAGGCCCTCTGCAAGAGCAGCCAGTGTTTTTAACCGTTGATCCATCTCTCCAGCCCTCCATGAAATACAGTTGTGCCCTGAAGCCTGGCTCAAGGGCACAGACTCATGAGTGCTTTGCCTGCTGTTGCTGATGGCGTGTGTGTGTGTGTGTGTGTGTGTGTGTAGGGTAGTGTCAATAACAGACTAAGGAAGATGTATGTGAGAGACACTAAATATTTGTGAAAGGGAGGGAGGGTCTGGGAGATTGTGAGGTTGGGAGGGAGACGGCGTCTGAGAATGACAAAGACACTGAGGTGGAATGAGCAACAAGAAGTGGGCATGGCGGTAACACTTGTAACCCTGGCAGTTGGGAGACTGAGACAGGAAGATTGCTGTAAATTTGAGGCTAGCCTGGGCTACATAGTTCCAGGCCAGCTGGGGCTCCAGGGAGTCCCTGTCTTAACCTCACCCCCAAACCAAACAAAAAAGGGGGGGGCTGGAGAGAAGGCTCAGTGGTTAAGAGTATTTATTGCTCTAGTAGAGGACCTGGGTTCAGTTCCCAGCACCCACACCAGGTGGCTCACAACCACTTGTAACTCCAGTTCCAGGGAATCTGATGCTCACTTCTGGCTTCTAGTACCTGGTACACACAAACTCACACAGGTGTGTACACACACATAAATAAAAAAACTGAACTATGACACTTCAGTGGCAGTCCCCCATGAGTGAAGAGGTCTAGGACTGTGTCAGTCTCCTGGAAAGATTTGGGTTGAGACCTGAGAACATGTCTGGGGGTAAGGGGACCACTTGGGATGCAGGTGACCATCCATTCAACATGTTCTGCAGGACCTGTGCCCATTGCTCATGAGCCCTGACAGGACGTTGTGAAGCTCAGCTGGGAGAGTAACACACACATGCCCTGAGCATGCACCTGGTCCCAGAATGCAAAGAACAGAAGGGTCGTTTGGCCTGAGGTGGGATAGGGAGGTTCAGCAGTCTTAGGCACTAAGCATTCACCAAGCCCTGATTCCTGGAGGTCTTTCCCTTGCTTGACTGTATTGCAGGGCTGGCTCATTAAGTCTGCAATCAGGAGGTGGAGGCAGGAAAATCAGAGACAGGGTCATCCTTAGGTATGTAATGAGTTTGAGGCCAGTCTGGGCTGTATGACACCCTGTATCAAATATATAAATAAGGGGTTGGAGAGATGGCTTGGTAGTTAAAAGTGCGTGCTACTCTTCCAGAGGACCTGTGCTCAATTCCCAGCACCCATGGTGGCTCACAACTGCCTATAACTCTAGTTGAGGGTATTGGATGCCATCTTCTGGTCTCGGTGCATGCACACATATATGCATAATTAATAATTTAAAAAAATGTTTCAAAAAGGAAATATAAAATAGGGCTGGCAAGATGTGTCCACAGGTAAAGGTACCTGCTAACAAACATCATGACCCAAGTTTGGTCACTGGAACCCATATGGTAGAAGGAGAGAACTGACTCTCACAAGTTGTCCTCTGACCTCCACACATCTGCCATGGCACACATATGTTTGTGTACACACATGCAGAGAAAATAAATATGATTAAAAATAAGATGAGGGCCTGGAGAGATGGCTCAGTAGCTAACAGCATGAATTGCCTCTTGTGGAGGAACTGAGTTCAATTCCCAGCACCCCTCTCAGGTGGCTGACAACTACCTGTAACTCCAACTCCAGAGCATCCAATGCCGCTGGCCTCCTTGGGCATTGCACATGTGTGGTGCACTTACATACATGCAGGAAAACGCTCATACACAAAACTAAATGTGTAAAAAGATATATTGTAGAGCTGGAGTTCATTGAAAAGTCTGGTTGGTTTTATGAAATGTTGAGGGAAAGGGGACATCTGTGTTCTAACAGGGACTATTTACTGAGGGAAGAACTCAGGTGGTGAGGCAATTATTTGGGGACAATTAGGAGTTGTATTTTGAACAAGTCTTGCTAAAAAATATCAGAGAGTAATGGACAAGAGATCTCAAGTAGGCAACTCGTTATGAATTGAAGTTCATAGATCTGAGCTGGAGATACAAACTTGATAAATTCCATATGGATGTTTCAACTTAAAAATAGTCATGGTGGGCCAGGCGTGGTGGTGCACGCCTTTAATCCCAGCACTCCGGAGGCAGAGGCAGAGGCAGGCGGATCTCTGAGTTCAAGGCCAGCCTGGTCTACACAGGACAGCTGGGGCTACAGGGGACCCTGTCTCAAAAAGACAGAAAAAAAAAAAAAAAAAAAATTGGAAATATGTTGAGCCGGGCTTGGGGGTGCACACCTTTAGTCCCAACACTCTGGAGGAAGAG
>NW_008343239.1:164935-171756 GCF_000622305.1 Nannospalax galili | reverse complement strand
AAAGTCATGAAAGGCTGGAGAGATGGCTCAGTGGTTAAGAGCACTGACTGCTGTTGCAGAGGACCTGGGTTCAAGTCCCAGCACCCACATGTCTGCTAACAATTGTCCATAACTCCAGTTCCAGTGGATCTGATGCCTTCTGACCTCTGTGAGCATTTCGTGACATGGGTGCATTTACACACATGCAGGCAATACACTCATGTGCATAAAATAAATAAATAAAAATAACAAATATACAAATGATGGGTTGGGGATGTAGTTTAGTGATAAGAGTGCTTGCCTAGCATGCACAAGGCCCCAAGTTGAATTTCAAGGATTGAAAAAATAAAACAAAACATAAAACCTAAACTCCAGACACTTTTAAATATATATTTTTTATTTTTTTAATTTTATGTGTGTAAGTGTTTACCTGTATGTATGTGAGTGCACCTGTGTTGTGCAACACCAAGGAGGTCAGAAGAGGGCATCAGATTCCCCTGGAACTGGAGTTAAGGATGGTTAGTAGCTGCCATGTGGGTGCTGGGAATTGAACCTGGGTCCTCTGCAAGTGCAGTCCCACTGCTCTTAACCACCGAGCCATCTCTCTAGCCCCTAAACCCCAGACACTTTAAAACAAGACTATGAGCTAACTCCCAATCAAGTGTATGTACGTGCGTATATATGTATGGTATGGGGAGAGGAAGGAAAGAGGAGGGTAAGCATCAAATATCTCAGGTACCTCTTTGAATCCTCTCTCAACCTCACTTATTACTGCGGCCTCCGTTGGATGTAGCACTCTCATGAAGATTTAGAGTGTATATATGTGTATTTATGTATGTAAGCAGGTGTTGTGGTGGTCAGAGGTCAACAATATATCAATTGATCTGTACCTTATTTTTTAAAATATTTATTTTAATTTGATGTGTGTGAATGTATCGCCTGCATGTCTGTGAGTGTACCCGTGTCATGTAATGCCCATAGAAGTCAGAAGAGGACATCAAATTCCGCTGGAATTGGAGTTACTAATGGTTGTGACAGTGCTGAATGTAGTTTGTGTGGCAGAATAAATCATACGGTGAAAATCAACGGTAAAGGTCAGAAGGTAGAGAGAGGAAAAAGAGCTGAGGGGGGAGCTCTTGTCCTAAAGAGAACTTCGGTGGTGCTGGGATTGCTTCCAGAGTCTCATGCATGGTAAGCATGTGCTCCATCAATTGTTTCCTGGCCTGAAACCCACTTTTATTTGTTAGCATTGGAGTCTCTGTGACAGAATTCGTGACAGTAACAACGTAAGGGAGGAGTTTCTGAGTGTTCACCCAGGTTGCCTAGCTCATGTTCCTGTACCTGAGGACTGTGTGCCAGAAGCCATTCCCATCATAGTGGACAGGAAGTAGAGAGGGCAATACAGGAAGGGGCCAAAACCAGACAAGGGGCCGCAAATTGGAAGCCCTCAAGTGCTCAACCTAGTCCCTCTAGCTGGGCCTCACATGCTACTTTCCAATAACACATTTGTGTTATGACTCATCAGGGAGTTAATCTAGTGCTTAGGCCAGAGCCCTCATTTCCTTGTGGATGCCGTCCCAGACACACCCAGAAGTGGTTTTCACTATCTCCTGGGCATTTCTTTCTCTCTCTTTTTTTTTTGCATTAATTTTTTTTGTGTGTGTGTGCTGACACATGTAGGTATGTGGGTAACTTGTGTGCCTTGGCATGTGTGTGGATGTCAGAGGACAATTTGTGGGAGTCAGTTCTCTTCTTCCACCTTATGGGTTCTGAGGATTCAACTCAGGTCGTCAAGTTTGGTGGCAAGTGCCTTTACCCACCCTCTGAGCTGTCTTGTCGGTCCATCTTTGGCATTTTTTCATAATTGAGTTGAGAATAAATATTGGTCAGTGTGGTGGCACACACCTGTAATCCCAACACTGGGGAGGCAGAGGCAGGTGGATCTTTGTGAGTTCGAGGCCAGACTGGGCTCCATAGTGAATTCAGGCCAGCTGTGACTACAGGGAGACCCTGTCTCAAAAAGACCAAAAAAATAAATTATAACAGCAGTAAATTTGGTATATGTGCTTATGTGCAAGTCAATACTTCTTTTTTTTTTCTTTTCTTTCTTTTTTTTTTTTTTTGAAACAGGGTCTCTCTGTAGTTACACCTGGCCTGAATTCACTATGTAGACCAGGCTGGCCTTGAACTCACAGAGATCCACCAGCCTCTGCTGCCCAAATGCTGGCATTAAAGGCATGCACCACCATGGCCCAGCAATTCGTTTGTAAAAGCAGAACTCTCATGTCCCAGTCACCCTTAAATGTTCCACCTCTAAAAACTATTACACTTGGGATTAAGTTCTAACCCGTGAACTTTGGGGACATATCCAAACCATAGTACCAGGGAATAACCTCTGTAGGAGAAGGGAGAACAATCTGGAATTTACAGAGGCCTGGCGTAGTTTGCATTCCTTCCAGCCAGAGAGGAATCCCCTAAAGCATTCATCGAGGGTGAAGTAATGTCTACTCCAAAAGGTATCTTCCCACAAATGATACAAAATCTAATTCAACATATGGGTTCTTTTGTATCTCTTAAAAATGTTTAAAATTTTTTTAAATTATTTTTCTTTTATGTGTATGTGTGTATTGGCTGCATGTAGGTAAGTGAACCCGTGTTGTGCAATGCCTGAGAAGTCAGAAGAGGGTGTCAGATCCTCTGGAACTGTAATTATGGACAGTTGTTAGCCACCATGTGGGTGCTGGGATTTGAACCTGGGTCCTCTGCAAGAGTAGCCAGTGCTCTTAACCTCTTGTTATGGAAAATCAGAGACCAACAGCCAAAGTTAGGTGAGGAGAGGGAGTTTAATTTTACACTAGTGGACTGACCTATGGATTCTTCTGTAAAGGAGTCAGCAGCTTGTTTAAGTTTTGGAGGATTTTATACTCATATGTAAGGAATGTAAACAAAAGGTACATAGCATATACATGATAATTAAGATAACATAGGGCCAAAGGTAATAGAAATGCAGAGGTAACAGAAATGCTGAAGCCTTGGGAAACAAAGACTTCTATACTGGGTAAAGGTTACAGGAATGCAGCAGCTTTAGGGAACAAAGACTTCTGGGTAACCACAGGGGGCAGGGGAAGATTCCTGTTCACTTCTCATTTTCTATCACTGGTTTTTTCCTGCTCCTGAGTTCTTAATCACCATCACATTGCAAAAGCTTTTAGCGTCTGATGTACTCTTGTATTTCCATAATATCCCCTCCTCTTTCTCAACATAATCCCTTATGTTGATTCTAGAAACCCTGTGAGTATTCTTGACAAATCACCTGGAGTCTGATGGCTCTACTTGGTTTTTGATAAATTTCCTGAGCAGATTTGTTATACATGGCCCTATCAGGAGGAATCACAACTATAGGTCCTGTAAGTGGGGCCAGCCAGGGACCCCAAGCATTTTTCTCCCAGATAGGCACACATATCTCCGTTCTCTGCCGTCATTAGGTCTAAGCCTCTACAGTTCTGTTACTAGTGCTGCCAAAAAGCTATTTGACAAGATTACAGTACTTTGTTGAACCAAGCTTAGTTCTTCCCTTATTAGGTTGGACAACTGGCTATGCTGGACTTGTTGGTGTTCTACCTCATCCACTGGACCCCAAAAAGACTACCGAGGACCCAACACACCAAAATGCAAAAGCAAAGGTTTTTGGTTTATTCGGGCTTAAGCTCGGGCTCTCAGACCTCACCAACTCAACGGATCCGTGCTGAGAGCTCAGAGTAAGGGAGAGGGGAGCCTTTTATAGGTTTTAGACAAAGAGGGGGCGAGATACCGAAGATACATTTTGGTTGTGCAGTCATGGAAGTTTCTTATTGGTAGGTGCTATTCTCGGGGCTGTGGAATGTGCTGACTGTTAACCTGGGGGGCCAGGAGTCTCTGATTTTACCTTATAGGGCAGTTTTTATGCTCGGACTTGGTTAATATATAGTTTCCTGGAAGGAGGGGTATAGCAGGCAGGAGTCAGGGTTGACAGGGTATGTCTAGGCATGTCTAAAGCAGCAGCCAAGCATTTTACAGAAGCTAAAAGAGCAATTAGTGGGGGTCTGGAGGGATTGGGGGGTAGCAGGCGAATGAAGAGGGTCTCAGGGTTCTACAGTTGGGGTCCAATTGCTGTGGCCCCCAGGGTTGCTGTGCCTGCTAAGGCTGCCCCCAGAACAGGGAGTACAGTGATGGCTCTTTTCTGTCTATGGTGATAGATTTGTACTTCCTTACCAGGAAGAACGTCTAAGTCAAGGATGAGTAAAACTAGAAGACATTCCTCTCCTGGGTAGCATGTGTGGGTGCAGCTTGGGCAGGAGAAATAAGTTCCCTTAGGGACTGGGGACTTGGGAGAAAGGCAGGTACAATTTTCTTGTTTCCCAATACATAAGGTTTCCCCCAGAGACTGAACTTGGGGCCCAACTAAGCAGGAGCCCGTTGCTGTCCCATTGACAACCATCAAATTTCCTGACTCCCACCCCAGTATAAGTCGTTTGGCTTGCTCTTAAGCATATCCAGCAATCATTTCCTAAGTCAGGGTTGACTTGTACCAGCAGTTCATGGCTAGTGTTTATGAGTCTGAGCATCTTTGTTAGAGGGACATTGGGGTCAAACTTAGATGGGCTGCTACTAAAAGGGAGGCCATTCAGTTTTAGGGCCCAAGGGTCTAAAGTATTGATTCTAGGGTCTGCTGCTGTCACATTGGTTGCTGTGATTATGAGCCACAAACTTTGTAGGGGATCCCTCATTCCCCAGACATGCCAGCCCATCCCAAAGTTTCTGCTTCCCTATAAGGGGGGTTTTTCTACAGACAATTCCCATATTATGCCACCTCGATGTCCTCCTTCACGACCTGTCACGGCTTTAATCCCCTGTCCCAAAATGGGAGCTCCCTGCCAAGCTCCTTCAGAGACAAAGTCCACACATGACCAGTCCTTCAGGAAAGACCAGTAGAGGTCTCCACATTTGTTATCCTGTCCTTTGGGGATACGTCCATATGAAGCAATCCTTTGGGGAGATCTTTTGAAGGCAGCACAGTCTATTGTCCCAGCCTGGATGGTTCCATCACAACACAATGAGGTCAATGAGACAATCTGCTGACCAAAACCAGGCTAGTAACACCATCTAAAGAGACAAGGCATGCTCCTTGGGGAGGGCAATTAGTTGTATTAATAGGTACCCAGGACTGGGTGCCCCCTTGGGACAGGGTGGCCTTCCAAACCAGCTCAGTTGTCAGGGCCATGGAGGCTGAGTGGGAATCAGTCCGGCTGGGCATCCACAAGATCAGCAGGGACATCAGGATGTAGGGTAGGCTCTGGGTTTTTGCTGCCATCTTGAGGTCACTTTGATATTGTCAACTTCAGAGGCTGGTCTGGGGCAGCTCTGGTGGTTTACTCCTGTCTTGGGTCCATGGCCACCTTGATTGGATGAGATAGATCCAGGGCTTGAGGCCTGCGACTTTGAGAGCTGAGGAGGGTGGTGGTCAGTATGATTTGAGAAGGCCCTTTCCATCTTGGGCCTAAATTTCTCCTGACTGGGACTTTAACCAAAACCCAGTCTCCTAGGTTCCAGGAATGCTAGGGGCCCAGAACAGTAGGTGGAGGGGCAGGTTCAAGTGCTCAGAGACCTCTTTTATTGTGTTAACTAAGTCTTTTAAAAACTGCTGGAGGTGAACCTGCCCAAACTCTCTGAGATCTCCAGCTTCCCTAGGAAGGAGTTGTGGTTGTTACCCAAACAGAATCTCAAAAGGAGAAAAACCACACCTTCTTGGTGCAGTCTTACTCTGAACAGTACAAGTGGCAAGATCTCTGGCCAGGAGAGACTTGTCTCCTGACAGTGCTTGGATATTTTAGTCTTTAGGGTTCTAGTCATCCTCTCAACCCAGCCCAAAGTCTGTGGGTGACACCACATGTGCAGAGTCCAAGTCAGCCCCACTGCTTTAGATACTTGCTGAATAATTTTGCTGACAAAGGCTGGACAGTTGTTTGACCCGATGCTGGTCGGGACCCCAAATCACAGAATGATCTCTCTGACCAAGGCCAGGACACTTCCTGGGCTTTTTCTGTGCAGGTGGGGAAAGCGTCCACACAGCCTGAGAAGGTGCGAACAATGACCAGTAAGTACTGGTGTCCTTTACTGGGCCGGATATTGGTGAAATCCACTTCCAAATGTTCAAAGAGGTAGAATGTCTGCCTCTGTGACAATAACGGGGGTCGGGAGCCCTGCTTTGGTTGTTGTTACGGAAATAATCAGAGATCAGCTGAAATCAGGTGAGGAGAGGGAGTTTAATTTGATGCTAGCGACTGACACCATGAATCAAGAAGTCAGATCTCTTGTTCAAGTTTTGGGGAGTTTTTATACTCATGTGAGGAATGCAAGCCAAAGGTACATAGCATATACATGGTAATTAAATAAGATAACAGAGGGAAGCAAAAGTAATAGAAACACAAGGGTTACAGGAATGTGAAAGCCTTAGGTAACAAAGATTTCTATATAGGAATGTGATAGCTTTGGAAAACAAAGACTTCTATCCTGGATTACCACAGGGGGCAGGGGAAGATTCTGGATCACTTCCCCATTTCTATCTCTAGACTTTCTCCACTCCAGAGTTCTTAATTACCAGCAGATTGTAAAAGTTTTTAGCATCTAATATGCGCTTCTCTTTCTACAATATTTTGTGCACACCTGGGCAAACTTTGCTAGCTTCTTGGACTAGTGTTGCCAGTGTAAGAGTGAAACCACAGAGGACAAGTCAGCCTTCGGGTTGCAACAGCAAGAGGTTTATTTAGTACACAGGTACCTGTGGGCACAAAGTCTCCTCGGGG
>NW_008343239.1:152882-160230 GCF_000622305.1 Nannospalax galili | reverse complement strand
TATATAGGCCACTTGGTCCGGATGTCCCGTTAGTCCAGGGGAGAAGATCTTAGCTTTAACCTGCAAAATAACATCAGAGTCAAAAGTCCCATCTCGAGGCCAGCCAACATTAAACGTTGGCCACTCGGAGGAACAAAAGGCTATCCATTGGTTCTTCTTGATCTCCACGGATTGATTGTGAGCTCGGCTCTTAACTTCTCTCCAGTGATCTAGAGTTAAACTCAGGGGGGTGGTTAGGTGTTGTCCCATTTTGGGGTGATCTAAAATCACAATGAGGCAGACAAACAACAGAAACAACAAAAATAGACAGCCGGCGACAAGGTACCGCTTAGTGCGACTCCGGGGAAGAACTGAAAAAACAAAATCAGATGGCGAGGTTGTCACTTCGCTCAGGTTCACGTATCCTTCAGATACATGCTGAGCCCCAAAATATCGTGCTCCCCAGACCATGGGGGCTGGTCGCGACCAACACAAATACACAGCAACACAGAAACACTGACACTGACTCAGGTGTGCAGCTCGGAATAACAGATGGCAAGGAAGTTCCTTGTCCAGACGAGATCCACAGAAATCTTACAGATGAACAAAAAGTTCTACAGATGTGGGTCTCACAGTCCTGGAGCGTCCCCTAGGCCGGCAGGCAAAGCTTAAAGACTCGTCAGTCCTGCTTTTGCACTGCCCAGAAATACTGACGGGATCCCCAGATTCTACAGATGCTGCACTATCAACAAAACCAGACAATACGACACAGAGGCTGGCCAACTCACCTCCCCGCAAGGCTCGAATTGTCCTGTGGCTCCCTCTGACCGACAAATCTCGGTGGGACCTCCAAATGTAAGAGTGAAACCACAGAGGACAAGCCAGCCTTCGGGTTGCAACAGCAAGAGGTTTATTTAGTACACAGGTACCTGTGGGCACAAAGTCTCCTCGGGGGATTTGCGTGACTCAGGTCGGGTTTGTGGAACTTTTATAGAGCAGAAGTGGGATACAGAAGCAGAAACGTGGTTATTGGTTAATTTAAACTATTACAAAATGCTACGGGGAGAGCGGGAAGCTTACTTATCAGTAAGCCAGATGTCTCAACCATAAAACTTACTTATCAGTGAGTTGGAGATGTCTCGGCCATGAAACTTACTTATCAGTAAGCCAGATGTCTCGGCCATGAAACTTACTTATCAGTAAGTTGGAATTCTTGACCGGTACAGGACCTGCCTGAGAGACTTCATGGCGCCTGACTTTTATTTTTCACCAGTCTTGGGGTCATCGGATAGCTCTGCAACAAGTCTCCTAAGGTTGTCTTTCCTGGGTGGCTCATCTCATGAGCCTGCTGGGACTATGATTTTACCCTCAGAGGTGATTAGCCAGCCCCTCCAGTCTCCAGTTGTACCTTGGTCTATGGCCAATTTTCTCTCCTCTGGACAGTACCTGGGCTGCTTGGGGAGCACTGGACGTGCAAAACACACCTTCCAGTGCTGTGCCTCTGTCCCACCAGCGAGTCAGGACTTGGGGCTCAGAGATGGGGGCCGAGGAGGGGTAAGTGCGCTGCTCGCCTGTTCACCCGCCTCCCTGAGACTCTCAGACGCAGCAGGGAGTGTAGTCAGACAGGAACTCACTTTATTGCAGGAGTTTACAGAGTTTATAAGGGCAAAAACCACAATCATTAGCACTGGCGGGAACTCATCCTCCAATCCTGTAGAGGGTCACGTAGATCACGCAGGCTCCTTTCAATGTACTACTATGGTGATCACAAGGTGCTCACGCGCTCTCCTCCTGGTTAGCCTCCAATCACCTATACTTTCTATTATTTTTGTCCACGGCCCTACTGCTTAGCTCCTCCTTCCACTGAGGCGATTGGCGCCATTTTGAACACAGTGTCCCTACATCTCCCCCTTTTTGTTTTATTAACCAGGGTGCAGCACCCTCCCAGTAACTGGTCAGACCTTGGGTTAGGTGAACTGGTGACAACCTTGGTTTAGGTGTATGTCTCCTTTATGGGGGAGGTAGGGAGCTGGTTGTAATGGACACATATCACCATAGCTTGTACCTGCACTATTTGTCCTTGAATCATTTTCATGACTCGGGCATAGACACATGGCCCGAAGGTGTAAACAAGGGTGAGGACCACTAAGGGCCCCAGCAGTGTTGTGACTAGTGTTGTTAGCCAGGGAGAGGTGCTAACACTGTTTAAACAGGGATTGGTCCCCTTTGGGTAAGTCTATTGTTAATTTTTTTTTGACTTTATCTAAGTTCTTTGTGACTACCCCCAATGGTCAACATAGAAGCAGCACTCCTCTCCCAGTGCTAGGCACAACCCTCCTTGTTGCATAAAGAGAAGGTCTAACCCCCTTCTATTTTGTAATGCAACTTGTGCCAGCGATGAAGCAGACTGTTGGAGGAAACTTACCATCGTTTTTAGTTTGTCTAGGCCTGCATCCATGTCTGTCTGAATCTTTTGGAGGCCCTGTTGGGAAAGGGCCAGAGATGTGGCCCCTAGGGCCACCCCTCCCATTCCCAGTCCCACGAGTGCTGAGACTGTTAAGGTGGTGACTAGCTCCCTCCTAGACCTAGGTGATTGTCGCGCCTCCACTTCCTCCCAGGAATGATACAGCACGTGGGGGAAAGGCACTACCAAGGCACATGCGTCCCCATCATTATGTGTGAGGACTGACAATGAGAGGGTGTTAGCCCTGACTTTTGACATAACCAGTAAGTCGCTGGGTCAGCAGGAACTATCCATTGATTATGGTTATTTGTAGCTGCCTGCGTTATGTTAAGGCAACCCTCCCAGGGGGAGGTATAATCTAGGGTAGTGACACAGGTCAGATTGTAGTTTGTTACAGATATAGAGAGCCTGCTCATCTTGGTGGACAACCCCCCCACTGACATTTTTGATCGTCTGAGGTGTAATTAAGTCTCCCTATTACACCTATTGCCTCGACCAACAGTACACCGGCTTCCAAGCACAACCAGCATGAGGAGGTAAGGTCCGGATGAGTTAAGTTGAGAACTCTATATGCAAGCTGGATAGCCAATAGGATCTCTGATCCTCCCTCTGGGGTTAAATCCTCCAACTCATTGTGTCTCACTCTGGGTTTTGTATGAAGACTTTGCAGGGGAAGCATAAGTCCTGCGGGGGAGAGGCTCATGGCAGGCAGGTAAGGCTTGGCTGTCCCGGCCCCCAAGTTGGCTGGTTTGGGCGTGATTGACCTTGTGAGGGGGTCAATTTGCTTTCTGACCATAAAGAGGAGGCCAGGGTCATGCCCAGATACATAGAGTCTCAATCCCCAGGTCTTTTCCAAGTCTCAGCCCCTTGCCCGCTGTCCCTCCTCTGTAAAGGTTATATGGAGGGGGTTGTAGTAAAAGTTTGTATATCTTTTATATATTGGATTTGTGGAAAGTCTAGGTCTCTGTATCCTTTTGACAATGACCAGTCCCTGGTCCTTAATCCAATATCCCATCCCCGTGGTTTTACATTTTCAGTTATAACAGTAGTAAGAATCAGCTCCCCCACAGTTGTGCAGCTGCTGCGAAGTTCTCCCACTTCCTGGGCAAACATAAAAGTCTGTGATAACGCGTCCCGCTTGAGCAGATGGGAGCACCCTGGCTCCCTGGGGGACCCCATTAATGGTAACGTGTATCCACGTCCTGTGTCCCCACATTCAGGCCGGGTCCTCCCTAGAGTCTGGTCGCTGACGTCCCAAGATCCAGTAGCCAGGGCACAGAGATCTATCTCCAGGTCAGGCCACCATGTGTCCAGTGGTGTCACCTTAGTAGTGCTGTTGGCACTTATTTTCATAGCCGCATTGATCACCAACCATATGACCTTTTGGGGCTGGTGTGGATTTAGGGTCTCTATAGGTCCAGATGATCTTGTCGGTGTTGGCCCCTCGATTGTCAGGAGTGACAGGATGAGCATGAAGGCAAGTTTTCTTAACTTGATCTGTAAGAGACAGAGAGAGAAGGGCTTCCTCAAGGGTAGGTCTCCCTTGGTGATTATGAAGAGGTGTTTGTCTGTGTTTTGTTTGTTTTGGGCCTTAAGGGCCAAGTGTCGACTCCACCAGAGTTTTTTTTTTTTTCCTTGTTAGTCATCTTGGTTGGAGCCATCACCCTGTAGGCGGAGATATTTGAGGTTTCTGGCTGGTACCCAAATAGGCTTGTCTTCTCCCGTGGGGAAAACACAACCGAATCCCCTCCCCATCATTAACAGTGGGTCTGGTCCTCTCCACTGGCCCATAATCGGGTCCTTTCATCTCACTTCTACTTGGGGTTTGGTATTTTCTTGTCCCCAATGAACTTGAAATTTGGATTGCGAAGTATTTTTTAGGGATTTAAAATATTTATGGTAAATAGGGCTATCCCTAGTTGCTGATGGGGACTCTTTCCCCCTTTTTGTTTTAACAATTGAGTTTTGAGTGTTTGATGATTTTGTTGAACTATAGCTTGACCTTGTGGATTATAGGGTATTCCCATGGAATGTGAAATGCCCCAAGTTTTAAAGAAGGTCTGTACTGAGGCACTGACAAAACAGGGGCCATTGTCAGTCTTTATCTGAGAAGGCAGGCCTAGGGTAGCAAAACATTGGAGAAAATGTGATTGGGCATGTTTGGAGTTTTCTCCTGATTGGGCGGTAACCCAGCATGTATGAGAGAAAGATGGATGTGGTGGAGCAAGCCTGCAGAGGCAAGCAGGCAGATCACTGTAAGTTCAAGGCCAGCCTGGTCTTCAGAGTGAGTTCCAGGACAGCTTGGGCTACAGAGAGACTTAAAAAAAAAAAAAAAAAAAAAAAAAAAAAAAAAAGTCAGGAATCCTCTAAAAGTATACATATTAATGGATGGATAATTAAATGGGTATACCACAAAGGAGTATGTTATGTTAAAATCATAAATATTCAATCTCTGGGTACTTAACCACATAAGTATAGCATGTGTCTAAGATATAAAAGTTAGCTCTACATTGGGCTGGAGAGATGGCTCAGCGGTTAAGAGCACTGACTGCTCTTGCAGAGGACCCAGGTTTGATTCCCAGCACCCACATGGCAGCTATGAACAGTCCTTAACTCCAGTTCCAGGGGAAGGTGGGTCACCTGTCCTCTTATCAAGGAGGCCAAGGAGACCCCAGGAGATGGGCTTGAACCAGTGTCCAGTCTACAAAGAGGAGGGTCAACTCAGAGGAGACATCTCATTCATGCTTCCAAGTGAAGCCATGTCGGATTGCTTTCTGACAGGTATGGCATAGGGAGAGAGGCCAAGACCAGCCTGTGTTCCTCTCTTAGGGGCTGAGTGGGATGGTGAGTGTTGGCGACTCAAAAACCACACTGAATCAGGAGTCTTGTCGAGGCAGGAACTCACTTTATTGTGTCAGGCATTACCTTATATAGTTTAAACAAAAAGGGGTGTGGAAACGGGAAGGGCAAAGTTGTATGCCATCTGTGGCAATGGCTGTGAGACACTGGGAATTGGCCACACCAGCTGTGATTGGGGAGAGGCAGTCCGAGGTCAGGCCCTGCTGAATCACCTCTGTGAGAAAGTGACCGGCCAGAGACAGGTCGCCAAACTTTAGTCAGGCTCAGGAAGTTACAATAGGCCTCATCATAAGTTATACCAAAATTATGAGGGTCCTGGAGACCCAACAAGTTAGTGCTCTTGTGGGACCTATCAAGCAAAATGTTGTACTTAATATCATAGAACCTACAACGATAGTTTGGAATGTCAAATATTTTTCCCTTTTTATACCCTGGGAATTCTTTGAGCACTGATCTCTGATTTCAGAGTCAAAAGCCTCTTCCACACACAGAGCACCAAAATATGGCTTTTCTAATCCAAATTATTGTTATGCCTATATTAAAAAAGTCAACATGATTCAGCTTTTGTCTTAAAGCTAAGTCAGGTACTGAAGTTGCCTGGCCTTGGGTAACCATGATTGCCCTCATGGCCCCTGTCTTGGGTTCATCAGCCTGGGAGGGTCTTACCCATCATTGGCTACATGGAGGGCAGGGGACGGGCAATCGTATGAAGATGACTAATCATGGGATCTTGGCTCCTGACTAGCGAGCCTGTGATAATGCACCTTGACTTGATGTAATTTGATTGCCTCTATTCTCTGACAAACAAAACCCATGAACTTATTGAATATACAGGGTCCAAAAATAAGGACAAGGAGAAGCGTAAGAAGGGGGCCAAGTAGAGGGAGGAGATAGGGTAAAAAGCTATGTAAACTGGTCCAGAGTGGGTTTTCTTGAAACTCTCACCTCCTTTTTTCTAAATCTTCTTGGAGTTTTTTAATCTTATCTTGGACGATCCCGGATCTACTGGCATAAAAGCAGCACTTTTCCTGTAAGAACAGATGCCTCCCTTTTCGGCTGTTAGTAAGTCTGGCCCCCTTCTGTTTTGTAAGACCACTTCAGCCAAGGAGTCTAATTGTTTTTGGAAATCTAGGATGGTACTAGAGAGAAGCTGTACATCATTGATTAATTGTAGGGAGAGTTGTTTGTGTAGGTGTGTAGGTGGGTGGTCATTCCCAACCCTGCGACCCCAGTGGTTATACCCACAGTTATTCCTAAGCCTGCCAGTAGGGGGATCATATGAATTGCTCTTTTATTTTTACCTTCCATATAATCAAAGGAAGGGATTGGGAGGGGCTCTTCTCCCGGTATGATGTCTATGTCAGGAGTTAAGACAGCAAGGGCACAGAGGCCTGTCCAATTGACCGGCAGGAAGCTATGGGCCCACCCTCCTCCACAAACTAGGACCATACCCCCCGGGGGGCAAAGATTAACATCAGTGGGCATGGGGATGATTGAGCTACAGGATGTGGGAGGAATACTTCCTACATCAATCCGAGAGATGTTTAGTTGGGGCATAGCCCAAATGCAGGAACCGGGCAATATTGGCAAGGGCTGGCCCTGGATGGGGGGGCTAAGGTACAGTTATGTAACAAAGCGAGACTTTTAGTATCAGAGGAATTAACAAGCACTGCAATGGGTGGGGGGGGGGCAGACGCACAGGCAAAGCCAACAATCCTTGGCTAAGTTGGGAGCAGTTTGATTTAGTAATGAAAAGGTCAGCTTTAACAGGTTTTCTGTTTGGGGGTCGAGGTCTAGGTCTCCCCTACTTTCCGGGACCACCAGTGGATGATAATTAAGCTCGGGATACTGGGCTTTGATTCTCTCTTCTATTTCTTTATGGACTCACAATTCTCAGGCTTCATCCTGGACCCCACCACCATCGGAATATCCAATGGGGGCTTCCATGTCCCAGTACACTGTTTGTCCAGGATTACCATAACATTGGGAGGATGCAATATTTCCCCCAGTAATAGGGCCTGGGGTCCTATCCACCCTTGTTCCTGT
>NW_008343239.1:146476-152762 GCF_000622305.1 Nannospalax galili | reverse complement strand
GCAATATTTGCCCCAGTAATAAGGCCTGGGGTCCTATCCACCCTTGTTCCTGTCCAATAGGTTTTATTATTGGAAGGACTAACAGATTGTTGGGCTGACTGGTAGCAGACAGTATGCATGGTTTGGTAAAACGAGGAACAGGGACAATGGCCTGGTTTGCCATTAATAATAGGAATAATCTTGGGCTTGTGGATACAGACCCAACTCTGATATCTGGAGAACAGACCATTTTATTGATTTTTTACTATAAGCTGGGCCATACGATCTCCACAGTCCACCGTTCGAAGCACCATTCCCTGTTTGTAGCTATAGGCAGAATAAGTTCCACCTTGACACTCACAGGGCTTTCCATATTGGGCCTCCAGTTGCCTTGCTGCATCATTGGGGTCTCCAAATCCTTGATCACTGGGCAGGATGGGAATCAGAAGTGTCAGGAGTAACAGCGTCCACATCTTTTATTGTCCCTGAGGGAGAAACAGAGGAACCATCCTCAGGGTTGAAACACTCCCTGGACGGGTTATCATCATGGTCCCCTTGTTGGGGCAAATATTTAATATCCCTTGCCAGCACCCAGAGGGGCCTCTTTTCATTTTCAGGGAATACACACCCACACCCTCTTCCCACTGTAAGAAGTGGGTCTGGTCCTCTCCATGCTCCAGTGAGCGGGTCTCTCCATTTGACCAGAATGGAGCTGTAGCTGGTAGATGAGGACCAATGTTTTTGGAAGGGGGACAAATACTTGTCTTCTTTGGAAAAATTTAGAATATTTAAGGTAAATAAGGCCTTTTGTTGGATTTTTAGGGTTTGATTGACTCTCTCCATAATGGCTTGTCCCCTAGGGTTATAAGGAATGCCCGTGGAGTGTGAAATCTTCCACGTTTGAAGGAACTCTGAGAAGGGCTTGCTTATAAAGCATGGGCCATTATCTGTTTTAATTTGATCAGGTAGTCCAAGGGTGGTGAAACATTGAAGCATATGGCTGATTGCATGTTTGGCCTTTTCCCCGGAGTGTGCTGTCGCCCAGCAGGCACATGAGAAGGAATCAACTGACAGGAAGATATACTTAAGTTTTCCAAAAGCGGCATAGTGAGTGACCATCAATCTGCCAGAGGTTGTTAGGCCGAAGGCCTCTAGGGTTGGTACCCAAATTTTGAAGAGGGGGGACCTGAAGAAAAGGCTGGCAAGATCGACAGGTGCATATAATTTTCTTTAGGTCTTTGGAAGATCGACAGGTGCGTATAATTTTCTTTAGGTCTTTGACTGCCATGTGGGGGAATTTTTGTCTATGTGCTCTCCAGTTGGCATGGGTCAATTGGTGAAATTGGGTCACTTCGACGACTGTATGACACTGATGTGAAGAGGCCAGTTGATCAGCTATTTTATTTCCTTCTGTCAGAAATCCAGGCAAATTTTGGTGGCCTCTAAGGTGATAGAGGTAAATTGGATTTACCTTAAGTTTAAGTAGACTACGGGCCTGAATCATCAGAGGAGTTATGGGGTTGGAGTCCAATCTAATATGAGCCTCCACTAGGTGGGGCAGTAAATTAACCACATATAGGCTGTCTGAAAATAGGTCAAAAGACTCAGATATGGAGTCCAATGCCTGACAACGGCAAAGAGCTCTTTAAACTGTGGCAATCCCTCAACCTGGCGGGAGACTGATTTAATGGGTACAGGAGTTTGTCCCTGTCTTAGGGGAGGATAGATGACCAAAGAGGCTCCCAGATGCCCTCCATCAGTAAACACAGTTAGGAATTCAGGATTGGGTTGAGAAAGAAAAAGTCTAGGGGGCTCCCACTCCAACCTCAAGAAGGAGCTCATCCACTTACAAGGGCCATAGTGGCAGACAATTTTGCCAAAAAAATCCCTCCAGAGCCAGCACAATTCTCTCGTTGTTTCTTTGAAGCCATGTAAAATCTGTCAATCTATAGGGGGTGATAATGGTATGAGGCTCAATGCCAAACAACTGGACTGCTGTGTCCCTACCTTTGATAATGCAATCAGCAATTTGGTTGACCATGGAATAAACTCGAGGAGTTCCACCCACAGATAAATGGATCCATTGTATGGGCTCACCCTCTTGTGCCAAGAGTGGTGCACAGTGTACTGCCAATGAAAAGATAAAGAGACATGGGGGCGTCAGGATCAAATCTTCTTAGAGTAGCCTCATTTATGGATTGTTGGATTTTAGCTAGAATTTGTAGGCACTGGGGTGGTAACTTTACCCTGGAGGTTAAGTCAAGGCCTCGCAAGAGGTCAAATAAGGGAACCAACTCCTCAGTGGTGATGGGTATCCAGGGTCTAAGCCAATTAATTTCCCCTAATAACTTTTGAAGTTGGGGCAGATTATAAGTATCCTGAACGGAAAGCTGAGGCTTAGTGGGCGAAACAGCATCTATGGATAACGTAGTGCCCAGTATCTTAAAAGGTGGAATGTTTTAAATTTTATTAGGGGCCACCTTAAAATTGTTTTCCTGAAGGATGGCAAGGCAGTCGGAGGTTAATTTGTGGAGGCTGGAGGGTTCAAGGCTTCCCAAAATTATATCATCCATATGGATGTAGAATAGAACATCCGGTCTCCCCATTAGTGAAGCAAAAATGTGGGTTAAGTAATACTGGCAAATGGGAGGACTATTAGCCATACCCTGGGGCAGGACGGTCCATTCAAATCTTAAATCTGGCCAATGAAAATTAATTGAGGGTATGGAGAACGCAAATTTTTCTGTGTCGTTAAGGTGAAGGGGAATTGAGAAAAAACAGTCCTTAGTATCAATAATAGTTAAATAGTAAGTTTTGGGGATTGCTGGAATCCAGGGGAGCCCCCTCTGGGGGCTCCCTAAAGGCATCATTCTTTCATTAATTTTTCTAAGATCTTGTAATAGCCTCCAGGAGCTGCTGGCCTTTTAAATGATAAATACAGGAGAATTCCAGGGGCTTGTTGATGGTCTTATGTGCCCCAGGTCTAATTGCTGTTTGACCAGCTGATGAAGATGTTGAAACTTATGTGAGGGGAGAGGCCACTGCTCAACCCATACGGGTTCCCCAGGTATCCATTGAATTTGGATGACTGAGGGACGAGCAGTGGCCCTTAAGATTGGGGGTAATCCCAGGGGTAATTTCGTCTGAGCTGTTCAAAATAGGGGGGGGTGTCTGTTTCTAAGATGTTCAAAGTAGGGGTCATCCCTGTAATTAGAATGAGCGGCCCTCTCTTCCCCAAATTGTTGTTCAAATTCCTCAGTGTCGAGGAGGTCGTTGTAGGAGGCTTTATGGTCAGTGGTAATAAAGGCCTCAGCTTCTCCCAAGATGTCCTGTCCTAAAAGATTGGCAGTTAAGCCAGAGACCACAAGAGGGCGCACCTCTCCACGACTTCCATTGGGATCAATCCAGGGCAGCCATGTGGCTGTTTCCCACGATGTGGATTGTCTGCCCATGCCCAGTAGGGATGGGCCAGGCACCAGCTGCCAGGAATGCAGAACTTCTTCTTTTCTAATTACTGTGCGATCCGCACCAGTATCAATGAGAAATTTAAAGGTCTTACTCCCTATGGTTAAAGACATCTTTGGTCACAGGCCAGAGACTAATGGGACTGTCCAATGGGTCTGAACTGGCTCGCTCCCCTTATTTAACGGGGCTGGGGCTGGCCCCTAGGGGAGTTTAAAGACTCTCCCTTAAGGTTGAATTTGGATCTGCAATCACACGCCCAATGAAAGCCCTTCTTACATCTAGGACAGGGTGTGCGTGGGCCTCCCCCTCCCCCGGAGGAGTTGGGTTTTTTTTTTTGTCTGGTTGGGGCACTCCCACTGAAAATGCCCTTCCTTGCCACACCCAACACATGTCCTCTTATCGGACACTTTAGTCTGTTGTAAGGCATTGATAAGGGTCTGTAGTCCCTCCTGGTGGCTAGTCTGAAGTGCAGCCGCCATTGCTCTAGACTGAGATACGCAGTTCCCACATCCCAGGCAGCCACTATCCACTTATCCATGGGTTGATGTGGCAGCCCAGCACAAGCTAGTCTATAGTCGGATGTCATGCCATCCCAAACCAGTGACTAGACGAACAGGTCGTGCAATTCCCCTGGGGGAAACTTTCTTTGCAGGCTCTTTTGCACTCTGTCTATAAAGGTGGGGAGGTCCTCTGTGGCCTTTTGAGTAACCCCAGATATGGGAGACTAAGTAGGGTCTTCATCTAGCTTTCCCCAAGCCGTAAGGCCGATGGCCCGAACCTGATCCTGATAAGGAGGAGGGATGGCTGCCTGTTGGGCCTCGGTAGCAAACTCATCAGCTGTGCCAGAGAGCATGCCATAAGTAATGGGTATGGGAGGCTGGGCCCTTTGGTTCTCTTCTCTGGCTGCGACATTCTTCACTGAAATAGGCCAGCCACTTAAGGAGCATAGGGCCAGGGAGCACTGCCTTAGCTAAGTCTTTCCAGTCCCGCCTCAGGCACGCTTGGTGTGCAAGTCCCTCGAGAAGAGTTTCTGCCTAGGGAGAATTTGGCCTTCTTTAACTCTTTAAGGTCCTGAGCCTGCCATGGATACCATGCGGTGGGTCTGTCACCTCCCGGGTTAACATTAACAGGGAAAAGGTGAGCAGTCCCCTCCTCAATGACCCCACCGCCATTGTACGGGGGTGGAACAGAGGGAGTCCGGAATGGATTAGTCTGTGTTTGTGAGGGTAGAGAGCCTTTACAGGGCCAAGGGGCACTCCCAAAAGGGTCTAGGGAGGGATACAGATATTTAGCTCGATCCAGAGGATCTGTGTGACCCGAGGGCCCGGGATCCGACTTGGAGTCTGACTGCGCCTCAGGGACTGAGTCAGCGGCCTTGGCTGGGGTTGGAGTCTGGGCCTCCACCACCTTTGTCCTTGGTGGGCATGGGGGAAAGCAGCCCTTTAAGGCAGATACTGTGGGGAGCGCTCCCAGAGGGGGCATCTCTCCCTTTTCTATCTGGGCCCGTCTGATTAACTTTTCAACTCTATCCCAAGTATCCCAATCAAAGAGATTGCTCTCCGGAAGCCAGGGTGCGATCTTTAGCAAGCATCCCCATGCCTGGAGAGCTTGGCTATCTGAGAGATCAAGGCCCCTGCTTTTGAGCAAGACCCTGAGGGAATCTAAAGAGGGGTCAGGCTTGGAATTGGACTTTCCCATAATTTATGGGAGTATACTCACCTGCAGACCGATTGGCCTGGTAGCAAACTTCGTGATAGGCAGCGCCTCACATGGGGCACCAATCTGTTGGATCACTCTCTGACAGGTACTGCACAGGGAGAGAGGCCAGGACCGGCCTGTGTTCCTATCTTAGGGGCTGAGCGGGATGGTGAGTGTCGGCGACTCAAAAACCACACTGAGTTGGGAGTCTTGTCAAGGCAGGAACTCACTTTATTGCGTCTGGCATTACCTTATATAGTTTAAACAAAAAGGAATGTGGAAAAGGGAAGGGCAAAAGTGTATGTCATCTGGGGCAATGGCTGTGAGCCACTGGGAATTGGTCATGCCAGCTGTGATTGGGGAGAGGCAGTCCGAGGTTGGGCCCTGCTGAGTCACCTCCGCGAGGAAGTGACCAGCCAGAGACAGGTCGCCAAACTTTAGTCAGGCTTAGGAAGTTACAATAGGCCTCGTCATAAGTTATGCCACAATTATGAGGGTCCCAGAGACCCAACAAAGCCAGACATGGTCGAGCAGGACATTTGACTTATCTTCACATAGATGGAACTGGTAAAAGAAAGGAGCCAGAAGCTCCTTCCAAGCCCATGTAATCCCCTTAGGAACAGACCCTCAAATGACCTTAAGTGTAAAAATAAATTGAATTATTTGGGCCAACTGTATGGTCTTAGGAAAGTATAACCAAACAGTAAACTCCTCAAATGACCTTAAGTGTAAAAATAAATTGATTTATTTGGGACAACTGTATGGTCTTAAACACCCAAAAGGAAAATATAACCAAAGAGTAAAGTCATCAGTATGTTTAAGAGTTCAAGGGATTACACTTCCCAGACATTAGGCTTAAGTCTATATAAAAAGTTATTTACACAATTATTTCTCATTGATGATTTTGTTCCTAACCAGAAAGTGCTGCTCAGATGTAAGACTTCAAATCTTGGTCTCCAATACTGTAGTGCCCACCTGTAGCTAAGGGAGACACCAGCTATTCTAAAATGATGGATAAATTCTTGTTTCCTCCCCTTATCTGGAAGACTTTGAGAGGGAACTGACACTGATTCTAACCACTCCAACAGCTATTAAAATGCCTGAAAGCAAATCCTGAATCCATCACTCTAGAGTCCAGCCTTGG
>NW_008343239.1:135847-146376 GCF_000622305.1 Nannospalax galili | reverse complement strand
GTTCTGACTTTTTTCTAGTTCCCTGTCTAGAACTTGTAATGCTAATTACTCTTGCCTTTACTTCTTCACATCTCCTAGTCATGATTCAAGGACTTTCTTTTCCCCCTAAAGGTAAGAGTTATGCAATTTGGGAGTTTTTTAGACAGACCTACTGAAGGGGTACTCCAATTGCCTCACCCTGTGTTCCTGTTTAGTATGGAAGAAGCCAGAGTGGTCTGAGTCCCAGTTCCCTATTGGCAATTTGGGTAACCTCTTCAGAGGAGGTAGGAATTGGCTAGGCAGTTAGGGTAAAAAGACCCCAAAGAAAAGTAGCCAGTTTCTTAGCTAAAAGTCAAAATGTCCTTGGTCCTCTTAGCAACATACTCTGTTCCAAAGGCCAAAAATGCTGAAAGTATTTGGGAGCTTGTATCTAATCCTTAAAAGATTTTCAGGATACCTCTTCAGAGGGGGGACTGTTAAAAGTAGCCAAAAGTCCAATAAAAAAAAAATAAGAAAGAGCACATGGAGTTATCAGAAAAAAGTGATGGGGAGATATGGGAGGGGTTGGAGGGGAGGGAGTGGGCATGGATATAATCAAAACACCTTATATGCATGAGTGAAATTCTCAATAAATTATTTATTTTTTAAAAAAAGGACTGAAGCCCAGAAGTTAGGTGACCACGCTACCAGGCAGAGATGGGGGTACATGAGGTTTTTGAACTGCCCCATGGGGGGCCCTCTCACAGTCTCTTTCCACAGGTTTTCATGGCTTCAGAGGCATGTAGGAGCCATGCACAAATGAGTAGAGGGTATCTGAGGCCCCCCACCTGCCCACATCCCACTCTTAGATAACTAGAATGTTTCCAAGGACTATAGACCTTCAACTCTGACAGATCTGGGGTCTATTTAGACATAGGGTACTGAATCTGGAGCAGGGGTTATATGGACACATCCCAGTGTCTGGCCACCAATAGCATGTCTTGTAAAAAGTATTACAAGCACTGGAATTTATATGCGCAAATACTGAGGTGAGGCTGAGCTGCCAGTCCAGTATCATGTCTTGCAGGACCAGAGAACTGGGATGTAGGATTCTGGCCTAGACTGGCAGCTGAGGAACTGAGCCTTTATTCTGGGGCATTGGTGACCATGGACGTTTTGGGGTTGAGTAGGGAAGTCATCAGAATCAGGTGGTAAGTTACATACTCTGGCTTCAGAGTGGAGAACAGGTGATTGGAGCAAGAGAGAAGCTTCTAGAAGAATATTCATGAAGGCCAGTCCTGGATTATGGCTGGATCACCACTGGGATTTCAGGCATAGGAGAATATGGCTTCTGGACTTGTTTCCAGGGTTGGTGTCCTAGTTTGTCTCTCCATTGCTATGATAAAACACTCTGACCACTACCAACTTGGGGAGGAAAGGGTTTATTTATCTTACATATCCTGGCTCACAGTTCATCCGGGAGCCCAAGGTAGGAACTCAGGGCAGGAACCTGGAGGCAGGAGCTAGAGCACAGGCCATGGAGAATCACTGCTCACTGGCTTGCTCCCCTGGCCCCTGCTTAGCCTGCTTCCTTATACAACATGGGCCCACCTGCCCAGGGGTGGCACTACCCACAGTGGGCTAGGCCCTCCCACATCACTCATCAAGCAGGTGCCCCATGGACATGGCTACAGGCCAGTCCAATGAAGGCAATTCCCCAATTGAGGCTCCCTCAACCCAGGTGTGTCAAGTTGACATTAAAGCTATCCAGCATAGTTGGCCAACTGAATGTTCTAATATGGAAGTCGAGAGAGAAGGAAAAGAGTCAAGGATCTTGAGGTTTTTGACCTTTGTAGCTGGAAGGAAGGAAATGCCATCAACAGACAGAGGGAGGTCAGTTATTGGATAATTTTTGGAAGGAATGTTAGGAATTAGGTTTTGGCCATGTTGAGTCTGATGCATTCCGCAGAACTCTGTGGAGTCCTTGAGCACACAGCCTGACACAGATCTGGGGGTTGGGACATGGGTTCCAATTGGAGACACATTTAGATGACCTGTATGAGGGTAGGAATAGAGATTAGTTACATTTAGGAAAGGAAAGAATTCAGGGCATGGTAGCAATATTATTGTGAGCAATGAGGAGGGGGACCAGATTAGAAATACTGGGATAGGGTCTTTTGTGCCTTTGACTACAATTGGTGTCGCTAAGGTAAGGTTAAGTCACGTTTGTGGGTTTAGAACTGGGTTTGTTAGGGGTCCTAGGCTTCCAAGGGATGCTTACTGTGAGACAGGTGTGGAAGTAGAGTAGTGCAGATGAATTGACAGTGATGCAGGGGCCTGGGCCTGTTCTGATTCATAGACTCTCCAGTAACTTAAACATTTTTATTTTATATGTATGAGTGTTTTGCCTGCATGTATGTAAGTGCACCCATGTCATGCAGTACCCTCGGAGGTGAGAAGAGGGCATTGGATCCCCTGGAACTGGAGTTACGGATAGTTGTTAGCCTCCATGTGGGTGCTGGGAATTGAACCCAGGTCCTCTGAAAGAGCAGCCAGTTCTCTTAGCCACTGAGCCATCTCTCCAGCCCCTCCAGTTGTTTGTGGCAACCCTTGGTAGAGTCTGGAGATCTTGTCAGGCTGGTGGATAAGCTAATGGTTAAATGAGAGGGTTAGTGAAGGGGGCAGGACCAGTAAAGCTGGGATTTAAGAGACAAGGAATGGTGGCTGTGGTGGGTTGGGGGGATAGCCTATGCAACACAGAGTTGGAAAAGACTTAGGTATCTGGTAGCTGTAAGTAGTTCTAGGTGGCTGAGGTTGAAGCAAGGAACAGGGCAAAGCAGGGTTAGGAGCTTCCCTGGTATTGTGAATCAGAGAGGATTTCACACAGGATGGCATTCATGGTTACATGTCCCAAGTACTCTGAATTTCATGTGCAGAGTGGAATGCATTGAGATCAGGAGAATGCCTTTGGTGGGGGCCAAGGATTGCTATAACTTGGGAGATGAGAAATAGGGGAGAGCTGATCTACAGTGATTGCCTGGGAGAGAAATGTAAACTGTGTTCCCAGGACCAAGAGAAAAGGGCAATCCTGGGTACGGGGAAACAGATTTTTGGGGGAGGAGGGCAAGACTCGGGGAATTAGCTGGTAGGAGTTGGGAGGCGGCCTTTATGTACAGGTCACACAGTGACCAGTAGAGGCAGGATGAGGGAGCAGCTGTGGCCTCAGCCTTGATTTCTCCTGTGAGGTAAGCTAGGCTATAGGAGGAGCTGGCACCTGCTTAGAGACACTATGTATAGACTGAAGGTGGAGAGCCTGCTTATTGACACTATTTTCTTATCATTGTAGGACAGTTTGATCTTTGAGGATGTAACTGTATACTTTTCCTGGAGGAGTGGAAACTTCTAGATAAGACACAGAGACTTCTGTATCACGATGTGAGGCTGGAGAACTTTGCTCATGTGGCCTCGCTGGGTATGTTTCTTATATTTTCCCTTACCTCCTGGGCTAGGCTCTTTCTCTTTTTTCCAGAAGCTGCGCTGCTTCCTACAGTTGCCCGTAGATTCTGCCTTCTTGATTTTCTTGCATAGATGCTGTGGTTGACAGGTAGGCGGAGTACTCTCATCCTCTCCCTGTGCAGCCCCTCGCCCTGGGGCCCAGAAGTCTGCCAGGGAACAATAGGGTGGTAGGGATCTTCCAATGAACCCAGGGATTCTACCAAGCACATCTTCACCATGACAGAAGCATTGACTAGAACTGCTCCTTGTTCTCAGATTCTGCCCAATCCTTCCTACTGACATTGCCTCTGGCCTGATTTCAGAGATCCCTGAGCTATCCATGTAACATCTTTTTTTCAGGAGTAGGTTTGATGCACATGATAGACACTTTACTACTGAGCTTCATCCTCAGCCCCTCTAAGACTTTTTTTTTGGCCTTTTTGGGACTGGGTCTCTCTGTAGCCCCAGTAGACAATCTAGCCTTGAACTCACAGAGATTCCCCTGCCTCTGCCTCCCAAGTGCTGGGATTAAAGGCATGTGCCACCACGCCCGGCCTAAGACTCTTCTTATTACTAGTTTCCTTTCTTATGGGCTGTTGAGGAGAGGGTCGCCCTGTGCTGTTGCTGTCCACTCACCTGCATTGTCTTCTCCTTAGGACTTGTACCCTCCAGGATTCATGTACTTGTCCATCTTGAACTGGAAGAACAAGTTTGGGTGCCCAACAAGGCAGGCACGACACCTGCTATAGCAAGACAGCCCTGGAGGGGAACTGGCTCTGGTAAGAGAGGAATGAGAGATGGCTACATGTCAGGGCTGGGTTGTAATGGCACCAGGAAGCTCCTCAGTGCCCACTAGTGTTTTTCTTACAAGAACAGGGGTAATGACTTATTTCATTCCTTCAGCTCCAGTCTTCATGTTTTGTTGACCTGACATCCCTTTTCTGATTTTGGCCTGGCTAACCAAACCTCCTTGATCTCTGCAGTGTTCTCTCTTAATGAACTATTCATAATATGCTATGAGATGTGCACTACCTAAATAGTCTTTGGACAGGTTCTCAGTTGTAGTTTTCTTGACTCTTCCTTCAGTGCTTACGTGTCACCAGCAGACAAGCCCTGTTGAAAACCATGTGCAGAAAATGAGTCAGAGGCGGCCTCTTCCTCCCTGAGATGCAGCCCGTCACTGTATCCTTGCCCTACTCTGAACTTTCCTGTTGTATGATGTGGCTTTTCTCATGATAACTTTTGCCCTGTTAGCCTCTAAAGAGTCTCATGTACAAATTCTTAAATTTATAAAACTGGCATCTTTATTTTTTTATTTATCATATGCTTTCTTTTCTTTTTTTAATTTTATTTATCACTTTAAAAATTTTATTGTATGCGTGTATTGCCTGCATGTAGGTAAATGCACCCATGTTGTGTAATGCCCAAGGAGGTCAGAAGAGGCTGTCGGATCCCCTGGAACTGGAGTTACGGACAGTTGTTAGCTGACATGTAGGTGCTGGGATTCGAACCCAGGTCCTCTGCAAGAGCAGTCAGTGTTCTTAACTGCTGAGCCATCTCTCCAGTCCCAATTTTTTTGGTCTTTTTGAGACAGGGTCTCCTTGTAGACCCAGCTGGTCTGGCACTTGCCATGTGGACCAGGCTGCTTCTGCCTCCCAAATGCTGAGACTAAGGCCTTGTGCCACCACACCTGGCAAAACTGGCGTTTTTAATAGGGCCATTTCCTCCCACTGATGTTTCCATGTATGTCAATATTTTCTGCTTTCAGGTTTTTGGTTTCAAGTGGAGGCTGAGGAGGCACTTTATCAAGGACGATCAAAGATCAAGACTCCCACAGCTGATCCAGTTGTCCAGAAAACCTACCCTTGTGGGATGTGTGCCTCAGTCATGAAACGTATCTTTCTGCAGGCTGAGCAACAGGGACTACATTCCAGGCACAAACTGCATACATGTGGGGCATGTGGAAGACAGTTCTCCTTTGGTATAAGCATCCCCCAACATCAGCACAATGGAAGGAAAGACTTCAGTGGTGATTAGGAATGGGACTCCTATATTCAGAACTACAGGGTCCCTATGCTAGAGATTCCTTTCATATGTGAAGAGGGTGGGAAAACTCAGATCTACTCCAGCATGAGACCATGCCCAACGAAGGGAACTTACTCATAAACTCCGAGTGCTGGCAAGCCTCTTATGTTGGAGGGAGTATTACAGAGGCAGTGGATATGAGGAAACTTTTAGCAAGAAAAGTAGGTTTCTTGATTACCAGAGTGTTCATGATGGAGAAAGGCCTCACAAGTGCACTGAATGTGGGAAAACTTATGTCAGAAGAGCCCATCTTGTTAGACATAAGAAAATTCACACTGGAGGAAGACTTTAGTCGTGTAATGAGTGTGGGGAAACCTTCAGCAGAAGATACTTTCTTGAACAATTTCACTCTGGGGAAAGACCCTACGCCTGTAGCAGTTATGGGAAAGCCCATGACAGGAGACACTTCTTCAGCGTGAGGGAGTCCACAATGGAAAGAAGTCTTATGGGTACAGCAAGTGTGGCAAATTGTTTAGTTATAACTCCGGCCTTGTACGTCAGAGAGCTCAGCTCACAGTGAGGTGAGTGCTAATGAGTGCAGTGATGGTGGGAAATGCTTTAACCGTTATTCTGACCTTACTATACACCACAAAGTTCACATTACACCAGGGCCTTATAAATGCAACGAATGTGGGAAAGCCTTCAGCCACAAACACAGACTTCTTCAACATCAGAGAGTTCACACTAAGACTTTATGAAGGTACTGAATGTGGGAAAGCCTTTAGCAGGAAGTGCAGACTTGTTGAGTACCATAAAATCCACAGTAATGCAAGTCCTTATGAATGCAGTGAATGTGGGAAATCCTTTCAACAAAGCTATGGCCTTATTCAACATCGGAAAATTCACACGGGCTCAAAACCTTTTAAGTGTGGTGTATGTGAAAAATTCTTTAGCTATAAAAACACACTTGCTCGGCATCAGAGAATCCACACTGGAGAAAGACTTTAGTGTGCAGAGCGTGGAAAGTTCTTCAGCCAAAGCTCTGACCTTATTTCACCAGAGAAAGACCATATGAGTGTGTTCACTGTGGGAAATGTTTTAGCCAAAGGTCCACCCTCAACTTGCACCAGAGAGTTCACACTGGAGAAAGACCTTATAAATGCAGTGAATGTGGAAAAAACTTTAGCCTTAAATTAACACTTGTTCAACACCAGAGACTCCATACGGAGAAAAACCTTATGAGTGCAGTGAATGTGCAAAATTCTTCACCCACAAATCCAGCCTCCTTAAACACCCATGGAATCACACTGGAGGAAACCTTAATACAATGGCTTTCCTTCCTTTGCGGCCAGGAAGCTGACTTTGAAGCCTTGGAGTGCAGGGAGCATGTTACCTGCTAGGTCAACGTAATGACACCTGAGTGTGGCCTTTGTGAAGTAGCCATGGACCTCAAGTTAACTGTCCCATCTGGACACATTCCCTGTGGGTGACAGGTATATGAGGTGCTTGATTGCACTTTGTGATCTGCCTGAGACCCTTGCCTGAGTTGCATCACTCTCAGTATCTGTGGCTGAAGCCATCTCACTTCTAGCAGCCAGCATGCATCAGGTTGCACCATGCTCAGAGAAGCCTGACATGTTTACTATCTCCTGCTTATTTTCCTGAAGGCAGTCATGCAGAATATGAAATCCTCAGACTTTGCTATAAGTAGATCCACACATTGGATGTGGTTATAGAACTGGGGTTGGCAAATACAAGAGAGTCACCATCTAGGTGTGCTTCTGGAAATGCTCTGTTCACTCTAGCTGTGAGACATGAGCATATACAGGTAGTTTTAGGACTTCGCTGGTTGTTTCTCTGTAGATGTTGCTATCTTAGCAAATATTCTAATGTTTCTAGGTTATCAGAGCTACACAGACAAGAAAGTGTAACTAGAAGAGGAAAGACATGATAATCCAAGCATGTGACTTGGAATTCAAAATCATCTTTTATTGCCCAAAATGCTTTGCTCCCTTTGAAGTATTTCCATGTCTTCCAAAGGGTGAGGATAATTAAGGTGGAACCTGTTTGAGTTTGCCAAACTTCCTAATTTTCCAGAGAAGCCGACTTTTATATTGAACTATTTCTTTTAAGCTCTGTTGGGGTAGAACTGATGTGTCCTAAGTATGAAATGTAGGTTTTAGCTAATGTATAAACCCATGAAATCATCACTGCAATCCTGACGATGTATTCATCACCCATAACATTCCTTCCCATTATTAGTCTTTCTCTCTGTTAGAGTTCAGACCTACAGCAACTCCCTCCCCAATGCGGCAGGGTCTCAGGGTTTGCAGGCCCCTGAGGATGCAGGAGTTGATGAGCACCCTGGTCTTTGAAGTCAAGAGAAGCAGCTTTTTCTGCACCTTTTGGCCAAAAGCAGCAGGCTTTCCCTTTGATTAACAGATTCCACCTTTTGACCAGAGACCCAAGGAGTTGCTTCGGCACAACAGGTTTTCTCTTTGATGATCTTAAAGGGTAAACAGACATCTCTTGACCCAGATCCTGGCTGATGGATGGAAGGGGGTGGTTTTTAACAGAAGCTGTTCTGATAAGCCCTGGGCTCCCGCTCTCCTGCTTCCCCCTGCCTAATTTTAAAGAATATGTTCACGCCTTCTGCATCTCCCAAAGCCCCCTATAAAGACCGCAGCCCACGACCCCGTGGGCTGACATTTTCCCTACCCTGAAGGGAATTTGTCCCATGCGAAGTTTCCTTTGCTAATAAACTCTGTCCCACTGGAGTTTTTATCTGTGTCCTGGTGCTTTCTCCCAATTGACCCGATTCATCTATCCATTTCATCTGTCACTCTCTTTTCCTAACTGCCCATTTCTGCAACCATTGATTTACTTTGGCTATAGATTTGTTTTCCTTTTCTAGATGTTTATGTAAATGAAGTGTCTTTTTTCCTTCATGCAATCATAAAGAGCTCTTCATTAGAATTTGAGTACTTGATTGTTTTGTTATAAGCCAGTATTCTCTTATATCATTAGTCCACAGTATGTCTATTCATCTGTTAAGGGACATTTAGATCACTTCTGGTTTGGGAAATAAAGCTGCTATGAACATCCACCACTACTTTTCCCTTTAGGTTAATAGGAGTCAAAGGGCTCATTTCTACTCATGGGATTTTTACTTCATAGAAATGACTGAGGACACAAACAGATCAATGATACTGAAAGAATTTAATATTTATGTGTCTTGAGAAGGAGTGCACAATGTGCTGCACACAGCCACATGTGAGAGACCAGGGTTGATCAGGAGGCAGAAATGTCCAAGTGGGAGGCCTTTTATTCACTGGGGATTCCACAGGCAGAGTAAATAGTTTAGGATTGGCTGGTATGGATAATCCCGGCAGGTTTTGGATTATAGTGGTACCTGGCTTGGGATATTGTGCTGGATAGCTTTAGTGTCAACTTGACACACCTGGGCTGAGGGAGCCTCAGTTGAGGAATTTCCTCTATTGGACTGGCCTGTGGCCATGTCTGAGGAGCATCTTCTTGATGAGTGCTGTGGGAGGGCCCAGCCCACTGTGGGTGGTGCCACCCCTGGGCAGGTGGGCCTGTGTTGCATAAGAAAGCAGGCTGAGCAGGGGCCAAGAGAGCAAGCCAGTAAGCAGCGTTCCTCCATGGCCTGTGCTCCAGCTCCTGCCTCCAGGTTCCTGCCCTGAGTTCCTCCCCAAGTTGGTAGTGGTCAGAGTGTTTTGTTGCAGCAATGAAGAAATTGTTTGTTTGGGAAAAAGGCTAACTTACATGTTAAGACTTAGAGATAGGTCAGTACACTTAGGAGTTGTTGGTTTGCATGTGAGGGATGTGTTCCTGTTCCCCCTTGGTCTTCCTAGAGAAGGATTTTTCTTTCTTAGCAAGCTTTATAAGATGTCCCCTCAGACAAAGGCTGGGTGCATATTTCTCTTTTTGCCTACTGACCAGCAGTGTTATGAGAGTTTCATTTCGTCAGTGTACTCACCAGCCCTTACTGTGCTCGGTCTATCTTTCCTTTTAAAGGTGTATACAGATACTTCACTGTGATACTATTCTGTGTTTCCCTAATACCTAATATTGTTTAGAAATTTTATTTGTACTATTGCCATTCCCCTCTTTTATGTGTGTGTGTGTGTGTGTGTGTGTGTGTGTGTGTGAGAGAGAGAGAGAGAGAGAGAGAGAACATGTGCATGCTACAGTGTGCATATAGAGGTCAGAAGACAACCTCAGGTGTCCTCACCTTCTACCTTGTTTGAGGTGGGAGGTGCTCTTCCAAGGTGACCCTCCTCCAAGGGTCTCTTGTCCATCACTATGTACTCCAGGCTAACTGGTCTGCAAGCTTTATATGGGTTCTGGGGATTCAAACTCAGTTCTTCATTATTATAAAGCAAGTGCTGCAGCCACAGGGCCATCTCCCAGCCCTCCTCTATTTTTAAATATGTGCTAAAATATTTCCTCTATAAAAAAATGTTTTTTGGGGGCTGTAGAGATGACTCAGCGGTTAAGAACACTGACTGTTCTTGAAGAAGATCCAGGTTCGAATCCCAGCACCCACATGGCAGCTGACAACTGTCTGTAACTCCAGTTCCAGGGGACCCGACAGTCTCTTCTGTTCTCCATGGGCATTGCCCGACACAGATGCACTTACCTACATGCAGACAATACATGCATATGCATAAAAAATCTTAAAAAGATGGATTATATTTAAGGAAGAAGCATAAAAATTTGTTCCAGTTAATTAGTAGATATGAAAAACATTACCATTGAAATCTACCTGATGAATTTATAGCCATGCTCAGGTGCCAAGGATCCCAGAAAATAACCGACTGTGACTAGTAATAATCAGATATCCAGAGATTAGAGACACATGTACAAACATCTAAGTGTTATTTGCATTAAAAATGAGTTTTTCTGTATGAAACAGTATATTCTTTTTTTGTGTGTTTTTTTTTTTTGTTGTTGTTGTTGTTTTTGAGACAGAGTCTCCCTGTCAGGTAGAAGAAACAGAAAAAAATTTTAAAGGAAAGTTATTGAAT
>NW_008343239.1:131385-135781 GCF_000622305.1 Nannospalax galili | reverse complement strand
TCTCTGTGAGTTCAAGGCCAGCCTGGTCTACATAGTGAGTTCCAGGACAGCTGGGGCTACAGGGAGACCCTGTCTCACAAAGACCAAAAAATAAATAAATAAATGCATTTTTCTCTATGAAACAGTATATTTTAAAATGAAATGGAGATTTTGTTAAGGTTAAAACCTCATTCAATTTTAAGTCTTACAGGGTTTATACTGAGTTCAATATTGTGTAAATGTATTAGTTCAACTGTGAACCTAAAAATTTACAGCCAATTTTGAAAGAGCTGCATCTTTGCTCTGGAAGCTGTTATTGACTATGTCAATGCTGTTGTAATGAAATGCTTTTACTAATTATGTGGTTATTAAATAATTTTTTTTTAAAAAGAGGAATAATGATGAGGATTACCTCAGATTTTTCATGCAAACAAAACAGAATGACTTTTAATGTGTTGAAACAAATTTCTACAGGGCTGGGGAGATGGCTCAGTCACTAAAATGCTTGCCAAGAACACATGAAGAACTGAGTTCAAATCCCCAACTCTCACATAAAATGTCAGTTGTTGTGGCACACCCTTGTAATCCAAGCACCAGGGATGTAGAGACGGGAGCTAGGGCTTGTTGGCCAGCTAGTCTAGTCAATTGGTGAGAGACCCTGTCTCAAAAAATAGGGCGGAGAAGCAACACACACACTGACCCACACACGTAAATCTCACCAACTTATAATACTATAGCCTGATATGAGCCTTCAAAATGAAAGGAAAATGAAGATTCTCAAATAAACAAAATCTGAAGTAATTTCTTTCCAGGGGACCTGCTTGATAAGACATGTTAAACACTCTGTGAATAAAAAAAAATATTAAATAGAGCTAATATAGATATATTAGAAATAATATACAGATGGATCCCTGCAGCTCACTGACCAGCCAGTTTGGCTGTTACTGGGAGCTGTCAGTTCCCAAAAACCTACTTAATACCATCTTATTGGGGAATTAGAGTTTCTGTTCGGGGTCAGAAGAATTCCCTGAATTGACCACTTGGACACTGAGACTCAGGAAAACTTAACTGTTTTATCAAAACTGACCGTCTTGGGATGCAGGCAGGCTTGGGAGCTGCACTGCGACCCAGAGCCATGGAAACCGAGGCTTTGTAAGCACAAAAAACCGCAGAGTAGTGGATTTCTATAGAAACCATAAACATATGTACCAGGAAAGGGTTCGAACAATCTAGGACTGATCTCCAGAGCCTTAACTTATACAGCCATTGGCAAGCTTGCCTGGGGTAGAATGTTCTTCCTCTTCTGCCCTGGACCATTTCCATAGAAACCATAAGCAGATGTACGAGGAGAGGGTTCGAACAATCTAGGGGATTTCCAGTCAGGCGGAGGGCAGCTCTTTCTCAGAGGACAGGGAGGGGGTCTGAGGGGCACTCTCCTTCATTACAAACTTGAACTTTCTGGCTACACAGTTAATCCATAACATCAAGGTAAAGAAAATTATCAGCAATTGACAAACACATCCTGTCATGAAGTCATGGCCTCCACATGCATCTGCATGGGAAAATGCATATGTACATACATTCATACACAAGAATAAATTCAAATAAACTTTATTTTGCCCATCTAATATTTATGTACTAAGTCTCCAAAGTAAGAATCCTAACATGGTTGAAATAGAGGTAGAGGGGGCCAGAGAGATGGCTCAGTGGTTAAGAGTACTTGTTGCATTTTCAGAGGACCAGGGTTGGGTTCCAAGCTTCCACATGGCACCTAGCAGCCATCTGTAATTCCAGTTCCAGGGGATTTGATGCTCTCTTCTGGCTTTTGTAGACACAAGACATGCATGTGGTGCACATATCAACATGTAGGCACACACTCATACACATAAAATAAATGTCTTTTAAATTATAGTAATTAAGAGATTGAGATAGAGTGATTGACAAAATGATTCCCCAACATACACATACACATAATTAAATAAATCTTTTTTTTTTTTTAAATAGCTTGATTAAAAGCCTGGAGAAACAGAAGGAAAGTATCTATAATTATATAATTCAGATATGACATTTTGGTGAACTTCTTTTACATTCTCTTTTCTTTTTTTTTAATTTATTGTTTTTATTTTATGTGTATGCATGTATTGCCTGCATGTAGGTAAGTACACCCATGTCGTGCAATGCCCTCGGATGTCAGAAGAGGCTGTCGGACCCCTTGGGACTGGAGTTACAGACAGTTGTTAGCTGCCATGTGGGTGCTGGGATTTGAACCCGGGTCTTCTGCAAGAACAACCAGTGTTCTTAACCACTGAGCCATCTCTCCAGCGCCTTATTTTTATTTTATGTATATGAGTGTATTGCCTGCATGTATGTGAGTGCACCTGTGTGGTGTAATGCTTTGGAGGTCAGAAGAGGGCTTCGGATTCCCCTGGAACTGGAGTTAAGGATGGTCCATAGCCACCATGTGGGTGCTGGGAGTTGAACCCGGGTCCTCTGCAAGAGCAGTCAGTGCTCTTAACCGCTGCCATCTCTCCAGCCCCAAGTTTAGGTAAGTTTTTAAATGTATATTGCCAACTTCAGAACAGCTACTGAAACATAAAAAGGATAAGTATGCCAAAATAATCAAGAACATGGAATACTAGAAAAATGCTCAGTTACAACTGGAAAAGCCACAGATGGGGGAGGGCAAGCACCATAAATAGAAATCAATGAAAACATCTGGATATAGTAATTACTTTAAATGTGGATGGTCTGATCCAAGAATTAAGACAGTGGATTTAAACACTCTGGTGGCATGGGTGGCTCATGCCTTTAATCCCAACACTCGGTATCTGTGAGATCAAGGCCAGCCTGGTCTACTTAGTAAATTCCAGGTCAGCTGGGGCTACAGGGAGACACTGTCTCAAAACAAAAAACAAAGCAAAACAAAACAAAAGAATGGATTTAAAAATAAGCCCCAAGTTAGGCTGTGTGTGGTGGTGCATGCCTTTAATCACTTAGGAGGCAGAAGGCAGGCAGATCTATGTGAGTTTGAGGCCAGCCTGATCTACATAGCAAGTTCCAGGCCAGCTGGAGCTACAGGGAGATCCTGTCTCAAAAGACAAAAAACCAAACCAAAACAAAAAACAAGCTCCAAGTATGTTTTATCTATCAGAAATTCACTATATAAATTTCAAAGCTATAGTAGGTTAACAAAGCTAAAGTAGCATATTAATTTCAGGGAATGGGATATCCTAGTTCAGTCCCTATAGAGTACCATGGCCTGCTGGTTTATAAAATGGTTATTAAATGTTGAGTATGATGACTCACACTTGTAATCCCAGCACTTGGGAAGCTGAGGCAGAAGGGTTATCAATAGTTCAAAGCCAGCTTAGAGAGCTGAGACTTTGTCTGTATAATAATAATTTTCCACAGCTCTAGAGACCAGGAGTACAGAAAAAGGTTCAGTCTACATCTTCCAGGATGTGGACTGCTGATTTCTGGGATCTTCACAGGGAAGAGGGCAAGGAGTTTTGAGGCCCCATTTGTAAGCAGTAACCCAATTCTGAAACTCACTCTCATGATGAAGTTTCACTCTTAAACATCACACGGGGGTGGTTAGAATTTCACCATTTGAGTTACTGGGGACACATTTAACCTGTAGTATCGGGGTAAAGAAAATTATCAGTATAAATGGGAAGTATCACCTCATAAAATGGTGAATTATCCAAGAAGACTTCATCAGTGTGTGCCAGGCACTAGGACATTAGCACATCTGGAACGCGAACAGAACTCAAGAGGAAATAGATGCTAGATTCTTAAGTGCTGCTCTGTCATTAATTAACAGCCATTCAAACTGAACAGCACCATAAGTCAACTGGATCTAATTTGCATTTATGGAATATTTGACTCACGGACAGCACAATACTCTCTTACCAAGGTCACAGGGGACATTCACCAAAATAGACTGCATTTGGGGATATTAAAAACAAATTCAGAACTAGAAGTCTTGCAAAGTATTCTTGCAGACCACAGTGAAATGAAGTTAGAAATCAATAACAATAAGCAGAATATGCCAATATTTGAGACTTAAAGAACACACTTATAAATGACACATGGATCAACCAAGATACTTCCTTCAGAAAAATGTGTAAATAGGAAAAGGGAAGAGTGATGTTCTAGTCTGTTCTTGATTGTTGTGATGAACCACTCTGATCAATACTAATTTGGGGAGGAAAGAGTTTATTTGGCTTACATCTCCCAGGTCACAGTTCATCAGGGAGCCCAAGGTAGGAACTCAGGGCAGGAACCTGGAGCCAGAACAGGCCATGGAAGAACACTGCTTGCTCCCCTGGCCTATGCTCAGGCTGCTTTCTTTCTTTTTTTGGGGGGGGTCTTTTTGAGACAGGGTCTCCCTGTAGCCCCAGCTGTCCTGGAACTC
>NW_008343239.1:121904-130587 GCF_000622305.1 Nannospalax galili | reverse complement strand
TTCCCTACCTATGTGACAGTGAGGTGGCCCCCAAATGGGTTGAGGTCTCTGAGTCTCCTACCAGCAGTTACTTAGCTGAAATAGACTTGGGGTGGTGGTGGTGGTGGTGGTGATGGGAGTTTATGTGGAGACAGGGATATGTGCCTTGGTGTGTGTAAAGGGCTTCGAGTCTGATAAGGGCAGAAGGACGTGCTTGCAGACTAGGAATCACTTTATGGCTGGGGTGGTGTGTTCCAGTGCCATTGTTTCTAAACAGGAGCTAACAATGTTCTGATGAGGCCTGTCAGCGGAAGTAATGGTTTATGACAGCTCAGGGGATTTCATGCAATCTCCCTTTACACCCCAGTCCTCTTTAGGGCAAGAGCTCACCCCCCCTTTTTCTCTCTGCCTTCTGCCCCTTCTCCTTGGTCTTTCAACCGTGTGATTTATTCTGCCACACAAACTATTTCCAGCACTGTGTAACATTCAGAGCACAGTACCACTGAATAACCAACCACCTAGAGGTTTTATCCTTTGAATAAAGGCTCAGGGCCTGAGCTCTCTCAAGGTCACTGACTTTCCCTCAGGAAAGGAGCATCTGCTCCTGTTCTCCCATCCTCCCAGGCCAAGCTGTGTGTGGACCAGGTCACAGGGATAGAACTCAAGAGCAGCAATGACACGAGTGGCCCTGTGAAGCATGGTGCATGCCTCTGGGACGCAAAGAAGATTGGAGAAGCATAGAAGTCCTCTCCTGAGTCACTCAACTCTTAGTGGATTGATGAGAAAGGGATCAGAGACCCTGAAACGGTGCTAAGGGTCACGGCCCAACATATGTGGTGAGTAGCTGTTGACTGCCTTTCTGTCCTTTTAGGCTCATGAGGCCTGCGGCTGCATATGTGCTATTTATCCTCACAGAACCCGTATTTGACAGTCGCAGAAGGCTACAGCAGCTTTCCCATGATCAGTGAGCTAGTCAGTGCCGGGGCTGGGATCCATCCTGCTGCCTGACTGGGATCCCCATGCTCCGAGTGACCACACATGTCACTGCTCTCGCCATCTCCCAGATCCCCTGCAGGCCTCCCATGATCCCCTCACAGCACACAGACATGGGGCACACAGAGCAGAGCTGCAGGTGTTTATGTCAGCCTAAGAATAGACTAGGTAGGAACAGGTGTCTGGATTCCAGCTTCAGGAAAGAGAAAGGACAGGGTTAATGCTCAGATCAGGCATCACTTGCAAAGACTCATAGTATCCCTGTGCTTTTACATTTTCCAAATAGTCTCAATCACATCCTCGGTGTAGAATGACAAGCACTGTTCGCTGAAGGTGGTGGACCTCTGTGAAACAGAAAGACATATACAGACAAAGGTGACTCCATGCAGGGTCTGTCCATTTAGCAGGACTGTCCAGTCCCCCAGGATGATCCACTCCTCAGTGGGATGAGCCACTTCCACTGAGAAGAAAATTCTCAGTGATTCAGATCCATCTCTAGTGACAAACTCTGACTACAGCTTCTCCCATGGACACAGGGCTGCAGCCCATACATAGCTGTCAGGAGGGAGTCTGAAATACCACCCTATCCAGGCACAGATGAAGATGAGAACATTCTGGAAGTGTAGTGGGAGCTGGGGTTGAGGGCAGGACAAGATGGCTGAGTGTGAGTTTTCCTGATGTCTCCTGTACCTGAGTACATCCATGATGGACATCAGATGTATGAATGTGTTATAAATACCTAGCAAAGAATCTCATGTACCTTGTGTGTATGTGTTAGGAGAAGAAATGTTTTTTTCTAGAAAAAACTGATTTTACAAAATCTGAAACTCAAGAGCACCTTGTTTAAAATAGAGTAAGAAACACACTATTCAGGATGTGTATCGCTGCCATGGAGCTGTCATTTTAAAACTAAAAAACATATCTGAGGGACACTGAGCAACTGTGTCGAGCCGCCACATGCACCTCCCTGGCCTTGGGGGAATGGAATGGAAGGAAGGCTCCATCTGAGCCAGGGGAGTAGAGTCAAGGTGGCCCCAGAGAAGGCGAAACTGGCCGATAGTCAGAACTCTTATGCTTCCTAAAATAGAGCTGAGGGCAAATACCTTTTTGGGCACCAGATTCTTTTGCCAAAGATTAAAACTCCCTTTGTCTCCTAACTTACGTGGGAATCACAGATTTGACACAATTTCTACACGGCATTGATATGATTCCTGTATTTACCAGTCAGGTGAGAATGATCTGGTATTTTAGGAGTACATGTGGCAGCAGAACAGGCTGGATGTGCACAGGCATGTTGCATATGACAAAGGCTATAGGGTAGGGCCTGTGGGCTTTAGTGTGAATCTGTATGACATGTACTAATGCTTGCATGAGCCATTTGTATACAGAATTCTACTGAACGCTGCATGTGAGGTGGAGTGGGGAACCTAGAGAGGAAATTACCATGACTTTTGCATCTAGGACTTTGGTCTGAAGTCCATTTTCATTGTAGCATGTCCTGGATTTTTCCAAAGTCCTCCTTTTCCTTGACAGTAGCACTGGGCTTCTCAAGGGCAGCATACAACAATGTCTTGCTTCCAATGGCCAGTGGGATAAAGGATTCATAAAAAACAGGGCATGCTTCCGCTGTAAAGACAGGCAGGAAAAGATGGCAGTAAAGGAGGTGCAGGCTGGGAGAAGGTGAGGTTCATGAATCTTTACCACGTCTACAAATGTCTGGACTGACCTTCCCCAGGCTGCTGCCTCCCATTCCCAGCACATTTCCCATGAAGCATTCACTTCCAGCAGGACAGAGGGTTATGGGGGGCTGGGACTGATGACCCCTCTGTCTTGACTATGGGTCCAAGCACACCAACCTGCACATCTCACCTTCACATAAGTACCACTGGACTTTCTCCTACTGTGTATGCAACTAAAGACTCTTTATCACCAACACCCTACACCCAACCCCCCACTACTTCAGTCCAAGGCCGAGAGCTGCAGGACTCTGCGGCAGATTGTTCCCAGGTACCACCACGATCTGTCCTGGACAAACTTGGAGGACTCCATGGCAGTGAGATGGGGTGAATAAAAGTCAGAAAGGCCATCTTCCAGCTCTTTGGTCACCAACAGGACCAGCACAAGCAGTGTCCCCTTCATGGTGCAGACTGCGAAATGTTCTGCTCAGAGCAGCTGCTGCTTCTTTATAAACTGCTGGCTCCTTGAGCCCAGGCCTCATCCGTCCAGGAACTCCAAATGTCTGTGGGCAAGGTCTAGAACCAGTGACTTTCTGAGGTCCATGGGGGTGGTAAGTATGGGGAGCCCCTCCTACCCCGAAGAACAAATTACTGGACGTTCACCCTGATGCTGTGAGATTTTGGAGAAAAGTGTCTGTGCCTTTGTCAAAGAGGAATTGGAGCCGACCTTTCTCAGTGGCTGCATTAGGAGCCAAATCCTCTTGTCCTGGCTTCATTTGTCACCTCTGCTTCCTGGTCACACCCTTCCCCACCTTCCCCACCTCTCCTGGCTCCGAATGCATTCTCCTCTGTCCTGGCTTCATTTGTCACCTCTGCTTCCTGGTCACACCCTTCCCCACCTCTCCTGGCTCCGAATGCATTCTCCTTCGAACATGAAATTGGGAAACAAGAGTCAAGGATGAGTCTCTTTCACTGTAGGGAGCCAAAAGATTATCCAGAACAGTGACATTTGCCTGAGTTCAAGATCTGAACAGAAGGGAAGGGGCCATACTAAGGCCCCTAGGATATCTCAACCCCTCAGCCCCAATATTAAGCCCCTGAGGACATATAGACACTATTTGGGGCTCGGTGACTCTCATATAGGACAATCCCAGGTGGTGTATCCATCTGGGGTTCCTCAGGGACTGGTAATGCTCTTTCTATGCCCACCAGCTAGAACATTCTACCAGTTCCCCTTCATTCCCGAGGGAGCCAATTCCTGGGTCCCTTCTATATTCCTGTATCTCTAGCCCTGTCCTGTCTCCAGGGCTTTTCAACTCCATCATCAGGCATGCCTCTGATGATTTGTCTAGCATAGTCCAAGCAGTAACATCGGGAGACAGTAGAGGGAGGGATTCATCCCTGCCCCAGGGACCCTGAATCATCTGAAGCCCTGCAGGGCCTTGTCCATAGACCAGAATGCTGGACTGACCACATTGCTATGTCTGCTTAGAGTCTCTGAAGTTCAGATCAGCCTTTGACTCTAAGAAAGAAGTTGTGACACAAATAAGATGAGATTGTCATCTGGACATTCTGGTACACATTCCTGGAGGCAGGAGACTTGCAAGTTCAAGGTTACCTGAGTTACACAGGTATCTCTGTCTAAAGAAGCCCAAGACTAAGGATGGAGCTCAGTTTCTGTGATGGTCAACCTGACTGACTGTAGAGTTGCCATAGAAACAGACCCCCTGACATGTTTGTGAGGAAAATTCTAGACTGGGTTGATTGATGTGGGAAGACTGACCTTAAATGTGGACAGCATGGGCTGGGGTTGCAAAATAAATGGAAAGGAGAAAGCAGCTGAGCACAAGAGTTCATGTCTCTCTGCTTCCTGATTGGTGATGCACTGTGACCTCAAGTCCTGCCACCATGTCCACCCACCATGATGGATTGTATCCCTTCAAAGTGTAAACAAATCCATCCTTCCTTAGGTTGCTTCTCATCAGGTATTTTGTCACTAATATACTGATACAACTGTAAACTATTTGTTTAGCCTATGCAAGGCACTGAGGTTAATTCATAACACAAACACACAGAGACAGAGAAATGGGGGTTTAGGTTGATCCCTCAGTGGGTAAATTGCTTGTTATGCAAGTATAAGGACATGAGTTCAGATCCCTAGCACTCATGTAAAAAAGGTGGTTGTCACATTATGAACCTCTAATTCCAGATGAGGTCCAGTTCAGAGACTGTCTCAAAAAATAAGGTGGAGCCAGGTGTGGTGGTGCATGCCTTTGATCCCTACACCCAGGAGCCAGAGGCAGGCGGATCTCTGTGAGATCAAGTCTTTCCTGGTCTACATAGTGAGTTCCAGGCCAGCTGTAGCTACAGGGAGATACTTTCTCAAAAAGACAGGGAAAGAAAAGAGAAAAGAAAAGAAAAGAAAAAGTGGGCTTAATGAGTAAAATCACTTGCTGTCAAGCTTAATGACCCAAGTTAGACCCATAAATCCCACATGGTATAAGCAGAGAACTGACTCTGGCAAGTTGTCCTTTGACCTCCCCAAAGGCACCATGGCATGTGTGCCCATACACACACATATATGAACTGTACACACACAGAATAAATAAAAAACTAGGGTGGCACACACCTTTAATCCTAGCACCTGGGAGCCAGAGGCATGCGGATTTATATGAGAATCAGGCCAGCCTGGTCTTCATAGCAAGTTCCAGGTCAGCTGGAACTGGAAGACCCTGTCTCAAAAAGCGTTATAAATATATATGTATATATACATACATATACATATATATAGCTACGTTTGATATACAGGTGCTATAAAAAATAAATGGTGGAAAGTAATAGAGGAAAATGTGAACATAGCTCTCCAGTATCTGTATGTACATGCTGTACATGCACAGTGCATGCACCCCCACTCATACTTGCATGCATACATTGCACACATACCTATACCACAAGCGTGTGTACACACATATACCACACACACATGAGCACACACATGAATACACATACACACACCCATACACACACACACACAAATGTGATTGTCTATGTGAACTCCGTTAGAAGGAAGCCCCAAAACTCTCAATGGTCAAATCTCAAACAATTTGTACAGCAAACTGAATAACATCACATTGAATTATAATTGTGAAACATATGACTCTGTACTGATATAAATGAATGAATGAATGAAAGTAAAGAAATAAAAATGAATGGCAGACAAATGCTCTTTCAGAAGAATTCCACAGTGTTGTTACCCCTCCTGGGAGACGAGTTTGCTTCCCTTCAGTCCTTGAGTACTGGCTATGTGTTTCCAGAGGAAAAGGGAGCTCTGGGAAGTGGACTGGCAGCAAAGTGCTTGCCATGCAAACATGAACATCTGCATTTCAATCCCCAGAACCCATATGAGAAGGCAGGCACAATATGGCACATCTGCGATCCCAGCACTAGAGGAGAAGACGGGGATCCTGGGACTCTGGTAGTCAGTCTAGACAAATCAATGAGCTCCGGGTTTAATGGACACCTGTCTCCAAAATAAAAGGTGGAGGAGTTGAGAAAGACACCCAATGTCCACTTCTGAGCTCCGAATGCATGCATACAGACATGCGTAGACATGTACAAAGGAACACATAACACACGTACGCACGTAGAAAAACGTTGGGAATGGGAAAATAGTAGGAAACCTGGCAAAAATATTCACAGGTGAAGTGAGCAGTGATGAGTGGTCTGCTTCACATGCCCTCTGATGTGGATGCTGCAAAGTGCTTCCCACGGGCTGAGCTACAGAAGACCCAGCACCACACTCTGTGAGGAAAACAAGACAAAGAAGAAAAATGTCAGATGATGGGAAAACGCCAAAGAAACCTGGTGAGCAGGATACTCGTAGGTTGACCAGAGATGAGCAGTGATGGGATGTGGAGGTGCGGCAACAAGATGGCTCCGAACAGCTGAGGTGAAGGCGGAGCCAGCTGGCCAGCTTGGGGCGCCACAAAAAAAAAGTAATACTAATTGGAGCCTAGCCAGTAAAGGACGTGTGATCACCTCATAAACAATATGTTATACTATGAAAAGAGCCTGCGTGACATACCTGACCTCTAAGCTGATTGAGTGACGGCTTTCCCGCCTATGCTAAAGCTTGCGACTTTTGCCCTTAAATATTGATCAGCCTTGCCAATAAATGAGTTTTCCTGCTTGAAGCAACTCCCTGCCGCGTCTGATTGTCCTCAGAAAAAAGGGCTGGTGAAACGGGCGGGCAGCGCACTTCCCCTTCCTTGACCCCCATTGCCGCGGCCTCTAGTCCCTCTATCCGAGACACAGCTGTTCGGAGACTATGGCAATGGGATGTGTCTGCATCACGTCTGCTTTGATAGGATGCCATGAGGTGGTTACCATGGTGAGAGCTATGCAAAGCCAAACACTAGACTATGGTGAGGAAAACAGAAGAATTCCGTGGAGTGCTATAGGTGTCACTCAATGGTAGACCCTCACTTACCTACAAAAGCTTTGTTCTCATCCCCATCACTGCAAAGAAAGAACAAAGACCTCAGCCTGGGCTGTCTGTGTACAGTACCTCAGCACTCCTCAAACTTGCAAGGTCATAAAAACAGAGAAATGATCACAGACCAGAGGACATGGTGACAAATGGATCTCAGCACTTGGTACCTCATCGCCGAAACAGTTACCGGGTGAGATTCCTGTTTGCTAAAGGGATCCAATCATAATCAGAAAGCTTGTGCACTCCCCTCTCTCAGGCTTCATTCAGCAAAACTTATTCTGTCACTGTTGATGTAGACAGAGTGACAGGCCAAGGCCTGCAGCAATTAACTCTTTGCCATTTACTTATCAAAACATGAATAACCTTTACTTTTAAAGATGAGTATCAAGCCAGGCGTGGTGGCACAGGCCTGCAGTCCCAGCACTTGGGAGGCAGAGGCAGGTGGAGCTCTGTGAGTTCAAGGCCAGCCTGGTCTACATAGTGAGTTCCAGGACAGCTGGGGCTGCAGGGAGACCCTGTTTCAAAAAGACCAAAAAGAATATCAGCCAAATCACATAAACACACAATAAGAACAGGGACGTGGAGGCAGGAGAATTGAGGGTCAGTCCAGGCTATACAGGAAGAAACTGCTTTTTTATATTTCTATTTATTTTAAAGATTTATTTCTGATCATGTGCATATGTATGTGTACCAGTACTGGAGCCCACGGAGGTCAGAGCTGTTGGATCTTTTGGAGTTGGAATTACAGGTGGTTGTTAGGCACCTCACACAGGTGCTGGGAATTGAACTTGGGTACTCTGGAAAAACAGTACATGCTCTTAACTACCCTATCTCTCCAGCCCGTGTTTCATGTTTTAAAATTTTATTTTTGTCTTTTTTGACACAGGGTCTCCTGGTAGCCCCAGCTGACCTGGAACTCGATGTAGAGCAGGCTGGCCTTGAACTCACAGAGATCCTCCTGCCTCTGCCTCCTGAGTGCTGGGATTAAAGGCATGTGCCATTGTGCCCAGATAAAATAACATTCTTTTCCTAATCTTTATTTATTTTATGTGTATGAATGTATTGTCTGCATGTGCGTAACTGCACCCGTGTCATGCAGTGTCCACAGAGATCAGAAGAATGTTGGATCCCCTGTAATTTGAATTATGGACGGTTGTTAGCTGCCATGTGGGTGCTGGGAACTGAACCAGCAGTCAGTGCTCTGCCGCTGAGCCATCCCTCCAGCCCCTGTGTTTCATATTTTTAAAAAGGTCTTGTTCACAGACCCCAAAGAAGTGGGATAACACCTTCAGTACATCTAAGCAGCTTTTATGGAGACCTTCCCTGTGTGTTGCCCCTGTCCTAGTTCTAGGGCTAGAGTGGCATCTGCCTGTCTGCTATATTGTAGTCAATGGTTTGGTGCTATGAAAAACTACCCAATACTGTATAATTAAAAAAAATTATTTTTATTTATTTTTTGGTCTTTTTGAAACAGGATCTTCCTGTAGCCCCAGCTGGCCTGGAACTCACTATGTAGACTAGGCTGGCCTTGAACTCACAGAGA
>NW_008343239.1:112232-120867 GCF_000622305.1 Nannospalax galili | reverse complement strand
ATACTGCAGTGAGAGATAGGGGTCTAGTTTCATGTTTCCACATGTTGAAGAGGCTATTCTTTACATGTTTGTTAAAGATGAGGTGGTTGGAGATGTGTGGGCTTATTTCCAGACCGTATACTCTGCTGCATTGGTCTACATGTCTGTTTTTTGTGTCAGTGCCATGCTGGTTTTGTGGGTCTGTAGTGTAGTTTGAGATCAGGTATACAGTGATGTCTACAACACTGCTCAGGATGCTTTGGCTATTTGGGGCCTTTCGTGCTTCCATATGAGTTTTAGGATTGCTTTTCTCTTGTTCTGTGAATTGGGACTTGACTGTTACATCTGTGGGGAACTTTTAGTAATACAGCTATTTTCACAATACTGACTCTGCTAGTCCATGGTCATGGGAATTCAAGTGTCTTCTTCAACTTCATCTTCAGAATCTTAACGTTTTCAGTGTAGAAGTTTTTCACCTCCTTGCTTAGGTTTATTTCTGGGTATTTTTTAAAAAAGCTATTGTGAATGAGATTTATTTCCTGATTTCTTTCTTGGGAAGTTTGCGATTGATATAAAAAGTTACTTATTTTTGCACATTCATTTTGTATTTTGATAATTTGCTGAGATTTTTCGTTTAAGTATAAGAGGGATAATCTGACTTTTTCTTTTCTGTATCCCTTTTGTTTCTACCTGGATTTTTTTTCTTTAAATTTTATTTTATGTGTATGCACATATTACCTGCATGTAAGTGCACCCGTGTCGTGCAATGCCTGTGGAGGTCAGAAGAGGCTGTTGGATCCCCTGGGACTGGAGTTACAGACAGTTGTTAGCTGGCATGTGGGTGCTGGAATTCAAACCTGGGTCGTCTGCAAGAACTGCCAGTGTTCTTAACAGCTGAGCCATCTCTCCAGCCCCTGGATTATTTTTTTTCTTTTAATTCACCAGTGGCTTTAAAGTTTGAAGGCTACTAGAATTGCAGGGCCAGAGAGTCAGCAGACAGGACTTAGGTTGGAGAGACTGGCTCCAATGAAGCCATTGAGCAAGTGAATGACGGGTTGGGATGGAAGCAGCTGGGGCGGGATCGCCAAGTGGTCACTGGCCTGTGCTCTGGCTTGTCCTGAGGATTGACTAATTGTGAAACTTTTAACCGAATATTGGGTTTCCTGAAAAAAAATTATAAAGTCCCTAGAGGGTCTTCAAGGTCACATCTGTGTGTAACATCATGACCTGGGTCACACTCTGGAGGCCTGATCTGGGGGCCTTTTACCCCTTTCTCCAGTCAGCTTTTCCTTTGCTTCTGTCGTTTGGTTGTCTCCTATCACTTGACCTTGAGCAGAGCCATAAGGAGGGGACCAGGACTGAGCCAGGGCCCTTTGTTGACCAAGATTTACCTTCTTGCCAAAACACACGCATGCCTCCACAGTCCCAGGAAGTTCCAAGACGTGACCTGGAAGGGCCTGGAAAAGTCTACATCACAGGCCCCTCCCTGCCTATTGTGCAGCTCAGAACAGCTATAAAAGGGGCCCAAGCTGGGTAGGAGCCACTGCCACCTGTGCCATGACTTCTGTTGGTGTCCTCATGCTGATTGGAGCTGCCCTGCTCCTGACCACAGGGGGAAGTGGGTGCTAGGGTGTGGTTTTCAGGGGTATGGGGTCTCTAGGGGTTCTGACACCTTCCTGCCCTGGGGCAGTGTGTACAGGCTAAGGGGGCAGTGGTGGATGTGTTCTGATGAGTGTCTTTGTGTTTCAGATTGTGACATTTGCCCAGCAGTGGAAGAGGATGTTGATAAACTCCTGGATCCATCCCTGGATGATTACATTGATGTTGTGAAAAAATATGAGGCTAACCCTTTAGTATCGAGCAGTGCTGAAAAGCTAAAGACGTGTTGATCAAAAGTTGACAGAGGAGGAAAAGGCAAATGCCCACAATTTGGTGGTGAGTCTGTGTGTGTCTGGCCTTGGGGCCTATCTGCCTGTCTGCTCATCCCAGGCAAGAGTGGAGTTCGTGTTCCCCCAACCATCACACTTCCCTAGGAATTTAGCAGGAAAATTGAACCTTATGAATGAGGTCAGGATGGGGCAGACATGGACAGTGCTGGGAGTGGGGTTGGGTGGGAGGGAGGACCAGGGAGGAGCACTGGTTGTGGTAGGCACTCTGAACCGAAAATCAGACCTTAAGGCCTTTTATCCATGAAGCAGTTTAATGTGCTAGCATACTCCCTGAGAATGACTTCTCCGGTGCAGAGCCTTGAACAAATAAAGACCCAGCCTTTCATATCCTCTGTTTCCCTTCCCAGTTGAGTTTCTTGGTTTTCCATATATGATAACAGGCACACTCTGATTGGGTGCTCCTTGCTACAAGGTCACGGAAGGAAGGGTGTATGTGCACTCAGCACAGACCATGCTGCATTCTTTTTTTCTTTGTTCTGGGGGAGGAGGATGGAAGGGATAGGGGGATGGGTGGTGTGCTTCGACTACAAGGTAGCCTATGAGTTCTTTGTTGGGCCTGGGTATTCAGCTCAGCTAGGCCAGCTTAGACCTGCCAGGATCCTGTCTGCATGGCACCATGTGGCATCTGTCAAAACCTCAGCTCCAGCCGGGCGTGGTGGCGCACGCCTTTAATCCCAGCACTTGGGAGGCAGAGGCAGGCCTGGTCTCCATAGTGAATTCAGGACAGCTGCGGGTACAGGGAGACCCTGTCTCAGAAAAACAAAAAAACAAACAAACAAAAAACCCCTCAGCTCCAGTCTGCCCGAGTCAAGGCAGTCTAGCACAAGAGCCTGGGTACCTTCCAACTGTTATATTGAGTTGTTCCCTTCTCCAACCTGGATCTCATGTCTAAGCTTTCAAATCTGTTATTCCGCCTCTATAAAACTCCCCTTTTTCCTTATCTCTGGATCTGAAAGGGTTACTGTATGGATCCCAGGCCAGCAAAGGAGACAGCTTTCCAAATGTACCCTGATCCTGGCCTCTCCAGTCCTGGGATGTCCAGGTGGAGAAGTTGAATGATTCCCTTTCTGCTGTCCTTAGAGCAGGTGGGAACAAGTCGCTGCCTAGGCTACAAGTGTTCAAGGGGCAGATGTGGGACACTGACAGGATGGGTTTACTGATGGAGCCCCAGCTGTCCACAAGCTCACCTGGCTTTCTCTTTGCAGGAGAAAATCTTTTCCAGCCCTTACTGTTAATGAATGCATCTTTGCCAGGAGACCCAAGGAAACCACCTGCCTGATCACACACTGTGCAGACTCAGCTATCTGCCCCACCCAGGTGTCTACAGGATTCCAGTAATAAAAGCCCTGCAATTCACATGGGAGTCCTGACTTGCTGGATTAGATTGGGCATCAGGGTTGGGGGTCCATCAGGGACAGCCTGTGGGACTTCCAGCTGCTACTGCTGGATTGCAGTGTTGTCAAACGCTGCTCCTCAAAGAATTCATTAGAGGTGTGAGGAGATCACAGTTCCAACAGCTAGAATGTCTGGTCAACTTCAACTATGGGTCCCATACATAATCCCCCAAATGTAACTCCCCAGGAACACTGGATGTGTAGTAACCCTCTTAGTCTTTCAGATGAGCAAACCCAGAGCCAGAAATGTCAGGTGTCTGCCAAGGACCACACAGGCACTGGGCAGTAGAACCTGCTCCTTCTGCCCACTGATGGGGCACAGGCCTGCTGTGCATGTATCAAAATGCTTCTCTGGGTCTCTGTGTCCCACCTATGAAGTTAAAATAAGGCCCCCTGGCTGGGCACGGTGGCGCACGCCTTTAATCCCAGCACTCGGGAGGCAGGCAGATCTCTGTGAGTTCAAGGCCAGCCTGGCCTACATAGTGAGTTCCAGGACAGCTGGGGCTACAGGGAGACCCTGTCTCATAAAGACCAAAAAAAAAAAAAAAAAAAAAAAGAGGCCCCTACCTCCAGGGCTTTGAGGTTTTCAACCTGAGAGGAGAGAACAAGGGCCTAGGTGTTAAGTGCTGGGCCTGGCCAGAACCAAGAAATCAACTTCTGCCCCTCAGTTTATCCTAATGCCAACCACCCAAGTGTGGGCTCAGCTACCTCCCCAATTGGGTGTGATGCACAGTGGGGACCCAGAATCTTGGAGCATCAGAACCTCTCCTGTAGTTCTGCTCTGTGGTTATAACTCTAGATCCTTTCCTACATCAAGACCTTCATCAGTCTCCTGTGGCCTGTCCTCATGTGGTGGGTTTTACAGCTCCATGTAAGACTTGCCTAGATGAGAGTTTTCTGGGTACACACCACCAGGCTCTAAAAGTAGGGAATCTCTAGGCTCCTCATGCTGTAGAGGCTTATGCGAGGCCCTAGGAGTGGTACATGGGTGCAGCTTCTCAGTGGGGGACTTGCTCTGGAAAGAGTAAGGTGTATTGTTTTTTACACTGCTATCATAAACTACATGAACCTGGAAATTTATAAAGAAAATTTCATCATTTTGGATGCTTGAGGGCCAAAGTCCTGCAGACCCAACACTTGAGTCTTTGCTGAGGGCCCTTGGCTTCATCATACAGTGGTAGAAGAGAAGTGGAATTAGTCACAGGGCCACCTGAGCCTGTAAGTGGACTTACTCTAATACTCAGGAGGACTTACCCATCCAGACACAGCATTTGTCTCTTCCCAGGGCTGCACCCCCAGTGACCTATCTCTTCCAAATTGCTTCCCCTCTTAAATGTTCCATCATTACATCAAGATCCTGGCACATGAACACCTAGGGGACACACACAAACCAAACAGTGCAGGAGGAGACCATCTTGCCCAGAATGAGGCCAACTTGTCAGGGTCTGGCTGGAGGTGGCTTTGGAAATGAGGGACTCCCTCAGTAGGAGCTAAGGGGAGTACAGGGTCATGTGGGTACTATGTGCAAAATCTCCTCACCCTACATGTGGGACCCAGCCTAATGTGGGACCCAGGAGAGGTGTTCCACTGGGATCTTTTGCATGGGTTTAAAAACTGCAGGTTTATTTTCTTTTTGGTTGGGGAATGAGGCGGCTCAGCTCACAGTAGTTGGCCAGCATATACAAGTCCCTGGACTTGATCCCAGCTGTACAAAAAGTCAAAGAGCTTCAGGGCTTCCATGGGAAGGATTGGCACCTGGTTGGGAAGACCAGGTGTCACTGTGCCTTGGGTAATGGTGCCCTGACCTGCCATGAGTGTACAGGTGTCAGGATTTCCCTGTCTACAGCTGAGAATATTGTTAGGGTTTCGAGCCACAGCAGCCTCCTGCCCCTCAACAGGGCCTCATGAGTTTTGCAAGCCCCTAAGAACCAGGAACTGAGTTGATAAGCACCCTGGTCTTTGAAGTCAAGAGAAGCAGACTTTTCTACACTGTTTGGCCAAAGGCAGCTTGCTTTCCCTTTGATGATCTGGGAAGACAAGATAAACAGATTCCACCTTTTGACCCCAGGAGTCACTTCAGCACAGCAAGTTTTCCCTTTGATCTTAAAAGGGTAAAAAAACAAAACAAAACAAAAAGCAGATACCTCTTGACCCAGCTCCTGGCTGACGGACAGAAGGGGGCAGGTTTTTGAACTGGCTCAGCAAACTTCCCTAAGTTACTCCATTTTGTTCAGAGCCATTTTAGCAGCAACTTTGCTCCACACCAAAAGGAAAAGGGGGGCAACCTTGGGTCTTGGGAAATTGTCCTAGCCATGAACCATGAAATGTGCTAACTCCAGACATTATACATTTGACTAACCAGCTTGTTTTCACTTCTGTAATCCGCTTGCTGTCTTGGGTCACCTTGACACAGGGCATAAGACCACCCTTGTTATCCTGTTATTGTATGACCACCTAGAAGTTGTTTACCTTGACCGTCTTATTATACTTATTATGGCTAAAATAGTTGGCTGGTTTTAAGGTCACAAAGTTGGATGCAAAGTTATGTGACTAAATCACTTGTCTGCATAATGATTGGTTGCTAATTACTAATTCTGCTATGTTGTACAAACCTGATTGGTTCACAAGTGTCCTGTTTTAATAATAATTCTGTAATCCTATAAAAACTCTGACCTGACAATCATCAGGGCTGCTTCTACTCCCAAGATAGACAGCCCGGCCGGTCGAAAATTAAAATTTACCTTGCTACTCTTCTTAAAGTGGTGTTGGTGATTTTTTACGAACTCTGTCCTATAACGTTTGGAGGTTCCACCGAGGTCCAGAGGACTTCCGGGCCCATCGGTTTTGGGAAATTCCCTGAGAAGGGAGCTGCCCGGCAGTATTCTGAGGACTCCCCAGTAGGGGACCTGCATCAGCCTCGGCTGTTGGGCAGTACCGGCAAACTCCCTGAGAGGGGACTTGCATCAGTCCCGGCTGCTTCTGCTTCCTCAGTCTGACCTCCGGTTTCTCCCTCCACACCACCGGCAAGGTAAGAGAGCGCTCAAGAAACCACTTTTGTTTTTGGTTTCTCTCCTGGTTTTGGCTAGCAGGCGATCTGTCGCCATCTGGTTCTGGGCTCTGATCAGAGAAACTAGGTGGGAAAGCTGGACACAGCAAATCTTCCCCTAGTCGGGTACCAGAGGGGACACCCCTGGACCCGCCTGGCCACAAAGTCTGAAGTCTGGTCATTTTTCTGGAACTTAGACTTAGCGGCAACCTGGTTAGGGTTATTTGTCTGTGCTTGTCTTATTCTGTTTTGGTCTTGTGTCTGTGTTCGTCATGGGTGGGAGTGTGTCTCAGAGTGCTACCCTGTTAGAATGTATGTTGAACAGTTTACCTGATTTCAGGTCGTGTTTTGGATGCACCTAGTTTTAATGAAATTATGTCATATTATGTCTCCTGTGCTGAGATCTCAAGTAATTCTGTCATGTATGTCTATGATTATTGTCTTCATACATTTCCATCAAAAACCCTAAATATATTTTATTGGCTGAACTGGTTGTTTAAGGACTTTATTTGTTGCATACCTTTTGGTTTGGGTTTGCTTTCATAATATTTGTTTTAAAATATCTCTTTGGTTTGCTCGCTTTGGAAGTATTTTGGTTTTGACATTCTTGGTCTGGTTTATATTGCTTTCAGACCTCTAAAGGCTTGAGAATAATTTGAGAAAATTAAACTCCTATTTGTTATAGATTTGATCTACTATGTTAACTCATCTTCATTGCTGGAAATAACTTCTGGGACTGGTCTTCCTATCTCATCCTTTCGGTTTTGTCCTTTTCCCTCTGTTTCCCACAGCACTGCTCGGTATGCAGGCAGATACGGTCTGTTCGGGGCGGACGCTTTTCGTCCTTGGAAACTCTGCTGGCTCAGATATGACTGTGCTTTTCTCCCTTGGAACAAGTAAAATCAGTCTTGGCTTTAAAACTGGTTTGTCATGACATTATGTCTAACCATAGTATTTATTATATGAGACCATTATAAATGTATAGACATGTTTAATACTAAGAGAACTATTATTAAATAATTTACTAGATATCAAATTCTAAGTAAAACATCTCTAAACTTTTAAAGGAGACTTGGTTGTTTAAAACCTGCTTCAAGGCTTACAAGGGCATCTCAAAATTTATACAGTATAATAATATATTTAGATTAATTGTTCATATATATGAACAATTGTTCATATAAAATATTAATTACTTGGTAAATTTGTTTATAAATGTTATTAAAAAATTTATTAAAGTCTAAACAGGGCTATAACACAGTTTTCCTTAAATGACTATGTTGGGGGTTGTGTACCAATTGCTTGTCTTTACCTTGTGTTTATATGCCTTACAGAAGGTCATCATAATTGGACTTGTTGACTATTGTATTCTTTAATTAAAGGAGATATAGGCAGGGTCACTGGACCCTTACCTGAGGATCCAGCCTCTTCCCAGCCAACTGTATGTAATTTGGCCCTAATCACATATGGTCTCCTGGGTTTGGGAAGGACTAAAGTATATTATCTGGGAAAGGCTAGGAAAGGCTTTCAAATATAAGTACTCTCAGGTCATCTCTACGCCTCAGGAACTCCTCAGTCATCTCTGTAAGTAAGCTCAGTAAATTCACTGGTTCCCCAGGAAAGCCTTAGTCAAACAGTGGGTTGACACTGGAACCTTAGAAGGGAATAGACATTGCTTGAGGTTGGAGGGGAAGTCTCACAACAGATGGAATGTTTATTTGTTGATGATATTGTGCCTCATGGTTATTAAATAATACAAAGTTAAAAGATATTGGAAGGATATGGGAATGAAGATATTTTACTAAGAAGGATTTATGGCAGGTGGATCTCTGAGTTCAAGGCCAGCCTGGTCTATATAGTGAGTTTAAGCTGGACCTGCTATGGGAAGACCCTGTCTCAAAAAAAAAAAAAAAAAAAAAAAAATGAAAAAGTCTAAGCAAATGATAAAGGTCTGTATAGGTTTGTTATGATTTATCAATAATGGAACAGGGATAATATACAGACAATCTTGAGGGCATAACTCGTCAATTAGTTTAAGGATGTCTAGTAAAGGTTTATTTAAGAATATGCCCAAGCTTTATCTGCATAACAATGACTACTGAAAGATGTCTTTTAGGTTTCTCTGTATTATGCAAATGTTACTTTTGGCACTTTCTTTTACCCATAACAAGAATGATTTGACTCAAGAAAAACTAGGGCTACCTCCTTGACCCAGATGTATGCAATCTAGAAGAAAACAGTTTCTGTGAAGCTTGGTTTGCATTCTGATG
>NW_008343239.1:100547-111775 GCF_000622305.1 Nannospalax galili | reverse complement strand
TGCCTATGGAGCATCTCTCAAAATGTCCTGTAACTTTGGTGAGACACCCGTCCTCTTATTCAGGGAAGCCATGGAGACCCCAGATGATGGACTTGAACCAGTGTCAGTCTGCACAGAGGAGGGACAACACAGAGGAAACATTTCCTCTATGCTTCCAAGCAAAGCCCTGTTCAAGCAGGACTTTTTGACTTATCTTCACGTAGATGGAACTGGTAAAAGAAAGCCTAAGGAGCCAAGGGCTCCCCCTAAGCCCATGTGACCCCTGAGGACCAGATCCTCAACCGACTGTAAAGTAAAAGTAAAATGGTTTATTTGGGCCAACTGTATGGTCTTAAAAACCCAAAAAGGAAAGCATAACCAAAGAGTAATGCCATTAGTACACTTCTTTAAGAGTTCAAGGGATTACACTTCCCAGACATTAGGCTTAAGTCCATGGTGCACACCTTTAATCCCAGCACTTGGGAGGCAGAGGCAGGCAGATTTTTGTGAGTTCTAAGCCAGCCTGGTCTACATAGTGAGTTCCAGGCTACAGGGGACCCTGTCTCAAAAAGACAAAAAAAAGTTATTTATACAATTGTGTCTCATTGATGATTTTGTTCCTAATCAGAAATTGCTGCTCAGATCTTGGTCTGCAATACTGTAGTTCCTACCTTTAGCTAAGGGAGACAACCCTCTATTCCTCTAAAATGATGGATAAATTTGTTTTCACCTCCTGTCTAGAACCTTTGGAGAGGGAACTGACACTGATTCTAACCACTCCAGCAGTTATCAAAATACCTGAAAGCAAACCCTGAATCCATCACTCTCGAGTCTGTCTAGAACTTGTAATGCTAACTATTCTTGCCTTTACTTCTCCTTCATGTCTCAATTTGAGAGTCTTTTAAATAGGCCCACTGAAGGGGTAGCCCAATTGCCACACTCTACATCCCTGTTCAGCATGGAAGAAGCCAGAGCGGTCTGCGTCCCAATTCCCCATGGCAAATTGGGTTAACTCTTCAAAAATAATAGAAAAAAGGAGAAAAAAAAAATCCTTGCTCTCCTAAAAGCTACTAAATGAGATTGTACCTCAATTTGGCATCCCTATTGGTCTGGGGTCTGATAGTGGCCCAGCTTTCATAGCCTATGTATCTAAAACATTAGCTTCTGTCCTCCAGATAGATTGAAAATTACATTGTGTATATCAGCCCCAGAGTTCAGAACAGATGGAAAGGATAAATAGAACTATTAAGGAAACTTTGACTAAGTTAATAACAGAGACTGATGGTAACTGGTAAGTAAGGAGCAGTATAAGTCCTCTTCCTTTTGCCCTTTACAGGGCTTATACTGAGTTCAGTATTGTATAACTATTATTTCAACAGTGAACCTAAAAATTTTATAGCTACTTTTAAAAGAGATGTATCTTTGCTCTGGAAACTGTTATTGAGTATGTTATTGAGTTATGAGCATGTTTTGAGTATGTACGAATTGAGTTATTGAGTATGTTATTGAGTATGAATATGAGTATTCGTGTCCCATCTCCTTGACCCTGGGTATATGGAACTCCTAGTCATGAAAAACAACTGCAAAGCTTATGGGTTTATGGATGTCCGACAGATGGGAGTCCAGACTGTAACCATGAAAATGAATGGCATTATGGAACTTGGGGTTATGAGACATTTGCTTCCTGGATTGGGTCAAAGAATAAATGGATTTCCTTTCAGCATGGCACTCCTGGTGTAACTATGGAAAAACTTAACTTACTCCTTTGATTCTTTAGCTGAGGTAATGTTACAAAACTGTTGAGGGCTAGATCTTGTTTTTATGCTACAAGGACAATTATGCATGGCACTGGGTGAAAAATGTTGCTTCTAGGCTAACCATACCGGAGTGATTAGAAATAGTATTAGGTTAGTCCAGCAATGAATTAATGCTCAAGAAAGGGATCTCAGTAATCACCAAAACTGGTATGAGTCCTTATTTTCCTGGTCACCCTGGCTGACCACCTTGTTAAGTGCTGTTTCTGGGCCTGTGATTCTTATTCTTTTAATTTTTACTCTTGGGCCTTGTATCTTAAATGCCCGTGTAAAATTTATTAATCAGAGATTTCAGGCAGTAAAACTCATGATATTAAGAACCCAGTATAAACAATACCAGTACATGAAGAAAGTTATACCTAATAGGTCAAAGAATTAACCTTACTCACAACAGGAGTGGGGAATGAACTGACTCAGCGAACTTCCCTGAGTTACTCCATTTTGTTCAGAGCCATTTCAGCAGCAACTTTGCTCCACACCAAAAGGAAAAGGGGGGCAACCTTGGGTCTTGGGAAATTGTCCTAGCCATGAACCATGAAATGTGCTAACTCCAGACATTATACATTTGACTAACCAGCTTGTTTTCACTTCTGTAATCCGCTTGCTGTCTTGGGTCACCTTGACACAGGGCATAAGACCACCCTTGTTATCCTGTTATTGTATGACCACCTAGAAGTCATTTACCTTGACTTTCTTATTATAGTTATTATGGCCAAAATAGTTGGCTAGTTTTAAGGTCACAAAGTTGGATGCTAAGTTATATGACTGTATCACTTGTCTGTACAATGATTGGTTGTTGATTAATAGAGTCAAAATTCTGCTATGTTGTACAAACCTGATTGGTTCACAAGTGTCCTGTTTTAATAATAATTCTGTAATCCTATAAAACTCTGTCCTATAACAGTTTTAACTGAAGCTGTTCTGACAAGGCCCCCTCCCACTGCCCTCCTAATTAAAAAAAAATCTTCCTGCCTTTTGCACCCCCTGAAGCGCCCCCCCAATAAAGGCCCCAGCTCCTGACTCGTGGGGCTGACATTTTCCCTACCTGGAAGAGAATCTGTCCTGTGCAAGGCTTCCTTTGCTAATAAACTGTATTCTGCTGGAGTTTTATCTGTGTCCTGGTGCTTTCTCCTGATTAACTGGATTCATCCGGCTTCTTCATCTATCAAACATGAGTGACAGGCAGTTTGTTCTCAGTGGAGCAGTCAGTTCCTTGGCTGCTCCCCGTTCACCTTCCATGAGCTCTGGGGATTTAGGCCTCCAATAGCATTAGCTCTTGTCCTTATGATCTGATCCTCTTCTAGGATCCTTTCTCCAAGATGTAGAGTTATAATCACCTGGGGTTAGAAAGAATCAAGATCAGATGGCTTTTCAGATCTTTTTCTGTCAGGCATTGTCTTAGTTTGTTTCTCCATTGCTGTGACAAAACACTCTGACCACTACCAACTTGGGGATGAAAGGGTTTATTCAGCTTACATCTCCCAGGTCAGGGAGCTCAAGGTAGGAACTCAAGGCAGGAACCTGGAGGCAGGAGCTGAAGCACAGGCCATGGAGGAACACTGCTTACTGGCTTGCTCCCCTGACCCCTGCTCAGCCTGCTTTCTTATGCAACACAGGCCCACCTGCCCAGGGGTGACACCACCCACAGTGGGCTGGGCCCTCCGACATCACTCATCAAGAAGATGCCCCTCAGACATGGCCACAGGCCAGTCCAATAGAGGAAATTCCCCGATTGAGGCTCCCTCAACCCAGGTGTGCCAAGTTGACACTAAAGCTATCCAGCACAGGCATCCGAGCCCAGGGTTCAGAGTCAGGGTATCCTTTACTCCCTCCTGCACAACAGTGTAATTTAAAGAAAGAACAGGTGTGAATGAATTGCTTCTCAAAGAATGCAAATAACTAGGGCGAACAATACAGTCAGGAAGGCTGTGATTGTGGGTGCACAGAGTGACAGCTGACAGCAAAGGCTGCATTCATCTGGTTCATTCCAGAGGGTCTGGTTTCTCACAGTGTTGCAATGCCTGTACATTTGGGTGGGGTGTTTTCAGTGCTGGCAATCACACACAAGCACATGCTAGGAAGGTGCTGTACCACTGAGATACATCCACACCCTCAGATCTTTCAGTCAGGGTCTCACTATGGAGTCCAGTTTGTCCTTGAACTTGGGATCCTCTTGCCTCTACTTCCTGAATGTTGGGATTGCAGGTGGAACCCACCACACTTAGCTTATGTACGTATTTGGACTAATAACTGCTGTTCTACAGCTTCCAACATCTTACATAACCATGTCCTGGTTCCATAGCTTCACTGCCTGTCAAACCAACTGTCAACTCCTCAACTAAACTTTAACAGCTGGAGCATCCAGGTGTTTAAGTATACAGTAGGCTCCTGGGGCCCTACTTTGTCACTAAGCCTGGTAAGTCCTTTAAGAGACCTGTTCCCTGAACACTGCTATGATGCTCTCTGGGTGCCCAGAGGCACAGTCAATGCCATGCAGTGCTGGCAACCCCACTCAACTTGGGCAGCTTCACTTCGTCTAAGACTTGCTAGGGGATTTTTGAGCAACTTTCTGGCGTCTGTGTCTTTGGCACTGACCCTTTAGGTCTCTCCAGCTGGAACCATCCTGCAAGTAGGGTAAAGACTGCATGGGAGAGAACCTGCAGCACAGTGTAGAAATGTCAACTTTCCTGCACCAACACAGAGAGAAGCACACACAAATCCGGAGTCTACCCAGAAACACCACAGTGAAACGACAGTTCAAGCCAGGCTTGGAGCAAAATGTCTATAATCCTGATACTGGGGAGACAGAGGTAGAGAGATGGGTAAAGGTTAGATCACCCTTGGCTACATGGTGAGACCCTGTCTCAAAACAATTTATCTGCATGCAACAAACTCATAAAACTCAATCATTTAGCAAATATTTGTTGAGCCTTGACTGAAAGAGTCTGCATGAGAGCATGCTTACAGACTGAGGCATGTCATACATGCACACACTATCCCCTCTTAGACCATGAACTGGCTCAGCAAACTTCCCTAAGTTACCCCATTGTTCAGAGCCATTTTAGCAGCAACTTTGCTCCACACCAAAAGGAAAAGGAGGGCAACCTTGGGTCTTGGGAAATTGTCCTAGCCATGAACCACGGAATGTGCTAATTCCAGACATTTTACACCTTGTTAAACTGCTTGTTTTCGCTTCTGTAATCCACTTGCTATCTTGGGTCACCTTGACACAGGGCAGAAGACCACCCTTGTTACCCTGTTATTGTCTGACCACCCGTAACTGCTGATTCCAGCTTTCTTACTATACTTGTTAGGGCTAGAGAGTTGACTAATTTTAAAATTACAAAGTTGATTGCCAAGTTATATGACTGTATCACTTGTCTGTATAATGATTGGTTGTTGATTAACAGAGTTAAAGTTCTGCTATGTTGTACAAACCTGATTGGTTCACAAGTGTCCTGTCTGAATAATTTTTCTGTAATCCTATAAAAACTCTGACCCAACAAACATCAGGGCGGCTTCTACTCCCGAGACAGACAGCCTGACCAGTCAAAAATTAAAATTTACCTTGCTATTTTTTTAAAAGTGGTGTTGGTGATTTTTTGCGAATGGGCTTCCATACCAGACAGCCTTCACCCATACCCAATCCAGAGGGGCTCAGGCTGGGGAAAGAGAGAGAATGCCATGTCAACACCCATCCTTTCCTACTGGATACTGAAGCCCAAGTTCGGGTGTCTCTTTAGACCTGCCTTATTCCCCATGAGTGCATATACACTGGTACACAGGTACACACACACACACACACACACACACACACACACACACAGGGGCCAGCCCCTTGCCCAGATTCACATAAAGATCACCCCATGGCCCTGTTCCATGTCTAAGCCCCTTTGGACCAACTCTGCTGCCCTGAAGGTGGCATCCCCATGTGTTCTGCTTGTTTCTGCTCTTGGTCGTCCAGCTGGGTAAGTAAGAGGTGTGCAGTGTTGAGACAGGGACATGGCTCTGCTGCCTGCCACTCCTTACTGTCACCTTGGTCTTTCCACAGCTCTAGACATTTCTAATGAGAAGTGTCACCCAGTCCTGACCTCCGTCACCTTCTCATCTGTCCTCATCAGACTCTTTCTTCTTTCTTCTCTTGTCTCTTTCTTGCTCTTTGTTGCTTGAATTCCTTGGGTGGGGGAATGTAAACAGAGTCCACTCTCTCCTCCCTTGGTGCCAACAACATACCAAGATAGTATGCCACCAGAATGTACTCTGGGAAAAAAGTGAGTTTATTGGGCTTACTTACAGGGTATAGGCGAGCACGCGCTGGGCTCTCAGGGTCCCAGTGCACACTCCTGGGCAGTGAAAGCTCCTCCGCTACTGAGGTCTACTCAGTCGATCCCGTCCCTATTTCACCCATATACCTTCCTCAGGATGTGAGGTCCACTGGCCACTTGGACCACACGGGAAGCGTATGAGGGACGGCGAAAGCCAGGGTGTCCGTGAGTCGGTGATGGAGGAATAGCGCCCCCCGGGGAGACTGGATCACAGGATTTAGTGTTACAGCTCAAGACAAGTGACTCAGCTCAGATCTCAGTGATTCAGCTCCAGCTCCAGCTCCAACTTTATTGGGGTAAAACTAGGACTATTTATAGTGTAGAGACAGCAGAAGAAGTCTTAGCTGATAGGTACTTTTAGGATGCCTCATTTACATAGGGCGGTGGGCTTCTATCAGGCTATCAGACAACGCCTGATTAAAAACCTGGTAGCTCCTGTGCCGGAGGGCATGTATTTGTGGCGAGCACTTTAAAAGAAGAGTCAGGGAGGATGCCAGGAAGGAATCTGCTATGAAAGGAATCTGAAGCACATGGTTTCCGAGCTCGTGAGCTATCCAGACGTGAAGAGACTTCTACTTGCATAACAGAGGACCCCAACAACAGGGCAGTGGCCAACAGTTTACTTACAGGAGTGTTGGTGCCCCACCCCAAGGCTGCATCACAAAGTCTTCACCCAAGCATGGATGATGGCTTCTCCATAGCTGCTCAAAGTGCTTCAAGAGACCCTCCTCTAATCTTCCTCAGCATGTATTAAGCCAAATTCACCTCCCCCTCCTTGGGAGACCCGCACGAGTGCCCTCCGAGGTCCCAGGGCTGACAAAACTGACAGAATACCTTCTATTTGGATTTTGCATAGTTTATGACATTCAGGAGGGGGTGACTTACAAAGGCATAAAGCCTCCATCAGCTTTTGGGAGCTGTGTGTGGTCGTGTCCCGTTTACAACCCACCCCTCAATCTGAGCACTCTGTTTTCAAAATAGCAATGACCCCTCCCCTTTTCCCCAGTGCTCTCAGTGTTTCTCAGTGTCGATCTCTAGACCCGCTCCTGTTCAGTTCTAGCTTTTCAGAGGATGCCTACCCAACATATATACTCTAGCCCCTCCCCCAGGCCATGGGTAATTATAGTCTAATTACTTTTTAAGGACTGGAAGTGTGGCTGGACTCTCAGGCCAGGGTTCCCTGACTCTCCCTGTCCTGCCTTCCAAGTAGGTATGAACAGTCAAAAAACCCAGTTGTCATGATCTTAGTCAAGCAGGCATAGAGCCCTGGAAGATACTGTCTGTCCTTTGGAGGGCAGTTCTATACAACACTGCTGAATATTTTTTACTTTACTTATTTATTTATTTATTTATTTATTTATTTATTTATTTATTTTGTGTGTGTGTGTGTGTGTGTGTGTGTGTGTGTGTATGCGAGTGCAGTGCCCACAGAGGTGAGACAACATGGTGGGAACCCCTGGACCTTCAGTTGCACGTGGCTGGCTGTTAGTCACCCAAAGTGGGAGCTAGGAAAGGATCTGGGGTCCTCTGGAAGAGCAGGAAGCCCTCTAAGTGCTCTGCTGTCTCTCTAGCCCCACTCTCTTGAATATTTTTATTAGTATGTATTCATTGCATAAAATGATGAGCTTCATTGCATTTTCCTAGATGTGTATTGTATTGATTACATATCTCAATTCTGGAACAGAAACAACTGACCAAAGCCACTTAGAGGAAGATTGATTGCACTCAGTCATGGAGCAGGAGACACGGTGGCTGGGCTGTGTTCACAGTGATGGGAATTTGTGATGGGACCTATTGCATCATGGTAGATCAGGAAGAAGAGAAACTCAAGTCATAACCAGTGCCAGCCATAACCCACAGCCTGCCACCATGACCTTGTTCTACTAGCCAGGCTTTACCAACAGAATCACCAGCTGGAAACCAACTTTTTGCACACATGAGGCTACAGCGCCATTCCACCTTCAAACTATATGTTGCACTAAATTTTCCCCTCTTCCCTGAGAGACCTGTGGTTCTAACTCAGATTGACAAAACCGACATGATACATTCTATTTGGATGTTTATGACATCCGGGAGAGGGTAACTTGCCCAGGCATGAATTTTTATAGGCTTTTTCTTCCCCATATTTAAAATGCACACACCATCCGTGTTGGCCCTGCAGTCTGCGCCAGCTTTTTGTGCGTTGCCACTCACCAGCCCCGCCCCCCCCATTCACAGTTCTGGTCCCGTGTTCAAGATATTGCAGGCTCCATCCCTTTTCCCAGTGTGCTCAGCGTGGGTCTCTAAACCCACCCCCTGATCAAGTCTGGCCTTTTGGGGGAACTTCCGGGTTACACTATAACATGTATCATGTACTGTAATCCTGTTCATTACCTAATTTCCCTCATTACCCTCTGTGTTTTTCCCCTCTATTGGTCTCCTTCTCTGTGAACATAGTCCTGTAGTATCCATCTGCCTTCATGTCACACACACATATATGTACATAACTCTAGAGTCCACATTTGAGAGAAAATATGCCATATTTGTCTTTCTGAGTCCGACTTATTTTGCTTAACGTGATCATAATTCCATCTACTTTCCTGAAAATAACTTTTGGAGAATACAACTCCATTGTGTATATATACCGTATTTTCTTTAGTTATCTCTTTTTGGACATCTAGGCCGATTCTATCACCTGGTTATTGTAAATATCCACTGGAGTTTTTTGTTGTCTTCAATATCCTGATAAGGTCCCAGCCTTGGCAATGTGTGTCCATAGTCACAGCTATTTGGAAGGTGGAGGCAGGAGGATTACTTGAGCCTAGGCAGTTGAGACCAACCTGGGCAACAGAGAAAGACTTCATCTCAGAAACAAAAAGAAGCCAGGTGCACCTTTAACCCAGCATTTGGGAGGCAGAGGCAGGCAGAACTCTGTGAGCTTGTTCTACATAGTGAGTTCCAGGCTTTCCACAACTACATAGTGAGACCCTGTCTCAACACACAAACAAAAAAGTAAAAAGGAGAAATGTATAGATAAATAGGTATTTGAGATATATGTATGTATTGCATATACATGTAGATTTGAAATAGCTGTAGATGATAGACATAAATACATAGCTACATAGATACAAGAGAGGGTGCCAGTCCTCAGGCCCTTCATACAGGTGCAGGTGCCTGGATTCCTCAGACCTTGGTTCTCCTGCTCCTTCTGCACTTTTTTCTTTGATGTGTGTGTGTGTGGGGGGGGTGGGTGGATATATGTGCATGTATGTATGCATGTGTGTGGAGACATGGTGGTGTTCCTCGGGGACCATCCACCTTTTTTTTTGAGACAGGGTCTCTCAATGGGACCTGGAGATTGCCCTTTAGGCTTGGCTGGCTGGCTAGCAATCCCCAGAGATTCAGTTCCTTCTGCCTCCCCAATGCCAGGATCACAAGCACATGCCACCACACCTGGTTTTTACACAGATGCTGGCCATGCAACTCAGATTCTTGTGTTTGTGTGCCAAGTGCTTTACAAGCTGAACTATCTCTCTGATCCTGCTTTTGACTCTTCCTTCCCCTTCCTCCCCACACACATCCGGTCTCCATGGCCTATAGATGACACCCTCCTCCTGTTCAAGCCATGACTGCCTCACTCCTTCTGGATCTCCCTGCCTCCAGTATAGCTCTCGCCTTACTTCATCAGGCTTTGTCATTGTTACTTTGCTGCTTTGTTTTGTTGTGTTTCTGAGACAGGTCTTGGTATGTAGTCCAGACTGAACTCAAACTCATAATACTCCTATCTCAGCCTCTTGAGTGCTGGGATTACAGGTATGTGCCATCAGTTTTGACTCGTAACCTGGCCACATCCTTTTCCCTGAGGATTTTCAAGATACTTCCTTTCCCTAAAGGTACAATGTAGACCAACCCCTTGGCCAGCCCTAGAAGGCTTACCAGAATCTGGTCTCTCTGTCAACCAGCCTTAATCTCTCACTCCCTGTATTAGTCACTGTTCTATCACCGTGACAAGTACTTAAGAAAGTCAGTTTAAGGGGGACCAGCAAGATGACTCTTTTGGTCAAAGTAATTGCTGACAAGCTGGATGATCTGAGGTCTATCAGTGGGACACACATGGTAGAAGGAAAGAACCAATTGCCAAAAGAAGTCCTCTGACCTCCACTAGCATGTGCATACATGTACACACACAGACACAGACACACACAGATACAGACACTCACAAACACAGTCAAATAAATAAATAAATAAATAAATAAATAAATAAATAATAAATAGATGTAATATAAAATGTTTTAGACTGCTCTGCTTCCCTGGGCCTGAAAGACTGCTTCAGGCCTCTCTCTGGGGTAACTCCATCGGGCCCTCCATGCCTTGACTCCCCAAGCCTCATTCACCCTCCCATCTCCCCTGCCGGTCTCTCCTAGTTTGGGTCCTGTCCCATTCCTTGTCTTGGGGCCCCAGACACCTGGGGAACCAATACTGCTTCCTGATCCTTTTTATCCAACCAACATAGTGCCTTCTTTGGGCCCCAGGAGCACTGCTTCTGGGCCTGGCCCGGCCCTCACCTCCCTCTGCTTCCCTGGGTGTGTACCACCCACCAGCCAGCCTCTTTCTGGGATGCTGGGGCTGACCTTTCCTCTTCCTGATCCTTTGCATCCAGACCAACCCAGCTCCTCGTGCAGACCCCAGTAGTCCTTGGGGCCTCTTCCTGCCCCATCTGCCTTTGCATCTCTGGGTAGCATGGTCACCAGCTACCCTAGACCAGCGTCTTTCCTGGGCCAGGCTCCCAGGCCAGTCCAACCCCCAAATTCCTGAGGCCAAAATCATTCCTGGAGGGATGCAGACCTTAGGAGAAAGCCTGAAAACACCTGAACCTCATCTGAATTGGGCCTTTGTGGGAACTCCTGAAGACAAAAGCAATCCAGCCACTCCAATATAAAATCAAAAGTGAAAACTGGAAGCTTAGATGAACCAGCTTTTCATGGTCAAAGAGTAAAGCACAAAGACACATAAAGTTCACAAAAAAGAAGCAGACCTAAACTTGAAGGCCTGAGTCTTACACAAGAATCAGAAACTACAAAAGAAATTCACATGTCAAAATCACAGAGAAAAAATAATAACATGAAAACCA
>NW_008343239.1:98052-99915 GCF_000622305.1 Nannospalax galili | reverse complement strand
GTTCTGGAAGCAATACAAAGAGCTGAAGAAAGGAATGACTATACCCAAGGGGTTGCAGAAAGAAATCCAATGAATGTATAACTGTGGAAAGTACAGCTGTATCAAGAATGTAAACAGAAATAAAAATGACAGGATTCAATACCCATCTTTCATTAATAACTTTAAATATTAACAGACTGAACTCCCCAGACAAAAGACAGATACTATGTGAACGGATTAAGAAACAAAAATCTTTTTGTTGTCTGCAAGAAACTCATCTCACTTTCAAGGACAGACACTATCTCAAAGTGAAAGGATGGTAAAAAAAAAATATACCAAGCAAATGGCACTAAGAAAAAAGGAGGCGTTGCAATTCTAATATCTGACAAAATAGACTTTAAACCAAAATTAGTCAGAAGAGACAAAGAGAGCCACTTCATTTTGATCAAAGGAACAATGAATCAAGAAGATATTATAATCATGAACATATATTCACCAAACTCTGGTGCACCCAACTTCATAAAAACAATACTACAGGACTTTAAGACCCAGATTAACCCCAACTCATTAATAGTAGGTGTGCTGGATAGCGTTAGTGTCAACTTGACACACCTGGGTTGAGGGAGCCTCAATGGGGCAATTGCCTCTATTGGACTGGCCTGTGGCCCTGTCTGAAGGGCATCTTCTTGATGAGTGATGTGGGAGGGCCCAGCCCACTGTGGGTGGTGCCACCCCTGGGCAGGTGGGCCTGTGTTGCATAAGAAAGCAGGCTGAGCAGGGGCCAAGAGAGCAAGCCATAAGCAGCGTTCCTCCATGGCCTGTGCTCCAGCTCCTGCCTCCAGGTTTCTGCCCTGAGTTCCTACCTTGGGTTCCCTGATGAACTGTGACCCGGGAGATGTAAGATAAATAAACCCTTTCCTCCCCAAGTTGGTATTGGTCAGAGTGTTTTGTCCCAGCAATGAAGAAACAAACTAAGACAGTAGGGGACTTCAATACCCCACTGTCTCCATTAGATAGGTCAACAGGGCAGAGAGTTAACAGAGAGACATCTGAATTAAACAATAGCATATATCAAATGGACTTAATAGACATCTACTGAGTATTCCAACCAAGAACCAAAGGACATACTTTCTACTCAGCACCCCATGGAACTTTCTCCAAAATCGACCATATACTGGGGCACAAAACAAAGCTCAGCAAATACAAAAAGATTGAAATAATTCCATGTGTTCTATCAGACCACAGTGCAATAAAGCTTACAATCAACACCGGAAGAAGCCAAAATCACCACACAAACACATGGAGATTAAACAACACACTCCTGAATGATGAATGGGTCAAAAGAGAAATTTAAATGAAAAGGACAATACAACACAACAAAACCTCTGGGACACGCTGAAAGCAGTCCTCAGAGGGAAATTTATAGCTCTGAATGCCTACATCAAAAAATCAGAAAGGACACAAATAAATGACTTAACATTGCAACTCAACACACTTGAAAAGCAACAGCAAACAAAACCCAAACCCAGCAGACAAGAAGAAATAACAAAAATCAGGGAAGAAATTAATGAAATTGAAACAAAGAAAACAACACAAAGAATCAACAATTCCAAGGGCTGGTTCTTTGAAAAAATAAACAAGATTGGCAGGCCGCTAGTCCAATTAACCAAAAGAAAGAAAGAGCAACTCCAAATCAACAATATCAGAGATGAAAGGGGAAACATCACAACAGACATCAGAAAGATACAGAACATTATAAGGGAATACTTTAAAAACCTATATGCTACTAAACTTGAAAACCTAAAAGAAATAGATGCATATATAAAGGCATGGGAACCACCAAGGCTAAACCAAGAAGAGATTAACAGCTTAAACAGACCCATA
>NW_008343239.1:96814-97872 GCF_000622305.1 Nannospalax galili | reverse complement strand
ACTGCTTAAATTATTCAGCAAGATAAAAGCAGAGGGAGACCTCCCAAATTCCTTCTATGAAACTTCATCACTCTAATACCAAAACAATGTAAAACCACAACCTCAAAAGAAAACAAAGACCCAGATCCTTAATGAACATAGATGCAAGTGTATTCAATAAAATACTTGCAAACCACATACAGATGTACATCAAAAAGATCATTCACCATGATCAAGTAGGCTTTATCCCAGAGATCATGGCTTGTTCAATATATGCAAGTCAATAAACGTCATAAATCACATAAATGGGCTCAATGACAAGAACCACATGGTCATCTCCATTGATGCAGAGAAGGCCTTTGACAAAATTCAACATGCTTTTATGTTCAAAGTCCTAGAGGGAATTGGACTGGTAGGGAACATACCTCAACATAATTAAAGCCATATATAACAAACCCACAGCCAACATCATTCTAAATGGAGAAAAACTGGAAGGATTCCCATTGAAATCAGGAACCAGACAAGGCTGTCCTCTATCCCCACTTCTCTTCAACAGTACTTGAAACTCTTGCAAGAGCGGTGCTTGAAACTCTTGCGAGAGCAATAAGACAAGAGAAGGAAATTAAAAGGAATAATAATTGGAAAAGAAGAGATCAAATTATCCCTTTTTGCAGTTGATATAATATTATATCTAAGGGATGCCAAAAATTCCACCAAAAACTCCTAGAAATTATTAACATGTTCAGTAAAGTGGCAGGTTACAAAATTAACCTACAAAAGTCTGTAGCCTTTCTATATACCAAAAACAAGCAATCAGAGAAAGAGCACAAATGCTGCAAAAAAAAAAAAAAAAATCTCTGAGTAAACCTGACCAAAGACATTAAAGAGCTCTACAATGAAAATTTTAAATCTTTATAGAAAGAGATTGAGGAAAACATCAAAAGATGGAAGAGCCTCCCATGCTCATGCATTGGAAGAATTAATATTGTGAAAATGACCATCCTACCAAGAATCATATATAGATTCAATGCAATGCCAATCAAAATCCCCATGACATTTTTCACAGAATTGGAAAAAAA
>NW_008343239.1:94009-95026 GCF_000622305.1 Nannospalax galili | reverse complement strand
TGAGGTCTATAATAATTTGGTCAGAGGGAAATAAAGGACACTTTTTGTTCCTTACCCTCGTAGGTCGATTAGTTACAGGGGACTATGAACATCTCTAAAAAAGTCCTATAATGGGGGTGGGTCACCTGTCCTCTTGATCAAGGAGGCCAAGGAGACTCCACTACATGGACTTGAACCAGTGTCCAGTCTATAAAGAGGAGGGTCAACACAGAGGAATCGTTTCCTCCATGCTTCCAAGTGATGCCAACCATGGTCAGGCAGGACCTTGGACTTATCTTCACATAGGTGGAACTGGTAAAAGAAAGGAGCCAGGGGCTCCTCCCAAGTCCATGTGACCCCTGAGGAACAGATCCTCAAATGACCTTAAGAGTAAAAATAAATCGGTTTAACTGGACCAACTGTATGGCCTTAAACACCCAAAAGGAAAGTATAACCAAAGATTAAAGGAGCCAATATAATTTCACGAGTCCGTATGTATAGCTAAAGACTACATAACAAGCAACAATGCCAGACAGGTGATACCTTCTTTGAGTTGTTGGCCAGGGTGTCCAAAGCGATTCCCAGCATAGAACTGGGAAATTGAACAGCAAACCCCAATCTTATCCAAAGGAATATTGACAACTGATTACTGCTAGATGAGGAACCACTGACCCTCCTAAAACAAAGACCTCTAGATAGGCTGACTAGATTCACCAGAAGGGCAAGTCATGGGGAATGCCTAGGGGTGCCAACAACACAGTAGACAGTAGCAGGGATATCAGAGTATAAGGGCTCTAGTAGGGGGAGGGAGGCTATGGGAGGGTACTACCTGGGAAGTGGGTGTATAAATTAAAAAAAAAATTCTTCAAAGCATAAAAATTTGCTCCTTAATAATTAGTAGATGTGAAAAACATTACCATTGAAATCTACCTGATGACTTTATGTCCATGCTCAGATGCCAAGGAGCTTAGAAAGTAACCGACTGCGACTAGTAATAATCATATATATAAAGATTAGAAATGCATGTGCATCTTGGTA
>NW_008343239.1:73054-93811 GCF_000622305.1 Nannospalax galili | reverse complement strand
AAAATGTTACTGAATATGTCAATGCTGTTGTAATGAAATGCTTCTTCTAATTATATGATTATTAAATAAATAAATAAATAAATAAATAAATAAATGTTTTAGAGTTAGGAACAGACTACTCATAGGCTCCCATTTACCCTGATGAGGTAGTTGGAACCCACCCACTCCCTTATCATCTTCCCACTTTGGAACCAGGCCGGGAACATGCTGCTCATGGGCTCCTGCTGTTGTAATGAAATGCTTCTTCTAATTATATGATTATTAAATAAATAAATAAATAAATAAATAAATAAATGTTTTAGAGTTAGGAACAGACTACTCATAGGCTCCCATTTACCCTGATGAGGTAGTTGGAACCCACCCACTCCCTTATCATCTTCCCACTTTGGAACCAGGCCGGGAACATGCTGCTCATGGGCTCCCATTTACCCTGCTGAGTCTGTCAGAATCTCCCCACTCCATTGTCATCTTCTGGTTTGGTAGCTAGGCTGGGAACAGGCTGCTAGAGAGCTCGTCACGGGGCATAGAAAACTCTGGATGAACCTGGTAAGATAGCTAGAACCAGATGACCCCACTACTATCTCCATACTCTCACAGTCTTATCTGTGTTTGCTCACCTCACACACCTGACCAGTCTTGAACAATCTGTCACTCAAACAAAACAAAACAAAACACAACCAAAGTGAGAACTTGAAGCATAGACCAACTAATTATTCATGCCTGAATAGACACCAAACTACAACAACAGTAGAAACAGAATCAAGATTCAACTCAGCAAATTAAAGGCAGGCTAGAATTTCATATCAGACACACAACCAACAAAAGAAGTCCATATGCCCAGGTCACAATGCAAAAACACAAATAATATGAAAAACAAAGATGGTATGTTCCCACCAAATCCCAAGCTCTATAGAAGTGTTCCACAATGAGAATTACTCAGAGGAACCTCAGGACACAGAACTTAAAACAGCAACCATAAACATAATAAAAAAATTCAAGGATTTTAAAGAGCATACAAACAACCCAACGAACTCACAGAGGACAGAAATAAACTCCTGGCTGAAGCTCAAGAAAATGCAAACATGGTTGAATGAAATGACAGAGACAATTCAGGATTTGAAAAGTGAATTCATGAAAAAAATATTGAAGAAATCTAAGGTGAAATGAAGATTGAATGGAAAAACTCAAAAAGCCAATTGGAAATGACAGGAGGAAGTCACACCTGCAGAATGAATCGAATGGAAAGCAGAATATTAAGACTTGAAGATAAAGTTGGAGATTTGGACCACTCAAGGAGAGAATATGAAAAACATTTAAAAGCACAGGAATGAAATATGTAGGAGCTGTGGGACATCGTAATAAGACCAAATCTAAGCCAGACATGGTGGTGCATGCCTTTACTCTCAGCACTCAGGAGGCAGAGGCGGGAAGATCTCTGTGAGTTCAGGCCAGCCTGGTCTACATAGTGAGTTCCAGTTCAGCCAGGGCTACAGGAAGACTCTGTCTCAAAAAGACAAAAAAAAAAAAAAAAAAAAAAAAAAAAGACCAAATCTATGAATTACAGACATAAAGAAAGGAGAAAAATGCCGGGGGGTTTGAACCAGTGACCCTTGGGCAGTGATGATTGGGGGTGAGTAAGCATGCCATTCACCAGCCCACACTGCCCCCAGTACCGGGGACACTCAGACGCAATGGGGAGTCTAGTCAAGCAGGGACTCATTTATTGCAGGTGTTACAAAGCTTATAAAGGCACCTGGAAATCCCCCCTCCCCCCCACGAGGGTGTATCTTAAGGATGGTCACATGCTGATCATGCACTCCTCAGCAGTGCGGAAGTATTCTTCAGACTTTCCAAGCAAGCCAGGCTGTGCCCCCAGTAACTTCCTTTCGGACCTATGCAAGGTGGGGCCTTTAGGTTCCCACATATCCCCCTTTTTATTTTAAGGCCAGACTGACTTTATTTCATGGGTTACCCACCTCATAGGCAGCTCCCGGAGGAGAGATGTCTATCTCCTTCCTCTAATCTTACGTATTTTTGCCTGTCTTAGGTTGTGTCACCTCTGATCAAGCCTTGCCCATCATTGGATTATGCACCTGGCCATGTGCATGTCCTGTCTTAGGAGTGCTTGTCATAGGACATCTTACCCGTCTTTGGCTAAAAATGTGTCATGATTAAGGGCAGCACATGGGTAATGCCAGCCCGTGACAGTCTTAGTCTCTGCCTAACTCGGTTAGCCAAGCGTGGGCAACCGGAGGGGGTCCTGAGGGAGTCTGTAATCATGAGGAGGTGGGCTGTGGCAGTTCCAAGGGTCCTCTGTCACCAAATTATCTGGTAAAGACACTTAAGCATTATCAAGAGAAACAAAGAAAGTCATGGCGTAGGACACGTTGAGATACTTCTGAGACCATGTTCCTTTTAGCCAATCAGCCAGTTGTCAAAGAGGCTGATTGGCAATGAAGCCAAGGAACTGAGTCCTTTACCTCAGATGGATACAAATAAAGAGGAATTTTTCCTCATGAACTATTGTCCACGGACCGTCATGCTAGTCAGTCAGATCCTGGCCTACTCAATTAAGGTTTTTCGCAGGCACCCATATGTGGTTTGAATCTCCTGTAGGGTAGACACACCCAAAGCCTCGACCCATGGTTAGCAATGGATCTGGTCCTTTCCATTGCCCTGTAATGGGGTCCTTCCATCTTACCCATACCTCAGGTCTCTGCTCCTGTTGTCCCCAATGCTTCTGAAACCGGGATTCCAACTGATTTTTTTGAAAATTAAGAACATTAATAGTGAATAAGGCCATACCCAACTGTTGGTGGGGGCTCATTCCCCTGTTTTGTGTTTGTAATTGAATTTTTAGGTTTTGATGGTTGCGTTCTATAATGGCTTGATGTTAGGAATTGTAGGGAATTCCTGTATTGTGTTGAATTCCCCAAAGTGAAAAGAAGTCTTGTATATTTTTACTCACAAAACATGGTCCATTATCAGTTTTAATTCGTTTGGGCAATTCCAACATAGCAAAGCACTGGAGAAAATGAGACTGAGCATGTTTAGACTTCTCTCCTGTATGAGCAGTAGCCCAACAGGCATGTGAGAATGTGTCGATGGACACAAAAATATACTTAAGCTTTACAACAGGCGCATAGTGTGTGACATCCATTTGCCAGAAGGAATTGGGCTTGAGTCCCCTGGGGTTTACCCCTGGCTGTTGCAGAGGCGGTACCTGTAAGCCATCTTGTCTGCCTCTGCATTGCCTTGGGATAAAAGCCCAGGTAGTCCTTGGTGCCCCCTAAGATGCTGTAAGAAAATGGGGCTTCTCTCTCTTTAAGGAGCGTAAGAGTCTGAATACTGTCAGAAAGCAATGGCCATGAGTTCCTTGAACTGAGCTGCTTTTTGGTTTCTCCACATCTGCCCCAGTCAGTGAAAACATTGTAGGCTTTACTAAGGGATCCCTTGGCGGCTGTAGCACTCGGGGGTGGGGTGATTCCCTGGCCCCTCCCTGTGCCACTTTCCCCAAACCAGGCCTTTTCAGCTGTCCCAGAGTAGGTTGTGGTGCACAGCCATTTTTTTTTTTTTTTTTTTTTTTTTTTTTTTTTTTTTTTTAAATGTGTCTGGCAGCCATTGCCGCCAGTCACCGAGGCAGTGCCCGCCCGGCTTTCGCGGGGCCCCTGACCTGCTCGCTCGTGTGTTAGTTCAAGGCAGGTGGGATGGGCAGCTTTCAACGCGGACCCTGTGCGCTCAGCTCCACCCTGCCCTTCTGCCCGGAGGTGCCGCTTGTTACTTTGACCACTTTTGGTTTCACTCCAGTTGCATTTCTGCATTCTTCCTCAAACTCTTCCCATGATTCCCATGTATCCCCAGTGAAAACATTAGCCCCAAGTAGCCAGGGAGCCAAATGAATCGCTTCTGCCCAAACCTTTTGAGCAGACAAATCCAATCCCCTGCTTTTAAGCATATCTCTCAGCTCTTTAAGCTCTGGGTTCTCAAGCTTATTAATTTCGTTACCCATGTTTGGGTCTTGCTTATCCCCTCCTCCTCCCACAGCCTCCCAAACTCTAGGATTACAGGTGTGAAGGCTTTCTTTCTTTTTCTTTCTTCTTTCTTTCTTTCTTTCTTTCTTTCTTTCTTTCTTTCTTTCTCTCTTTCTCTCTTTCTTTCTTTCTTTCTTCTTTCTTTTCTTCTTTTCACCTTCCTTCGAGTGCCACGTTGGGCACCAGCTGCCAGGGGTTCGAACCAGCGACCCCTGGCACAATGATGATTGGGGATGAGTAAGCACCACCGTTCACCAGCCCATGCCGCCCCCAGTACCAGAGACACTCAGACACAACGGGGAGTCTAGTCAAGCAGGGACTCATTTATTGCAGGTGTTACAAAGCTTACAAAGGCACCTGGAACTCCCCCCTCCCTGCCTGAGGGTGTATCTTAAGGATGATCACGTGCTGATCATGCGCTCCTCAGCAGCGCGGAAATATTCTTCAGACTTTCAAAGCAAGCCAGGCCGCACTCCCAGTAACTTCCTTTCGGACCTATGCAAGGTGGGGCCTTTAGGTCCCCACAGAAAAATCTCAGGTCATTGGCATTGACTATATACTCAGTAGGATTATAAAAAAAACTTCCCTAAATTAAGGAAAGACATACGCATACAGATAGATATAAGAAGCACACAGAACACTAAATAGACAGGACCAGAAAAGAAACTACTCATGGGATATTATGTTAAAACCACTAAATACAAAGAACAAAGAGAGGGTACTGAAAGCTACAAGAGAAGAACATCAAATTACATATAAAGGAAAACCCATCAGAATATCAGCTGACTTCTCAATGCAAACTTTAAAAGCCAGAAAAGCCTGGAACAATATATTTCAAGTTCTAAATGACCATGGATGCCAACTCAGATTACTTTTCACAGCAAAACTCTATCATAGTAGAAAGAGAAAGAAAAAAAAATCTTTCATGATATAAATAGGCTGAAAGAATTCATGTCCACTAAACCATCCTTATGGAGAATACTGGAAGCAACACAAAGGATTGAAAAATGAATGACCATACCCAAGGGGCTGCAAAAAGTAAACAAATGAAGTACTAATTATGGAAACACAAAATAGAACTAAGAACACAAACAGAAAATAAAATGACAGTAACCAATGCATGTATTTCAATAATAATATTAAATATTGATGGCCTCAACTCTTCAATCAAAAGACATAGGCTAGTTGAATGAGTTAAGAAACAAAATTATGGGCTGGAGGGATAGTGTAGCTGTTAAAGGCTAAGGCTAACAACCAAAAAATGAAAGAAACAAAATTACGTCAGGTGTGGTGGCGTGTGCCTTTAGTCCCAGCACTTGGGAGGCAGAAGCAGGTGGAGCTCTGTGAGTTCAAGGCTAGCCTGGTTTACATAGTGAGTTCCAGGCCTGCTGGGGCTACAGGGAGATCCTGTCTCAAAAAGACAAAAAAAAAAAAACAAAAAAAAACAAAAACAAAACACCCAAAACCAACCAACCAAACAAACAAAAAAAAAAAAACCCCACAAAACAAAACAAAATTAATCTCTTTGTTCTCTACAAGAACTTCTTATCTTTAAGAGTAGGCACCCCCTTGGGCTGAAGAGATGGCTCAGCTGTAAAGGGCACTGACTGCTCTTACACAGCACCCACATGGCAGCTGTGAACTGTCCTTAACTCCAGTTCCAGGGGAATCCGAAGGCCTCTTCTGATCTCCATGGCATTGCATGACACAGGTGCACTCACATACATGCAGGCAATACACTCATACACATAAAATAAAAATAATAAAATATTAAATAAAGAGTAGGCACTACCTTAAGGTGAAAGTACAGAGAAAAATATTCTAAGCACATGGTACCAAGAAACAGGCATTGCTATTCTAATCTCTGACAAAATAGATGTCAAACTAAAATTAATCAGAGATATAAAGAAGGTCACTTCATTCTGATCAAACAATCAGCCAAGAAGACATTACAGTCATGAGCATATATGCATCAAACTCTGGTGCATTCAATTTCATAAAAGTACTACTGGACTGTAAGTCACAGATTAACCCCAACTCAGTTAATAAAATAGTAGGTGACTTCAATACCACACTTTCTCTAATTAACAGGTCATCTTGTCAAAGAATAAACAGAAAAACATCTGAATTAAAAGCTATACATCAAATGGACCTAACAGACACCTACAAAATATTCCACCCAAGCACCAAAGAACATACACTCTATTAATCATCCCATGAAAGTTTCTCTAACACAGACTGCATACTGGGGCACAGAACAAGCCTCAACAAATACAAAAATATGAAATAATTTTATGCATACTATCAGACCATGATGCAATAAAGCTTAAAAATGAACAGCAAAAGAAGCTCTAGTAACTACATGAACTTATGGAAATTAACAACATACTCCTGAATGATGACTGGGTCAAAAAATATATCAAGAAAGAAACGAAAGTATTCCTGGAACTAAAGGAAAATGAAAACACAAAGCAACAAAACCTCTGGGACAATTTAAAAGCAGTCCTAAGAGGGACATTTATAGCTCTAAGTGCCTACGTTAAAAATCAGAAAGCACACAATTAAATGACTTAATGATTCAATTCAAGAATCTGGAATTGAGAACAAACCAAACCCAAACCCAAACCCAGCAGAGGAGAAAACATTAGAAAAATCAGAGCAGAAATCAATGAAATAGATATAATAAAAACAAAACTAAGAATCAATACATCTAAGAGCTGGTTCTTTGAAAAGATGAACAACATAGCCTCTTAGCCCAACTAATCAAAAGAAAGAGCAAATCCAAATCAACAAAATCAGAGACAAAAGGGAAAACATTACAGCAGACACCAAAGAAATCCTGAGTATTATAAGTGAATATTTTAAGTACCTATACTATATTAAATTAGAAAATCTAAAAGAAATGCATGAATTTCTAAAGTTAAACCAAGAAGAGAACAACTTAAACAGACCCATACCAAATGAGGAGATTTAAACAGTAACACAAATACTTATGACTAAAAAAAAAAACCCAGGACAAGATCAACTCACAGCAGAATTTCACCAGACCTTCAAAGAAGAACTATAATCATTACTTTTTTTTTTTGGTCTTTTTGAGACAGGGTCTCCCTGTAGCTCCAGATGGCCTGGAACTCCCTACATAGACCAGGCTGGCCTTGAACTCACAGAGATCTGCCTGCCTCTGCCTCCCAAGTGCTGGGATTACAGGTGTATGCCACCACGCTCGGCTTAATTATTACTTCATAAAGTATACAAAAAGATAGTAACAGAGGGAGAACTCTCAAACTCATTCTATGAGGCTAGTATTACTCCAATGCCCAAACCAGATAAAGACACAGCATAAAAGGCTCCAGGCTAATATCCTCAATGAACATAGATGCAAAAATTTACAAAATACTTGCAAATCGCATACAGACACATATCAAAAAGATCATTCACCATGATCAAGTTGACTTTATTCCACAGGTCCTGGGATGGATCAATACATGTAAGTTAATAAATGCAATAAATCATACAAATGAGCTTAAAGACAAAAATCACATGAACATTCTCAATAGATGCAGAAAAGACCTTTGACAAAATCCAACATGGCTTCATGGTGGATGTCCTAGAGGGAATTGAACTGATGGGAACATTTCTTAACATAATTAAGGCTATATACAACAAACCCACAACATCATTCTAAATGGAGAAAAACCTCAAAGCATTTCCATTAAAATCAGGAACCAGACAGGGTTGTCCACTGTCTCCACTCTTTTTTTTTTTTTTTTGTCTTTTTGAGACAGGGTTTCCCTGTAGCCCCAGCTGGCCTGGAACTCTCTATGTAGACCAGGCTGGCCTCTAACTCACAGAAATCCACCTGCCTCTGCCTCTCTAGTGCTGGGATTAAAGCGTGAGTCACCATGCCTGGCCTTATCCACTCCTTTTTAATATAGTGCTTGAAACCCTAGTCAGAGCAATAAGATAAGAGAAGGAAATTTAAAGGACACTAATTGGAAAAGAGGAAATCAAATTATCCTTATTTACAGATGATGCAATATTATACATAAAAGATCCCAAAAATTCAATCAGAAAACTTCTAGAAATGATCAATACTTTCAGGAAAGACAGGACAAAAAGAAATCAATCTACAAAAATCACTAGCCTTTTGATATACCAATAACAAGCAGTCAGAGAAACAGATCATGGAAACACTTCCATTCACAACAGCCTCAATAAAATACCTAGAATAAACCTAACCAAAGACATTAAAGAGCTGTACACTGAAAACTTTAAATATTTGAAGAAAGATTGAGGAAGACACTAGGTGATGGGAGACCTGTGCTCATGCATTGGTAGAAATAATATTGTGAAAATGACCATCCTATCCACAGCAATTTGTAGATTCAATACTATCCCAGTTAAAGCCCCATGACATTTTTTTCCCACAAAAATAGAAAAAACATCCTAAAATTAACATAGAGCCTCAAAAGACCCTGGAGCAAAAAGAGCAATGCTGTGGGGATTATTATACCAGATTTTAAACTATATTTCAGAGCTATAGTCAAAAGAAAACAGAAACAAACATGAAATCAATGAAGCAAAATAGAAGACCCAAACATGAATGCATGCTATCTCAACCACCTGATATTCGATAAAGGTGCCAAGAACACACACTGGAGAAAAGGAAGCATCTTCAACAGATGGTGCTGGCAAAAGTGGATCTCCATATGTAGAAGGATGAAATTAGACATATTTATCAACCTGCACAAAAGTCAACTCCAATGTGAAATCAGAAATGTTGAAACTGTTAAAAACAAACATAGGCAGTACCCTACAAGATACAGGTGCAGGAAAGGACTTTCTAAATCAGACTTTAGCTGCTCAGGAATTAAGGTCAACAATTGACAAATACGAAATTGTTAAACCAAAAAGTTGCTGTGCAGCAAGAGAAACAATCAATCAAGTGAAGTGGAAACCTATAGAATAGGAGAAACTGTTTGCCAGCTAAACATCTGATAGAGTATTAACATTCTCGAATATACAATAAAGAACAAACAAAACAAAACAAAACAAAACAAATAAAGAACAAAGAATCAAGAAAACAACTGAGGATTCCCCTGCACCCTGAACAGTTCCACTCTCTCCCCACATTCTTTACCCCTTCTAGCTTTGGGCCCAGGCCCACTCCTGCTCTTCTGCCTCAGACCTCTAGACTTTCTTCCTAACTCAGACTATCTTAATCCTTTAATGCAGTTTGTTAGACCCTCCACAGGCTGTCCCCATCCTGACCTTGCCCCTGACCTCCTGATCTGCCTGCCTCAGACCTGCTTACCACCCTGAGAAGTCAGATCCTGCCCATTGTGCCTTGATTCCCCTGCAGCCTGAGCAGCTTCACTCTCTGTCAGAACTGGGTCCCCCTTCTAACTTGGACCCAGACCCACTATCGCTCTTTCCACCCTAGATCTGTGGATTACCCTCTTAGTCCAGACCTGCCCACTGTATCCTGATCCTCTGCATTAAGACCAGCTCAATTCTCTAACTTAGTTAGACCCTCCACAGGCTGTTCCCACCCCAGTCTTGCCCTGGGTCCCCCTCCTGATCTGCCTACCACAGAACTTTCTGATACCCAAACCAGCCTTTGAGAACCTGAAACACACACAAACTTTTCATACCTGAGCATAAAACAAGCAAACTATGCCAACAATACAAACAGAACCAAACTACAACTAAACAAAGGCAGAATAGAATTTCCTATTGGACATACAGCAAACAAAAGACATCCATATACCCAAATGACAATGCAAAAACAAAACTAATATAAGAATGTGTCCCCCGCCCCCCAAATCCATCAGTCCTACACATGTGTGCTGCAATGAGAATCACCCATAGGAAGCCCATGATACAGAATTTGAAAGAACAATTGTAAACATGATCAAAGAACTCAACACACAGAGAAACAACTAAAAGAACTCAAAGAGGACAGGCATAAACTTGTGACTGAAGCTCAAGAAAATACAAATATGTGGCTGAATGAAATAACAAAAACAATCCAGGACTTGAAAAGTGAATTCACAAAAAATGGAAATATTGAAGTAAACTCAAGCAGAAATGAAGACAGAATTGAAAAACTCATTATGTCAATTTTAAACGACAGGAGAAAGCCTCAGAAGCAGAGTAAATGAAATGGAAAACAGAATATCAAGACTGGATGACAAAGTTGAAGAACTCAACTCCTCAGGCAAAGACTATAAATTAAAAAAAAAAAAAAAAACACACAGGGGGCTGGGCATGGTGGCACATGACTTTAATCCCGGCGCTCGGGAGTCAGAGGCAGAGAGATCTCTGTGAGTTCAAGGCCAGCCTAGTCTACATAGTGAGTTCCAGGACAGCTGGGGCTACAGGGAGACCCTGTCTCAAAAAGACCCAAAACAAAGCAAAACAAAAAAACCAAAAAACAAAAATCAAAATACAGGAATATGATATGCAAGAAATGTGGGACACCATGAAAAGATCAAGTCTGTACATCATAGGCAGACAGGAAGGAGAAGAATCTCAGCCAATGGCATTGACCAGATCTTCAAGACTATAGAAGAAAACTTCCCTAAATTAAAGAAAGACATACATATACAGATACAAGAAGCACACAGAACACCAATTAGGACCAGAACAGAAATTTCCCATGGCATGTCATAGTAAAAACACTAAATGTACAGAACAGAGAGGGTACTGAAAGCTGCTAGAGAAAAACAAGTTTTTCTACATATAAAGGAAAACCCATCAGAATTACAGCTGACTTTTCAATGCAAACTATGAAAGTGAGAAGAGCCTGGACCAAAGCAGTCCCAGTTCTGCCAACCCTGAATACTTTACCCAGAAAAACTATTGTAGTCAAAGAGGAATGGAAAAATTTCCATGGCACAAATATGCTGAAAGTATTTATGTCCACCAAACCAACCCTACAGAGACTACTTGAAGCAATACAAAGGACCAAAGTTCGGAATGACTACACTGAAGAGGTTACAGAAAGAAAACAAAGGAAGGTATAATCATAGAAACACAAAAGAGGACCAAGAACACAAATTAAGATGACAGTAACCAATCCAATATACATTTTTCAATAATAACTCTAAATGTCAATGGCCTCAACTCTCCAGTCAAAAGACTGAAGCTACTGGAATGGATTAAGAAAGAAAATAGATTTTTTTGTTGTCTTAAGAAATTCATCTTGGGGGGCTGGAGAGATGGCTCAGTGCTTAAGAACACTGATTGCTCTTGCAGAAGACCCAGGTTGGAATCCCAGCACCCACATGACAGCGAACAACTGTCTGTAACTCCAGTTCCAGGGAATCTGACAGCCTCTTCTGTCCTCCACAGGCATTGCACAACATGGCTGCACTTACCTACATGCAGGCAATACATGTATACACATACAATAAAAATAATAAATAAAAAAACAGGGTCTGAAGAGATGGCTCAGTGATGAAGAACACTGGTTGTTCTTGCAGAAGACCTGGGTTTGAATCCCAGCACCCACATGGCAGCTAAGAACTCTCCATAACTCCAGTCCCAGGGGATTCATCAGCCTCTTCTGATCTCTGCGGGCACTGCGTGACACAGGTGCACTTACGTGCATGCAGGCAATATACGCATACACATAAAATAAAAATAATAAATAAAATTTAAAAATAAATTTAAAAAAATTTTAAAAAAGAAATTCATCTTGGGGCTGGAGAGATGACTCAGCAGTTAAAAACATTGGCTGTTCTTGTAGAAGGCCTGGGTGTGAATACCAGCACTCACATGGCAGCTAACAACTGTCTGTAATTCCAGTTCCAGGGAATCTGACACCCTCTTCTTTCCTCTGTGGGGACTGCATGACACATGTGCACTTACATACATGCAGGCAATATATGCATACACATATAATAAAAATAATAAAGAAATAAAGAAATTCATCTCACCTTCAAGGATAGGCATTACTCTTAGGGTGAAAGGATGAAAAAAATATTCCAAGCAAATGGCACTAAGAAGCAAGCAGGTGTTGTAATTCTAATATCTAACAAATTAGACTTCATATTAAAACTAATCAGAAGAGATGAAGAGGGTCACTCCATTCTAATCAAAAGACAATTGATCAAGAAGATATTACAATCATGAACATATATGCACCAAACTTTGGTGCACCCAATTTCATAAAAACACTACCACAGGACTATAAAACACAGATTAACCCCAACTCAGTAATAGTAGGTGACTTCAATTCCCCATAATCTCCAATAGACAGGTCAACTGGACAAAGAATAAACAGAGAGATCTCTGAATTAAATGACACCTTACATCAAATGGACCTAACAGACACTGACATAATATTCCATCCAAGTACCAAACAATACACTTTCTATTCAGCAGCCCATGCAAGTTTCTCTAAAATTGACCACATACTAGGGCACAAAACGAATCGCAAAGAAATAAAAAATTGAAATAATTCCATGCATTCTATCAGACCACAATGCAACAAAGCTTATAGTCAACAACAAAAGAAGCTCTAATAACTACAAGAACTCATGAATATTAAACAACACACTGCTGAATGACAAATGGGTCAAAGAAGAAATTAAGAAAGAAAGAAAAGTATTCCTGGAACTAAATGAAAATGATAATACAACACAAAACCTCTGGGGAAATTTGAAAAGCAATTCTAAGAGGGAAGTTTATAACTCTAAGTGCCTACATTAAAAAAACAAAACAAAACAGAAGGAAAGAGCCCAAATAAATGACCTAACACTGTAACTCAAGGCACTGGAAAGGCAAGAACAAATGAAACCAAAACCCAGCAGAAGAGAGGAAATAACAAAAATCAGAGCAGAAATTAATGAAATAGAGACAAAGAAAACAATTCAAAGAATCAATGAATCTAAGAGCTGTTTTTTTGAAAAGTTAAACAAGATAGACAGACCCTTAGCCCAGTTAATCCAAAGAAAAAAAGAGCAAATCCAAATTAACAAAATCAGAGATAAAAGGGGAAACATCAAAACAGATACCAAAAAAAAAAAAAAAATTCAGAACATTATAAGGGAATACCTTAAAAACCTTTACTCTATTAAATTTGAAAATCTAAAAGAAATGAATGAATTTCTAAGTTTATGGAAACCACCAAAGTTAAACCAAGAAGAGCTCAACAGCCTAAACAGACCCATAACAAATAAGGATATTGAAATAGCATTGCAAAACCTCCCAATTAAAAAAGCTCAGGCAGGACAGTTGGATTCACAGCAGAATTTGCACCAGGCATTCAAAGAAGATATACAGCCAATACTGCTTAAATTATTAAAAAGGATAGAAACAGAGGGAGTGTTCCCAAAACACTTTCATGAAGCCAGCACCACTCTAATATCAAAACCAGGTAAAGACACAATAAAAAAAAGAAAACTACATACCCATGTCCTTAACATAGATGCAAAGATTCTGAACAAAATAATCGCAAACCACATACTTTCAGAAACACATCAAAAAAGATCATCCATCATGATCAAGTCAGCTTTATTCCAGAGATTCAGGGATGGTTCAATATATGTAAGTCAATAAATGTAATAAATTATAAAAATGGACTTAAAGACAAAAATCACATGGTTATCTCAATAGATGCAGAAAAGGCCTTTGAAAAAATCCACTGACATTTATGTTAAAAGCCCTAGAGGGAACTGGACTGGAGGGAACACACCTCAATTAAAGTTATATACAACAAACCCACAACCAATATCATTCTAAATGGAGAAAAACTAGAAGCATTCCCATTAAAGTCAGGAACCAGACAAGGCTGTCCACTATCTCTACTCCTCTTCAATATAGTGCTTGAAACTCTTGCTAGAGCAATAAGACAAAAGAAGGAAATTAAGGAGTACCAATTGGAAAAGAAGAGGACAAAGTATCACTATTTGCAGATGATATGATATTATATGTAAGAGATCCCAAAAATTCCATCAGAAAACTGTGAGAAATGACCAATACTTTCAGCAAAGTGGCAGGTTACAAAATCAATTTATAGTGCTGGGTGTGGTGGCACACACCTTTAAGGTGGATCTCTGAGTTCAAGTCCAGCCTGTTCTACATAGTGAGTTCCAGATTAGCTGTGGTTACAGAGAGACCCTGCCTCAAAAAGACCTATCCAAAAACAAAATCAACTTACAAAAATCATGGAAACCCTCCCATTCACAATAACCTCAAAAAAAAAAAAAATCAAGGAATAAACCTAACCAAAGACATTGAAGATCTCTACAATGAAAAATTTAAATCTTTAAAGAAGGAGATTGAGGAAAACACCAGGAGATGGAAAGACCTGTTGTGCCCATGGATTTGTAGAATTAATATTCTGAAAATGATGATCCTACCAAAAGCAAGCTCTAGATTCAGTGCAATGCCAATCAAAATCCCCATGACATTCTTCACAGAGCTAAAAACATACATCCTAAAATTCATATAGAATCACAAAAGATCCCAGCTAGCTAAAGCAATCTTTGGCAAAAATAGTAATCCTGGGGGGAATCATCATACCAGATCTCAAACTGTATTATAGAGCTCTAGTCATAAAAACAGCATGGTATGGCACAAAAACAGACATATAAATCAATGGAACACAATAGAAGCTCCAAATATGAGTGCATGCAATTTCAGTCACCTGATATTTGACAAAGGTGCCAAGAACACACACTGGAGGAAAAACAGACTCTTCAACAAATGGTGCTGCCAAAACTGGATCTCCACTGGTAGAAGAATGAAATTGGACTCTTATCTTTCACCCTGCACAAAAGTTAACTCCAAATGGATCAAAGACCTCAATATGAAACCTGAAACTCTGAAACTGCTAGAAGAATACTTAGACAATACCTTACAAGATATAGGGGCAGGAAAGAGATTTCTGAATCAAACATCAGTTGCTCAGGAATTAGGTCAGCAATTGACAAGTGGGACCCTGTTAAACTAAAAAGCTTCTGTACAGGAAACCCAGGATATTGCCACAGTCCTTTATCACCTCCCAGAAGTTGAAGGTAAGACCCTATTGCCGAAGACAGGACCCTTGATAATACCTATGGTCTCCTATGGTCCTCCTTCTCTTGAGATCCTTCTTCCCCTTTATCCCCATAGACCTTTGTATAACCCTCCCTCTGCCCTCCCATTTTAATACCTCCATTTTACCTATTTCCCCATTGGTAACACCTGTCTCCTACTGTTCATCTCTCTCAGGCTCCTTCTTTCCCTTTATCTCCCTGGTTCCTTTCCATTTTTCTGGCTCCTGCAGTTCCATCAAGATACATACTCACATATAAGGATTTGGTGTTAGGATCCACAAGTGAGGGAGAACATATTTTGTTTGTTTTCCTGAGTCTGTGTTACTTCACTTAGTATAAGTGTTTCCAGTTCCATCCATTTACCTGCATATTTTATGGTTTCATCTTTCTTTACCATTGAGTAGAACTCTATTGTGTAAATGTACCACATTTTCATTATCCACTGGTCAGTTGAGGGACACTTAGGTTGCTTCCATTTCTTAGCTACTGTGAAAAGAGCAGCAAAAAACATGGATGTACAAGTGTCTCTGCCAAGGAGTGGTATAACTGGGTCATATGGCAGGTTCATTTTTAGTTTTTTAATAGTTCTCCACACTGCTTTCCATAGGGGTTGCACGAGTTTGAAATCCCACCAGCAGTGAATGAGTGTTCCCCTTTCCCCACATTCTCACCAGCATTTGGTATCATTTATTCTCTTGATCTTAGCCAGTCTGACATGGGTAAGTTGAAATTTTAAAGCCGTTTTAATTTGTATTTCCCTAATTACTAACAATGTTGAACAGTTTTTAAGGTGTTTCTTGCCATCTTTATTGCTTCTTTTGAGAAATCTCTGTTCAGATCCATAGCCCATCTTTTAATTGGGTCATTTATTTTCTTGATTTTTTTTTTGAGTTCTTTATCTATTCTGGATGTTAAATCTCTGTCAGATTTTTTGCTGTACAAAAGTTTTTTAGTTTAATGAGGTTCCACTTGTTGATTGTTGACCTTAATGTCTGAGCAACTGATGTCTGATTTAGAAAGTCCTTTCCTGCACCTATATCTTGTAGGTTCTGCCTATGTTTTCTTCTAACAGTTTCAGAGTTTCAGGTTCCATACTGAGTCTTTGATCCATTTGGAGCTGACTTTTGTGCAAGGTGAAAGATAAGGGTCTAGTTTCATTCTTCTACCACTGGACATCCAGTTTTTCCAGCACTATTTGTTGAAGAAGCCATCTTTCCTCCAATGTGTGTTCTTGGCACCTTTGTCAAATATCAGGTGGTTGAAATTGCATGTACTCATGTTTGGGTCTTCAACTATGTTCCATGTTTTGTGCTAGTATCATGCTGTTATTTTTTTAAAATTTTATTATTTTAATTTTATGTGTATGAGTGTATAGCCTGCATGTGTGTAAGTCCACCCATGTTGTGCAATGCCCACGGAGATCAGAAGAAGGCATCAGATCCCCTGGAACTGGAGTTACAGATGGTTGTTAGCCACCATGTGGGTGCTGGGAATCAGACCCTGGTCCTCTGCTAGAGCAGCCAGTGCTCTTAACCACTAGGCCATCTCTCCAGACCACATGCTGTTATTATGACCATAACTCTGTAATATAGTTTGATTGCATATGTACAATCTATAATTGTAATACAGATCTGTTATGGTAATTCCCCCAGAATTGCATTTTGTGCTCAGAATTGCTTTGGCTATCTGAGGTATTTTATGATTCCATATGAATTTTAGGATTTTTTTTTTCTAATTCTGTGAAGAATGTCTGGGGATTTTGATTAGTATTGCATTGAATTTACATATCACTTTTGGTAGGATGATCATTTTCACAATTGTTGGGAAACCCTGCTGTTAGGGTTGTAGTTCTCCATGTCCAGATAGCCCTAAGGGGCTCAGCGCTAAATGGAAGGACTCCCCTTTTCAGCAGGGGGCCTCCTGCTCTCTTCCTGGCTTACCTGGAAAGTGCCACCAAGCACGGATGCCTGACCTTATTTGGAACATGACCTTTGGCATAGTTACCTGGAGTAAAAACTACCCCCAGGTTTTTTCTATATGATAATCAGGACTTGCCTGGTAGTCGGACAATAGGAGCCCACTGCCACATGTAAATAAAGCATACTATGAGCACCTATCAGCTGAGGCTTTGGCTACTGCCTCCACACTGTATTTTCCCCAGTTCTCCCACTGAATAAACGGAGCTGTTTCACTGAATCACTGAGTCTGGATCTGTTTGCATCGTTGAACCTGCCTCCTCGGAAGGGCTTTCTTCCATCAGTGCTCACTGGCCGTCCTGACCCCGCTTGTCGCTTCTGCTCCCCTTGGCCTCTTGGACCGGTGGCCAACGACCCGCGAGGAGAGGGAGAGACCCCACACACAATATTATTCTTCCAGCTCAGAAGCATGGGAGTTCCTTCCATCTCCTGCTGTCTTCCTTAATCTTTTTCTTCAAAGATTTAAATTTTTCATTGTAGAGAGCATTACTGTCTTTGGTCAGGTTTATTCCTAGATTTTTTTGAGGCTATTGTGAATGGGAGGGTTTTCATGTACTCTTTCTCCAATTTTTTGTCATTGGTATATAGAAAGCCTATTGAATTTGTAGACTGAGTTTGTATATTGCCACTTTGTTGAAAGTGTTCATCATTTCTAGGCGTTTTCTGGTGGAATTTTTGGGAACTCGTGTATAATATCATATCATCTGTAAATAGGGATAATTTGACCTCTTCTTTTCCAATTAGTACTCCTTTAATTTTCTTCTCTTACCTTATGGATCTAGAAAGAGTTTCAAGCACTACATTAAAAAGGAGTGGAGATCATGGACAGCCCTGTCTGGTTCCTGATTTTAATGGGAATGTTTCCAGTTTTTCTCCATTTAGAATGATTTTGGCCATGGGTTTGTTGAATATAGTTTTAATTATGTTGTGGAATGTTCCCTTAAGTTCAATTCCCTCTAGCACTTTTAACACAAATGCATGTTGAATGTTGTCGAAGGCCTTTTCTGCATTTACTGAGATGATCATGTGATTTTTGTCTTTGAGTCTATTTACATGGTATATTACATTTATTGACTTACAGATATTGAACCATCCATGCATCTCTGGAATAAAGTTGACTTGATCATGGTGGATGATCTTTTTAGATCATGTCTGTATGTGGTTTGCAAGTACTTGGTTGAGAATTTTGGCATCTATGTTCATTAAGGATATGAGTCTATAGTTTTCTTTTCTTTCTTTCCTTTTTTTAAAAAGGTTTATTGAGAATTTCATATATGCATATAAGATGTTCTGATCAAATCCATGCCCACTCCCTCCCCTCCAACATTCCCCCCTCTGAAGAGGTAACCCTAAAATCTTTTAATGATTAGACACAAGCTCCCAAATACTTTTGACATTTTTGGCCTTAGAACAGAGTATGATGCTAACAAGCCCAAGGACATTTTGACTTTTAGCCAAGCAACTGGCTACATTTTTGGGGGATCTTTTTAGGGTCTTTTTTCCCTAACTGCCTAGTGAATTCCTACCTCCTATTCTTATCACACCATCCTCTGAAAAGGTTACCCAAATTGCCAATAGGGAATAGGGACGCCGACCACTCTGGCTTCTTCCATACTGAACAGGGACACAGAGTGAGGCAATTGGAATATCCCTTCAGTGGGTCTATCTAAAAGACTTCCAAATTGCATAAAACTTGTCTCTAAGGGGAGAAGAAAGTCCTTGAATCATGAATGGGAGATGTGAAGGAGAAGTAAAGGTAAGAGTAATTAGCATTAAAAGTTCTAGACAAGGAACTAGAAAAAAGTCAGAACGGGGCAATTTTCAAATGTTTATATGAGAGTCCATTGGAGTTTCTTGACAAGGACTTCCAAAACCATCCCTCTATTGGGTTCTTCCTCATTTTTCTTTTGTCTTCCAAGGCTGGACTAGGTGGCTGGGAAGAGTGACTGGATACTCGGGTGTGGGTCCAGTGACCCTGCGTGGCACTCCTTTAATGAATGAGCACAACCATCAACAAGCCCAATTGTGACTATATTTAGTGATCAGGCTCAGTGGAAGTCATGATGATGGTAGTTATTTCATGCAGAAGGGACTGTTGTATAGCATCATCTTACTAAAAGGACCTGGAATTTAAAAGGATTTGGTGCTATGAGTCACATATGAGGGCAAAAATAACTTTTGTTTTTCTGAGTCTGTGCTACTTCACTTACTATAACAGTTTCTAGATCCATCCATTTACCTGCAAATTTCATTATTTCATCTTTCTTTACTGCTGAATAGAGCTCCATTGTACAAATATACCACATTTTTGCTAAGCACTCGTCAGTTGAGGGACACTTAGGTTGCTTCCATCTCTTAGCTATTGTGAAAAGAGCAGCAACAAACATGGTTGTACAAGTGTCTCTGCAATAGGATGAGTCCTTTGGATACACGCCAAGGAGTGGTATAAGTGGGTCATATGGCAGGTTCATTTATAGTTTCTTAAGAGTTCTCCACACTGTTTTCCATAGAGGCTGCATGAGTTTGCAATCTCACCAGTAGTGAATGAGCGTTCCCCTTTCTCCACATCTTCGCCAGCATTTGGAATCATTTGTTCTCTTGATCCTAGCCAGTCTGATTGGGGTAAGGAGATACCTTAGGGTGATTTTGATTTGGGTTTTCCTAATTACTAACAATGTTGAATACTTTTTGAGATGTTTCTTAGCCATTTTTATTTCTTCCATAGAACTCTCTCTGTTTAGATCTTTAGCCCATCTTTTAATTGGGTCATTTGATTTCTCACTTCTTTTGAGTTTTTTATATATTCTGGATGTTGAACCTCTGTCAGATGTGTCACTGGTGAAGATATTTCTTCCTTTGAGAACTCTCTGTTTAGATCTTTAGCCCATCTTTTAATTGGGTCATTTGGTTTCTCGATTGTTTTTTGAGTTCTTTATATATTCTAGATATTAACCCTCTGTCAGATGTGTCATTGGTGAAGATTTTTTCCATTCTGTGGGTTTTCTCTTCCCCTTTTAATTGTTTCTTTGGCTGTACAGAAGCTTTTTAGTTTAATGAGGTCCCACTTATTGATTGCTGACCTTAATTCCTGAGCAAGTTCCATCTGATTTAGAAAATCCTTTCCTACACCTATAGTCTGTAAGTTACTGCCAACATTTTCTTCTAATAGTTTCAGGGTTTCCAGTTTCTCATTGAGGTCTTTGATCCATTTGGAGTTGACTTTTGTGCAAGGTGAAAGATAAGGATCTAGTTTCATTCTTCTGTAGGTGGAGATCCAGTTTAGCCAGCACCATTTGTTGAAGATGCTGTGTTTCCTCCATTGTATGTTCTTGGCAACTTTCTCAAATGGCTGAAATTGCATGTACTCAGGTTTGGATCTTCAACGATGTTCCATTGAGCTATGTGGCTGTTTTTGCACCAGTACCATGCTGTTTTTATGACTATGGCTCTGGCTCTGTAATATACTTTGGGTCTATTTTTGTGCCAGTACCACACTGTTTTTATGACTATAGCTCTTTAGTATACTTTGAGATGTGGTATAGTAATCCCCCCAGTGTTGCTCTTTGTGCTCAGCTTTGCTTTGGCTATCCGGGATCTTTTGTGCCTCCATATGAATTTAAGGATTCATTTTTCTAATTCTGTGAAGTATGTCATGGGGATTTTGATTGGGATTGCATTGAATCTATATATTGGTTCTGGTAG
>NW_008343239.1:72591-72995 GCF_000622305.1 Nannospalax galili | reverse complement strand
AATAAACATTTAAGGACTAGTCATCTGCACACTGAGCTTGAAACATGTTTGTAGAGATCGTTGGTGTCTTTTGTCAGATTTATTCCAAGATATTTTAATATATTTGGAGCAATTGTGAACAGGGAGCATTTCCCTGTATTCTTTCTCCAATTGCTTGCTATTGGTATATAGAAAGGATACTGATTTTTGTAGATTGATTTTATAACCTGCCACTATATTGAAAGTGTTGATCAGTTCTAGGAGTTTTCTGGTGGAACTTTTGGGGTCTCTTAGATATAGTATCACATCATCTGCCAAACGTGATAGTTTGACCTCTTCTTTTCCAGTTAGTAATCCTTTAATTTCCTTCTCCTGTCTTATTGCTCTTGCAAGAGTTTCAAGTACTATGTTAAAGAGAAGTGGGG
>NW_008343239.1:71717-72261 GCF_000622305.1 Nannospalax galili | reverse complement strand
TTGGTTGGAGGTCTTCTTTAAATGTCTGGTAGAATTCTGCTGTAAATCGATCTGGGCCTGAGCTTTTTTTAGTTGGGAGCCTTTTTATTACTGTTTCAATTTCTTTATATGTTGTGGGTCTGTTTAAGCTATTAATCTCTTCTTGGTTTAGTTTTGGTGGTTCCCATGCCTTTAGATATGCATCCATTTCTTTTAGGTTTTCGAATTTGGTAGCATATAGGTTTTTAAAGTATTCCCTTATAATGTTCTGTATCTTTCTGGTGTCTGTTGTGATGTTTCCCCTATCATCTCTGATTTTGTTAAATTGGAGGTGCTCTTTCCTTCTTTTGGTTAATTGGGCTAGCGGTCGGTCAATCTTGTTTATCTTTTCAAAGAACCAGCTCTTGGTAATGTTGATTCTTTGTATTGTTTTCTTTGATTCAATTTCATTGATTTCTGCCCTGATTTTTGTTATTTCTTCTTGTCTGCAGGGTTTGGGTTTCGTTTGCTATAGCTTTTCAAGTATGTTGATTTGCAATGTTAAGTCATTTATTTGTGTTCTTTC
>NW_008343239.1:44066-70122 GCF_000622305.1 Nannospalax galili | reverse complement strand
TATTTGGTGTTCTGTGTGCTTCCTGTATTTGTATGGGGATGTCTTTTCTTAATTTCAGGATATTCTCTTCTACAATCCTGTTTAAAATCTGGTCAACACCATTAAACTGAAATTCTTCTCCTTCCTCTATTCCTATGATCCATAGATTTGGTCTTTTCATGGTGTCCCACATCTCTTGCATATTCCATTCCTGTGTTTTTAAAAATTTTCCATACTCTTTGCTTGAGTGGTCCAATTCTTCAACTTTATCCTCCAGTGTTGATATTGTTTTCCATTTCATTCATTCTAGAGGTGAGGCTTTCCCCTGTTTTCAAGTTGGCTTATTGAGTTTTGCACTTCCTTCTTCATTTCTCCCTGAGTTTTCTTCAATGTTTCTATCTCTTTTGTGACTTCATTCAGAAATTTATCCCTATTTTCTTTTAGCTCCTTGATTTGTTTGTGTGTTCTTTAGATTCATTGAATTCCTTGATCATATTTATGATTGTTCTTTTAAATCAGTGTCCTGGGTTATCTTTAGGGGGTTCTCCTTATAGAACTCTTCCACAGGACTGGTGGGCTTTGCTGGGGATATAGTGTTTTGGCTTTCTATTTTATTATTCTTTCGTTGTGGTTTTGGCATTTGAATTTCTTTTGTTGTTTATGATTCTGATATGAGAATTAAGTTGAAGTATGCTTCTGTTTGTATTATCTGGGTGCCTAGATCCTTTCTTTGTTGGTTATGTAAAGCTGGTTGGTACAGTTTTCAGGTTCTCTGAGGTTTATTTTGGAGGGAACTGATGGCTTCAGATCAGCTATTCAGGAGTACCCACAGAAGCTCGATTCAGGTTCCAGTCAGGTACACTCAGGCTTCCTTCACCATGTGGAGGCAGGATCCAGGCTCTCTCAGGCAGTCCTGTGTATTGTCAATCCTATGCCAGAGGGAGGCCAGAACTCACACTCTCTCATGGTCTGCTGAGATCCCAGCCTTAGGCTACAGGAGCCAGATCTTCCCTGGGGCCTTGGGAGGGGCCTCACAAAATCCCAGGCACAGTTAGGGAAAGCTCACCACCAAGTAGAGGCAGGATAAGGGCTGTCAGGCTGTCCCCTGTGTTCTCAGGCCCTCTGGTAGTTGGAGGCCAGAGGGAGGCCAGAACCCTGCACTCTCTGGTGGTCCGCTGAGCTTGGAGCAGCTACACCAATGGAGGTCTAAACCCACCCTCTCAGGCTGTCCTCTAGGATCTCAGCCCTAGCCCACCAAAGCCAGATCTGCCATCGTTTTCTTTTTTTTTTTTTTCATTGTGTCTTTACCTGGTTCCGATGTTCGAGTGGTGCTGGCTTTATAGAAGGAGTTTTGGAGCTCTCCCTCTGTTTTTATCTTTTTGGACAACTTAAGTAGTACTGGTACTGGTTGTGGATCTTTAACTGGTAGAATTCTGCTGGGACTCTGTCTGGGCCTGGATTTTTTTAGTCACAAAGTTTTGCATTACTATGTCAATTTCCTTATATGTTATGAGTCTGTTTAAACCGTTGATCTCTTCTTGTTTTTTTATTATCATTTTTTATTTATAAATTTTTTTGTATTTCATTCAGAACATCCAAAACAATCTCATTCATCTTTATACCTGCATGCCAAATGGCACCCTCCCATAGCCTCCCCCCACCCCCATCTCTTATTGCTTTAGCTTTGTTGATTCTCATGATTTTAGATATTTATCCATTTCTTTTAGGTTTTCAAATTTAATGGAGTATAGGTTTTTGTTTTGTTTTGTTTTGTTTTGTTTTGGTCTTTTTGAGACAGAGTCTCCCTGTAGCCACAGCTGGCCTAGAATTCACTATGTAGATCAGGCTGGCCTTGAACTCACAGAGCTCCACTTCTCTCTGCCTCCTGAAGGCTGGGATTAAAGGTGTGCACCACCATGCCCAGTTTAGAGTATGAGTTTTTTTTTTTAATTTTAAAAAATTTTATGTGTATGCATGTATTGTCTGTGTGTAGGTAAGTGCACCCATGTCATGCAATACCTGTGGAGGACAGACGAGGCTGTTGGATCCCCTGGAACTGGAGTGACAGTTGTTAGCTGCCATGTGGGTGCTGGGATTTGAACCCAGGTCTTCTGCAAGAACAACTAGTGTTCTTAACTGTTGAGCCATCTCTCCAGGCCCTAGACTATAGGTTTTTAAAGTATTCCCTTATAATGTTCTGAATCTTTTCAGGCTCTGTTGTGATGTTTCCCCTTTCATCTCTGATTTTGTTGACTTAGATTTGCTCTTTCTTTCTTTGAGTTAATTGGACTAAGGGTCTGCTATCTTGTTTATCTTTTCAAAGAACCAGCTCTTAAATTCATTGATTCTTTGTATTGTTTTGTTTCTTTCTATTTCATTAATTTCTGCTCTGTCATTTCTTATTTTCTGCTGGGTTTGAGTTCCATTTGTTCTTGCCTTTCCAGCATAGTCTTGAGTTGCAGTGTCAGGTCATTTATCTGTTCTCTTTCTTCTTCTTTTTTTTTGGTCTTTTTGAGACAGGTCTCCCTGTAGCCCCAGCTGTCCTGGAACTCACTATGTAGACCAGGCTGGCCTTGAACTCACAGAGATCCGCCTACCTCTGCCTTCCGAGTGCTGGGATTAAAGGCGTGCACCACCAAGCCCAGCTGCTCTTATTTTTTTAATGTATGCAGTTAGAGCTATAAACTTCCCTGTTATGACTGCTTTTAAAGTGTCCCAGAGGTTTTGTTGTGTTGTATTATCCCTTTCATTTAGTTTGAGGCACACTTTAATTTCTTCTTTGATTTATTCATTCAGGAGTGTGCTGTTCAATCTCTATGAGTTTGTGTTGTTACTAGAGCTACTTTTGTTGATTTACTGCATTGTGATCGGATAGAAGTTTGCTTTGTGCCCTAGTATGTGATCAATTTTAGAGAAAGTTCCATGGGGTGCTGAGTAGAAAGTGTATTCTTTGGTGCTTGAGTGGAATATTTGGTAGATGTCTGTTAGTTCCATTTGATGTATGGTATTATTTAATTCAGATGTCTATTCTTTGTCCAGTTGACCTGTCTATTGGATATAGTGGGGTATTGAAGTTCACTACTATTACTAAGTTGTGGAATCGGTGTGTTAAAGTCCCGTAGTAGTGTTTTTATGAAATTGGGTGCACCAAAAGTTTCTTCATATATGTTCATGATTTTGATATCATCTTGGTCAGTTGTTCCTTTGATCAGAATGAAGTGACCCTCTTTATCTCTTCTGATTAGTTTTATTTTGAAGATATTTGTTTCTTAGTGTCATTTGTTTGTAATATTTTTTTCCATTCTTTCACCCTAAGGTAATGCCTCTCCTTGAAGGTGAGATGGGTTTTTTGTAGACAACAAAAAGATGGATTTTGTTTCTTAGTCCATTTGACTAGCCTGTGTCTTTTGACTGCAGAGTTCAGGCCACAGATATTTTAAGCTATTATTGAAAGATACATATTGGTTATCCTCATTTTAATTTCTGTTTGCATTCTTATTCCTATTTTGCATTTCCACAATTATCCTCATTTAGTTTCTTTCTGTTGCTTCTTGGATATAGTTGTTCCTTTCTTCAGTCCTTTGTATTGCTTCGAGTATTTTCAGTAAGGCTGGTTTGGTGGACACAAATTCTTTCAGCCTATTTGCATCATCGAAGATTTTTCTTTCCCCTTCCAGTATAATAGACATTTTTGTTGGGTAAAGTATTTTGGGTTGGCATCTATAGTAATTTAGGACTGGGATCACTTTGGTCCAGATTCTCCTGGCTTCCATATTTGCATCAAAAAGTCAGCTGTAATGCTGATGGGTTTTCCTTTATATGCGACTTGTTTCTCTTACAGCTTTTATTATTCTGTCTTTGTTCTGTACATTTAATATTTTTACTATGATATGCCATGGGGAGTTTTTTTTCTGGTCCTGTCTATTTGGTGTTCTATGTGTTTCTTGTATTTGTATGGGTATGTCTTTCCTTAATTTTGGAAATTTTTCTTCTACAATCCTGTCGAAAATCTGGTCAATACCATTTGCCTGAGATTCTTCTCCTTCCTTTATGCCTGTGATGCATAAATTTGGTCTTTTCATGGTGTCCCACGTTTCCTGTATATTCCATTCTTTTTAAAAATTCTTCGTATTTTTTGCTTGAGCAGTCCAGTTCTTCAACTTTATCATACAGTCTTGATATTGTTTTCCATTTTGTTTGTTCTATTGGTGAGGCTTTCTCCTGTAGTTTCAAATTGGCTTATTTAGTTTTTCATTTCCTTCTTCATTTCAGTCTGAGTTTTCTTCAATATTTCTGTCTCTTCTGAATTCAGTCAGAAGTTCATCCCTATCTTCTTTTAGTTCTTTGTGTGTACTTTAAATTTGTTGAATTCTTTGATCATGTTGATGATTGCTCTTTTAAATTTTGTGTTCTGGGTTATTTTGTACTGGTGGTGGTTAGTGAGTTTTTCATATTTGGTTTTTCATATTATTAATTTTTGTTGTGGTTTTGGCATGTAGATTTCTTTTGTTGCTTGTGTTTCTGGTATGAATCTCAAGCCTTCCTCTGTTGAGTTGAAGTTTGATTCTGTTTGTATTATTGATGTGCCTTGGTTGTTTTCTGATCAGATATGAAAAGCTGGTTGGTCTAGGTTTCAGTTTCTCTCTTTCGATTTTTACACTAGAGGGACCAGATGGCTCCATTCAGGCTACTCAGGAGCTCTCCAGGAGGACAAAGAGGCACTGGCTAGTTAGGAGCACTTCAGAAGCCTCAGCTGGATATTGCCAGTGTCCAAGGAGAGGAGATGAGAGATGTGAGTGCTGGTCCCTACTAGTCAGCAAGGAAGCCTAAATGCTGGGGCAGTGGGAGGGACTTCTAGTAGTTCCAAAGTAGGGGGATGGGCACCACTAGACTTTGGAAGGTCACCCAGCAGAGTTGCTCTAAGGTAGTCTCTGAAAGTCTGGGCCAATTTTAAAATTCTTAAAAAAATATTTTATTTATTTTATTTTATATGTAAGAGTGTACTGTGTGCATGTGTATAAGTACACCTGTGTCAACCAATGCCCACAGAGGTCAGAAGAGGGCATCAGATGCCCTGGAACTAGAATTACGATGGTTGTTAGCTGCCATATGAGTGTTGGGAACCGAACCTTTGTCTTCTCCAAGAGCAGCCAGTGCTCTTAACAGCGGAGCCATCTCTCCAGTCCCATAATTAATTTTTTAAAAAGCAGCATTTCTATTGTAACCACTCTTATTCTCTTTTTAGGTAGACTATGGATATAAGCAGTGGAGCAGGAGTAGGAGCCTTAGAAGCCAGCCAAGGCCTGTTCCTGTTGTGCAACCTGTGAAGTTTACTTAAAATCTTGGCCCCGACATCCATGATACAGCCTTAATTTTAAGTATAAAAAATGTTTTTTTTTGTTCTCTTTTTTGAGACAAGGTCTCCCTGTAGCTGCAGCTGGCCTGGATTTGCTATGGAGACCAGGCTGGCCTCAAACTCACAGAGATCCACCTGCTTCTGCTTCCCAAGTGCTGGGATTAAAGGCATGTGACACCACATCCAGCATATAGCAAATGTTTTAACCCACAGTCATGAGATCAGTTACGAACCTCAGGGAGTTCCAAAACAGAGTTAAATATGAAGTAACCAAGAAAACCACAGCTGTAGCTTTGTAGCTCTGCCTCCTGGTGGTCAGAATGTCCCCTTGTGGCTAAGCATCTTTGAGACTGCAGGTAGATTGTTCCCAATATATTAAAAACTAAAGCACCAGGATATTTTCCAACACATGTACACTAACCAAGGGTTCAAATCCCATCTGACCCTCACCTGTTGGTTTTTCTTGAGAATTGTGGAAATACTATAAAATAGAGATACAGTCCCCCATTATGGGGGTGGTGGTGGTAGTGACCTTATCTAATGAATATGCCAACCCTCATAAATATTTATTTATAAAACTTGTTTAAAATCCACAACTATTGGGCTGGAGAGATGGCTCAGTGGTTAAGAACACTGGCTGTTCTTGCAGAAGACCCAGGTTTGAATCCCAGCACCCACATGGCAGCTAACAACTGTCCGTAACTCCAGTCGCAGGGGATCCTACAGCCTCTTCTGTCCTCTGCTCACACTGCACGACACAGGTGCACTTACATACATGCAGGCCACACACACACACAACATTAAAAAAAAAAAGATTTTGCTGTCCACCCCCACTTTGAGACAGCCTACTCCACTATTTGGAGCTTTGCTTTGCTAAATTAACTTGTTTAAACTTTGTATGTTCTCAATAGAATTATTATTTTTAGTGGTCTTTTTGAGACAGGGTCTCCCTGTGGCCCCAGCTGGTCTGAAATTCACTATATAGACCAGGTTGACCTCGATCTCACAGAGATCTGCCTGCCTCTGCTTCCCAAGTGCCAGGACTAAAGGTATGCACCACTACACCCAGCCAGTATTCTTCAAGAAATAGAAACAAGGAGTCCTCTCCCTTTACTTCTCAGACATGGGTGTCCTTTGCTAAAAATTATGAGATCCAAACATTTCTTTCACATCAGATAATTCCTCCAGAATTATGTTGACCATTTTTGAGTAAATATATTGATAGAATACGCGAACCTCAGAAAAATCATGAGCTCCATCAGAGGAGTCCATAAAGGCATAAAACCATCAGAGTGGCTGATAGGCTCTAAACTGTGAAAGTACAAAGTTCCCCCAGTGACCTAAGGGCTATAGATGAGAGGCCTGGCTTGGCTCACCCCTTATCAGTTGGTCACTCCCAAGCCTCAGAGAAAAGTGTTTGTGGAGCCCACCTGTCTTCTCTAAGGCCATAGATTACACTCTTGCCAGTTTCTGGGGAAATAATCTTGAGGAGACCCTCAATCACTCCAAGGACGCCAAGCCTGGGCACTAACTCAACTCCCCACTAAGTGCAGCTGTGTCCCACAACCCTGGTATAACCCCCCCACCCCTACCCCCGTTTTCTTTGTCTAGTTGTAGATGCCTGGTTCCCGCAGACGCTCTACCTCTCACTGTATCTTCTTTGAATAAACGAAGCTACATTTCTTGCCTGTTGCAGCTCTGGCTCTGGTTCTTTGTCTCCTACTCCTCTATCTTTCCTTTTATTTTCCAAAAATCTAACATATATGATCACTATGTTTTTGGCTATTAGACAGTTCACAACTGAGTGTCTGAGGTCATTACTGCTTGGCGTATCTGTTTTCGCTATGATTGCAGGTGTGATAATAAATCACTTCCTGGAAAAGAAACCATGGAGCAGCTCTTAGGAACAAATACTCTTACTTACACAACCCCCACCGGTGAACCCTGAGGATGCTGCTCCATGAGAAGATTTTACTGAAGACGTTATGTAGATAAAACTGCTGAGTCCTGAGTTGGACACAACTAGCAACAGACTCCAGTTTTCCATCTCCTCCTACATCTTTTCCCCATCTTGTTTTTCCGTTATTGCCCAAACATACATGATCCCACAGAATTGACTTCTCAGGTTCAGTTCAAGTGTATCTGAAGAATACTCATTGGCTTCTAGATTATAGGCAGACACATTTTTGTATGTGTCGGAAAGACTTGATTTCTTGTGGGTTTTTTTCTTGTTATTTTTTGGTTTTGTAGGTTTGAAGAAACATCTGAATAGGCTTTTAAACTTTGTGATAACTGCAGAGGATTCATGGAAATCTCAGTGTTTTATGTTTCTCAGTGATTAACAGGAGCGGCATCAGTCTGGACACAGGAACTAAGGGGTACCGTTTGCCAGGGCTCCTCACGGGTTCTTCGGTGGCTTTGTCCTTGGCAGAGTCCACAGTGGGTCATGCCAACCGAACTACATTCCCCAGAAACCTTTGCGCCGGGCAACCGTCACGGTCGACCAATGAAGGTCGAGGAAGAGGGCGGTTCACGCTGTGGGCCAGAAAGGCGGGACTTCCGGCGTCATCGGTAGCCTTGGAGACCGTCAGGCGGGCTGTCCTGTGGAGACCCAGAAGGTGCTGAGGCAGGGGAAAGAGGAGGCAGGAGGAGACGGGCAGAGACTGCACCCGAATTAGGGTTAGAAAAGATGTCCGGAGATGCTTAGAGGAAAGCAGACTGGGACCCGAGAGCGAGGGAAAACCGATGACAGAGGCCACCCCAACAGAACCAGGAGACTTTATCTCTGGACAGGGGTGGCAGTAGAGCTGTGGTCCTTTTTCGACTAGAGTCTACTCAGATGTCAAAGACAATCTCTTCATCATCTCTGTCTTCATCATGAATCTCTGTCTTCCTTTCCGTTGCAAAGGAAAGCCTAAGTCCTCTTAGCGTCCCTTGTTCATAGTTGACCTTAAAGATCATTGATCTGGGAATTCACACCATCGGGTGATACATTCTTAATTTCTCACTAACCCAACAAGGTCTCTGCTGTGTGGGCTGTGAGGTACAATGAGGGCCGATTTTTCCAGTTTGGGGATGTCCAATGGGTGACAGGCATGGGATGAAAAGGCTTGGCTTCTCTGCTTTTATATCACACCAGTGTCTTTTGTTACTGTAACTTTTGGGTCAAACCCTGATGAACCCTGAATGTAGATATGTGGGTCATTTGAATAATGTTTTGCCCAGAACCATCATACACCATCATACACGGTTAGCTTGACCTAGACCCGTGTAGTCTCTTTCTGCCCCTTTTCAAAGCTAAAGATACCTACTAGCCACCAATGATCAAAACCCCCAGACCATGAAGAGAGGAAGATGTGGTTCTCAAGTTCTTGGAAGATCTTTGGCTGTTCCCAGAAGAGACAAGTATCCCTCCACTTTATTAGCCATCTCTTGCCCTCCTAATTCCTGTCACAGCGGACTCCTCAATTTCATATTGAAAAGCTGATTTCGGAGCAAAGCTGCCTCTTCTCCATTCTTTTGACGCTGGATAATGCTCTCATTATCCTCTACACTCCTTTCTCAGAGGTTGGTTTTCTGGGAGGCTGAGCTTCTGGGATAGTGAGCAGTAGCAGACCTGGGGAGCCTGGCCAGGAGTCAGCAGGGCCACAGGATCTGCCTCGCCCCCGCTAAGTTCCAGTGGATGGAATAGTTGGCCGAAGCACCAGGGCTTAGCTTCACTGTCAGAGTGTGTGGCAGGCAGCTCATGTTGCTAGCCCTCCATGGTGAATTGGGAATCTTTTTTTAAAAATGTAATTTTAAAAATATTTTTATATGTGTATGAGTGTATTGCTTGTATGTGTGTAAGTGCACCCATGTCATGCAGTGTCTAACAGAGGTCAGAAGGTGTCAGACCCCCTAAAACTGGAGTTATGGATGGTTGTTAGCCACCATGTAGGTGCTGGGAATCAAACCTGGGTCCTCTGCAAGAGCAATCAGTGCTTTTAACTGCTGAGCCATCTCTCCAGCCCAGGAATCTTTTCTTTTAAAGATCTATATTTTTTAAATTTATGTGTATGAGTGTTTTGCTTGCATGTATGTACATGTACCACGCACATGCCGAGTTCCTACAGAGGCCAGAGAGGTCATCAGATCCCCTGGAACTGGAGTTATAATTGTCAGTGGGTACCAGGAACAATCTGGCTCCTCTGCAAGAGCACTCTTAACTGCTGAGCCATTACTCCAGCCCCTTCCCCCACCCAGACACCTGAGAATCTTGAGGGACTTGCACTGCAGCGACCTAGCTTTACCCTCCCTTGAGGATCCCCTTCTCTTTACTTCATGGCACTGACTACCAATACTTTGATTAGAGTAGGTTAACTTTTAGGGTTCGGGTCCACAGGTCCCAATTGTTCTTATGGGTGTACTCAGAAACCTGTCTCTGCTTCAAAGCTTTTGATGCCATTTGGATCCCCTGGGGTTATTGCAAGTGTGTATGCACATGCATGGAGATCAGAGGACAACTTATGGGAGGCAGTTCTTCCCATCACGTGGGTCTCAGGGATTGAAGTCAGGTTGTCAGGTTTGGCCCAGAGTGCCTTTTACCTGCTGAGCCATCTCACTAGCCCTCATTCTTTTCTTTCGCATGGCTCATATCTAGCCTTAATGGACACCAGTGAATCTGCACTGGGGCAAAACCTTATAAACGCAGTGAATGTGGGAAGTGCTTTAGCTGCAAAATTACACTTGTTTGGCATCAGAGAACCCATTCTGGAGAGAGACTTTACAAGTGCACTGAATGGAGGAAGTTCTTCAAATAAAACTGTAGTCTTATTTCACATCACATTGGTCCACACTGGTGAAAGGCCATTTGAGGGTGCTGATTGTTGGAGATGCACTGACCATAGATCCAGCTTCAATTTGCATTGGAGCATTCATGCTGGAGAGGGCAGTGAATGTGAGAAATTCTTCACCCACAAATCCAGCCTCCTTAAACATCAGAGAAATCATATTTGAGGAAAAACCTTAAGCCAGTGGCTTTCCTGTCTTTGGTACCCCAAAGCTCACCCAGCAGAAATGCCTTCGAGTGCAGGGAGTACGTTGCCTGCCTGGTCAACCTAAGGACAGCAGACATCCCCCAAAAGTGGCCTTGTGAAGTAGTCATCAGCAAGAAGTTGACTTTCACACCTGGACATCCATTCTCACTACATTCCTAATGGGCACCAGGTATGCTGGAAGCTCCAGGAGCTCTACTGCACTCTGCTACCTTGCCCGAGGTATGTCACTGCCGGTACCTGTGGCTGAAACCATCTCACCTTTAGCAGCTGGCTAGCATCAGGTTACCATGGGCTAGGGGAAGGTCAATCTGTGTACTGTCCCCTTCCCCGGAGGGAAGTGCTGTGAGGACATCAGAGTCTTCTGTAACTGTGTTCACACTGGATGTGATTAGTAGAGTGGGCTGGAGAGATGGCCCAGTGGTTAAAATCATGTATGTACTGCTCTTCCAGATGATCTGAGTTCAACTTCCAGAACTCAAATTGGACAGTACACTGCAGCCTTTAACTCCATCATTGCATTCATGTGCACAAGCCCACACACATATACACATAATTTTAAAAAATATATTAAAGGGCTGGAGAGATGGCTGAGTGGTTAAGAGCACTGGCTGCTCTTGCAGAGGATCCGATGCCCTCTTCTGACCTCTGCAGGCATTGCACAACACAGGTGCACATACATGCAGGCAATACACTCATACACATAAAATAATAAAAAAAATTTAAAAATATTTTAAAAAAGAATTAGGAAGTAGCTGGGTCTGTAAACTCAGGAGTGGTTGGTCTGTACATGAGATATATTCCTGCTCACAGATTTGCTGTCTATAAGGAAAGGATGCTTTGGGAAGGATTGTCTTCTGGGCCAGGAAGCTTTCAAAGATTACAGAGGTCAGTGTGGTGAAGGGACTGTGAAATAGTGTTTCTATGGCTTTAAAAAATATGCTTGATATATTTAGCTGAACTTTGAACATGTATACCTGGAGCCCTTGTCTCATGAGAAAATTTATTCAAGAACGCTTGCTAGGGAGTTATCTCCGGAATGCCAGTACTGTCCTAGTTTCTCAGAAGACACCTTTAATCTCTCAAGGCATATTATGGTGGTACTGTTAAACTGGTCATTATATTTTACTAAATTATTATAGTCTAGCCACTTTATTATTATTCGCTGTTCTGTAAACATTCAACTGTAGCTCTAATGAGTGTGAGTATAAAAACAGAGCTGCCTGTGCTTTTAGCGCTCCTCCATGGATGAGGAAATAAGAGTAAAGACATAGGGGCTGGAGAGATGGCACAGCGGTTAAGAACACTGGTGGTTCTTGCAGGAGACCCGGGTTCAAATCCCAGCACCTACATGGCAGCTAACAACTGTCCATAACTCCAGTCCCAGGAGATCCGACAGCCTCTTCTGATCTCCTCGGGCATTGCACGTGTGCACTTACCTACATGCAGGCAATACATCCATATACATAAAGGAGAAAAAAAGAGTAAAGAAATAAAACTGCGCGAGTTCTCTGGTCTTTTTTTTTTTAGTTCTGTGATAATCCATTCAGGTCTTGCGGCTGTCCCCTGGCAGCCACAGTGGAACATCCTTAAAATCCCAACATTTAGGAGATATAGGCAGGGGAATTATGGGTGTGAAGCCAGCCTGGCATACATAGTGAGACTCTGGTTTCAAAATCAAAATAGCAAAGCATAAAGAAACAACAAAAACAAAAACATGTTGGGGCTGGAGATATGGCTTAGTTAAGAGCACTTGCTGCTTTTCCAGAAGTCCCAAGCTTCGTTCCCAGCACCCACACTGGGTGACTCACAACCACCTGTAACTCTGCTCCAGGGAGATCTCATACCCTCTTCTGGCCTCTGTAGGCACCAGCACACAGGTGGCATTCACTCACACAGACACATACAGATAAATAAAACCTTAAGAAAAAACACACTGAGGATGTAGTTTAGTAGTAGAGAACATGCCTAGCATGCACAAAGCTGTGGGTTCAATCCCTAGCACCAACCCCACCTGCCCCCCAAAAAAACACAGAAAAAATGCCAGAGCATTAGAAGATAAATATAAGTAGATCAACAAACATAATTATACTGAGTCAAAAGTTGTTTTTGTGGGCCGGGTGTGGTGGTGCACACCTTTAATCCCAGCACTCGGGAGGCAGAGGCAGGCAGATCTCTGTGAGTTCAAGGCCAGCCTGGTCTACATAGTGAGTTCCAGGCCAGCTGGGGCTCCAGGGAGACCCTGTCTCAAAAAGACCAAAAAAAAAAAAATAGTTGTTTTTGCAAAGTGGCAAACTGTTTCCTCTATGTTTATCCAACTTTCAACTACCAGACACGGGTGGTTGCTCTATATTTGTACTAGAACTTCCTTTGGCCAGCCAGACTTTTTAGTTTTTATCATTGATATTAGGTGTTTACTGGTTGGTATCTCTCTGTGATTTTTCCTTTGGATCTTTCTAATGATTAATGTTTACAATGCTTATACTACTGCCATTCCCTTATCTTTGGTTAAGCATCTTTTCAAATTTTGGCCCATTAAACACACACACACACACACACACACACACACACACACACACACGCACACTGTTTGAGAGAAGGTCTATGTAGCCCTGCTAGGTCTGGAACTCACTATGTAGACCAGGCTGATCGTCCTGCCTCTGCCTCCACAGTGCTGGGACTTATGGGCATGTGCCACCACACTGGCTGTGCATTAAAATTTTTTTTTGTTATTATTGAATTTTGAGAGGCCTGAATAGAGTTAGACACATACCCTTCATTAGATTCTTGATCTGTCAATATAATATATGGCTTGTGTTTTCATTCAATTTATAGTCTTTCCCACTTAATGTTTTACTGTTGATATAGTGTGTTTTCCCTGTTTTACTGAACATGCTTTTGGTGTATATTTTAATACTTGTTTTCCAAGACAAGAAAACTCACTTATGCTGGGCACGGTGGCACATACCTTTAATGCCTGTGTTAGGGAAGGAGAGGCAGGTCAATCTCTAGGAATTCCAGATCATCCACAACTATAGCAGTGAGACCCTATCTCAAACAAACAACCCTCCCTCCTTTGTTACCTAATAGAGGCTTCATACTTCCAGTTTTATAATCTTTTTTGAGTTATTTCTTGTATATTATGCGTCAGAGTTTTTCTTTAAAAATTGTTTTTGATTTTTATTTTATGCCTATGAGTGGTATGCCTGCATGTATGTAAGTGTACCCATGTTGTGCACTGCCTGCATGTGGAGGACAGAAGAGGGTGCTGGCTCTCCTGGAACTGTAGTTTTGGACAGTTGTTAGTCACCATGTGGATGTTGGGAACTGAATCTGGGTCTTCAGCAAGAACAGCCAGTGCTCTGAACCACTGAGCCATCTCTCCAGCTCATTATTTCTTTTTTAATATGCATGTCTCATAGTACCAGCTAATACAATAATCAAAACCGGCCTGCAAGAGGACAATGACCAAAAACATGCGATTTGCAGTTCTCAGACAAGGAGATAGGCTAATAGATACAGAAAAACATTCTCAATCTCAGCAATAAAAAAATCGAATTTAAGAAAACAATTTGCCTGGCGTGGTTGCACACGCCTTTAATCCCAGCACTAAGGAGGCAGAGGCAGGCAGATCTCTGTGAGTTCAAGGCCAGCCTGGTCTACATAGTGAGTTCCAGGACAGCTCAAAAAGAAAAAAACAAACAAACTGCAATTTGACTAACCTCATTAAGAGACAGTGATTCCAGCCTGAGGGAAAAAGAAACAGAAGTTCAAGTTGGGAAGCTGTGTAGTTTAATTTCATACCTAGATTATCAAAATAGTAAAGTTGATACAAACTAGGGATACCTGGGAAGAAAAACTTCAATTGAGAAATTTCCTCCATTAGTTTGGCCTGTGACCATGTCTGTGGGACTTTTTAAAATATTAATTTTTTATTGAATTTTTGTGTATTTCACACATAAAATCATCTTTATACCTCCTTCCCCCATCCCCTTTGGCATCCTCCCATAGCCACCCCCCCATGGGAATTCATACATTCTGTCATTTGTATTAACGACTATTATGTAAAGTTAGTGTCCTGAAATGTCCCTCAGTGCAAGTTCGTCCACTGGGCTTTAGTCAGCCTATCTAGAGTCTCTCCCTTCAAGAAGATCAGCTCTTCCTCACCCAGCAATATTCAGCCAATAATTTTTCGATTATGGTTGGGGCTTGCTGTTAATTTCCACAGTTTGTGCTGGGTTTTTGTCTGCCTAAATTTGCATGGATCTAGTGCATGCTGACACCATCCTTGTAGGTTGGCATGAGAAGGTCCCAGGCCCCTGTAGGACTATTCTGTATAGTCATGCACCTCCTCCCTGGCTCTTACAATCTTTCCACTGTGGGGCATTTTCTTGATTGCTGATTGACGTAGGAGGGCCCAGCCCAGTCCCCAGTGTCTTCCCTGGGCAGGTGGGCCTGGGCTGCATATGAAGCTGAGCAAGCCAGAGGAAGCAAGCCAGTCTTAGCTTCCGTTTCTGGAACCAGGTTCCTGCTCTGAGTTCTTGCCTGGCTTCCCCCATTGATGGACTGTGATCAAGATGTGTAAGCCAAATAAACACTTTCCTCTCCAAGTTGGTTTTGGTCAGTGTTTTATCACAAAATCAGAAAGCTAACTAGAAGAAAAGCAAACAAACCAATATTCATTAGTATTGTTCTGGCTTGTGTAGGTACATGCCTGTAGTCTGTTAAGGTAGTGTGGAGTAGCCAAAGAAGCGCTTTTGGAGACAGAAGTGGATCAGGCTAAGGACTATGAGCAGAGGGATTTTTTTCCCAGGATGAGGGTTATTGACCTTAATACATTCCCATGAATTCAACATTTTCAAGGTTTTCTGAGACTAGCCAGGGGATAAGTCTGCACAAACTACCGGGAAAAGCCCTAAACTGATGGATAACTATCATTGTTGATAATCTGACCATAGGACATTCTGGGGACTACAATCTTGCCCAAGTGAGCACCAAAACCTCAAACAGCACAGGAGCCTAACAGCAAGGCCTCAGTAGTTTGGACGTTGGGATGGAGACTTGCGTAATCAGTAAGGACAAGCACCTTCTCCGGGCCGCGGAAGGGAGGGGCGGGCAGGCGCGGAGGCTTCTGGGAAAGTTCCTTCGCCGCCTACGACCTGGTGTTGCTGTAGGTGGTGGTCTACTCCCAGTGCCCAGTGTCTCAGGTACGCCGGGAAGCGGATCAGGACGACCCGGGGCTGTGCGGTCTGGGGAGCAAGCCTTTACCGGAAGCCGGGGACCGCGAGCGGAGCCCGCAGGCGTCAGTTAGGGGAACACAAGCCGTCCGCGGGTCTACAGCGCGGTGACAGCTCAGCCTTCCCGGCCCCCAGGCCCTCAGAGATGGGAGAATGAACAGGAGGATGAGCCGGCTTAGTACATACGCCTAGCGAACGCCACCGAAGATGGTTTAAATTCAATTTAAAAAATTTAAATTTAAGAAATTTAAATTTAATTCATGCCTGAGACTGACGCTTGATCAATGGTTAAATATTCCCGAGAGTCAGTGTTGCCATCGTTCAGAAAGTAAATCTGGAATGACACGAACACCTGCGGTGGATCGAGAAGATAGAATAGGCTCTTCCACATCATTATTTACAAATCTGGTTTTTAAAAATATTTTTATTATTTTTTAGCCGGGCGTGGTGGCGCACGCCTTTAATCCCAGCACTCAGGAGGCAGAGGCAGGTGGATCTCTGTGAGTTCAAGGCCAGCCTGGTCTACATAGGTGAGTTCTAGGACAGCTGGGGCTACAGGGAGACCCTGCTTCAAAAAGACAAAATTTTTTTAAAAATTATTTTTATGTGTATGAGTGTATTGCCTGCATGTATGAGAGCGCACCCCTGTCAGTGCAATGCCGCAGAGGTCAGAAGAGGATTTCGGATTCCCTTGGAACTGGAGTTAAGGATGGTTCATAGCGGCCATGTGGGTGCTGGGAATCGAACCCGGGTCTTTAGCAAGAGCAGTCAGTGTTCTTAACCACTGAGCCATCTCTCCAGCCCAAAATCTGGTTTTTATATACAAAATAGTACGTTTTCCTCACAGGTGGTACTGAGTAAATAGTTACTTCGTGCCAAGAATCACCCTTAGTTCATAGGGAGACATCAGAACCCCAGAGGGGGATTATCTATGTATTTTTCCATCTCGGTGTCACAGACACGCCTGTTTTTTTCCCTTTGCTTTGCCCTGCCTTTCTCTAGACATGGCCCTTCTATAAGCCTGGAGTCTGGAAAGAGAACTGTGTTGACTTGGAAATTGCAAAGTAATGCCTTGGGTAAGTCACTATATCTCCAAATATTACTGAAAACTTTTTATGCGGGGGAGGGTGGATTGAGTTAGGATGAGGTAAACTCATGATCCTCCTACTTCAGTCTCCCTTGCTTACAGCCTTGTGCCCCAACTCCAGGCTTCCTGAAACACTTTTTAAAAATCTGGGCTCTTAGCTGGGCGTGGTAGCACACGCCTGTAGTCCCAGCACTTGGGAGGCAGCGGGAGGTGGATCTCTGTGAGTTTGAGGCCAGCCTGGTCTACATAGTGAGTTCCAGGACAGCTGGGGCTACAGGAAGACCCTGTCTCAAAAAGAAAGAAAGAAAGAGAGAGAGAGAGAGAGAGAGAGAGAGAGAGAGAGAGAGAGAAAGAAAGAAAGAAAGAAAGAAAGAAAGAAAAAAATCAGGGCTCTTGAGTGCTTTCTTTGATTTTCATGCAAGTTCTCACCTGACAAAATCCATTTAGGGACTGGATTGGATTCCTTTTGTTACAGGAAAGGATGGCTGTCCTAGCAGAGATCCAAGTACGGTCTGCCTCTCAGTACTTCCCTGTACTGGCTTCTGCTAGAACAGTCTCCACAAGCTTGAGTCGGGTTTTTTAATAGTTATTCTTTCAGTGTCATGTATAATGTACTTTGATTATATTCCTGCCCTCCCTATTATCCTCTCATATTTCCTTCTGCCCATTATAAAAGAAGGCAGGTTCACTGAAAGAAGCTGACATGAAATTATCCTTCAGATGAGATTAGGAGAGTTACAGACTCAGGACCATAGAAAGCTTTGATGGGGCCCCAAAGAGGGAAGCATTAGGAGAGAGATGGCATCATGACCATTCCGAGCCATAATAGGGCCTTGAAGGAGGGACTTACCTTGAAACCCTGTAAGACAGAGAGCAGTTTTGATTCCTCTAAGTTTTCATGGTGGGTGGGCAAGCTTTGTACCACCTGACCTAGCCTGACCTGGCATATATGTTCCAGAAGACAGGAAGGCGCTGATAAAGACTAGCTTTCATTCAAGGTTGTCTTGCATTTGCTCAAGCTGTAAGAGGGAGGGGTCTGCAAGGGCTCAGCAGGTCTTCTTATCAACTCTGCCCCAGAGAGAGTGCTGCAGTGGGTCATGGCCTGGTTTCTGGGAGAGAAAGGCAGCTAGAGGGTCTGTAACCTAACTTTGTTGAACCTCCTCTTCCCAGCAGGTTCACCTCCTACTTTCCTGTGTGTGTGTGTGTGTGTGTGTGTGTGTGTGTGTGTGTGTGTGTCCTACTTTTTAATTAGAGTTGCTTGCATGAGCATGGGTATGAGGTCAATTTACTTGAGCAAGGGCAATTTACGAGTGGTTACAACACGGAGGAATGTGATTTCCCTCCCCTAGCAACCATTAACTGCCTATAGCTCCACAGAGAGGCCCCTCTGTGAAGGTAACCACTGCTGCTGTGAGTTCACAGATGCAACAAGCCACATCGTGTCCAGAAGAAGCATTCCTGTCCATCTTCTGGCGCTTACACGCTTTCCATCCATCCTCTCTTCTGCAGTGCTCCCTGAGCCTGGGGAGGAGTGATATAGAGGTCCAATTTAGCGCTGAGCCCTCTACAGTGGTTTATTCTTAGCACTTTGACCATTTTGAATCTGCATTAACCATTGCCCACTGCAAGCAGATGCTTTGACCAAGGCTGACAGCAGCACTAACCTATGGGTATAAGCATAAATATTTCAAAGGCATTTTGACATGTCCATTTAGCAAAATAACAGTAGTAGGTTTCCTGCTAAACTTGTCACCTCCCAACCATGGGCTTTTTACAGAACCAGGCATGAATTCCTTCCTGTGGAGCAGGCCTCGAATCCAATCAGAAAGTGATTGGTTTATCTCCATCACAGTGCTGCCACTCTTGTACCAGTGGGCACATTTGCCTGGGAGACTGGTATTGTAACTCCCAGGGTTCACAGGTGGATAAGAGTGTTGACGATTTCTCCCACAGCAGCCAACATAACACCTCTGGTACCATGAAAACCAGTCATCAGAAAGGGAGCTTCCAGCTCAGTTTCAGCCTGATTTCCTTTTGTCTTACAATCAGAGTATGTGGTGTCTTCAGCAATGGGGTCTTCATCATCCAGTTCTGTAGGCATCCAAGAGCAGTAGCAATAGTCTCTATTTTTTGGAGGTCTCTGAGACTTCCTTGACCAACGGCATATAAGACAGTATCCCACAGCTTGCACTGGGATTTTTGTTTAAGAACCTGTGACTTCTGGGAACAGCATCCACCTGTGTAGGATACCTCTCTCATTTTTTTTATTGCAGTTTTCTAATTAATTTACAAAATTGTGGGTTTCCATATGACTTTGTCATACATTCCTAGTTTTGGTTAACCTCCTCCCCCACTGCCATCCACACTTAAGCCTTTCTGCTCCCAGTATCTGCTCCCTTTCATATCACCTGTTTTGAAATGTCCCCCTTACCCCCTTTAAGGCCTCTTCCCTCAATGGGTCCTTTCTAGCTTCCTGGCCTCTACCAGCACATTCAATTTAAAAACATATATCTAAAAGTTCAAAGCTAGGATCCACATATGATAGAGAATATATGACATTTGTCTTTCTTAGCCTGGGTCACCTCAATATAATATTTTCTAGTTCCATCCATTTTACTGCAAATTTTATAACTTCATTTTTCTTTGTAGCTGAATAAAATTCTGCTGTATATGTACCACCTTTTCGTTATCCATTCATCAGTTGATGGACACCTAGACTGACTCTATTTTCTACCTATTTGGAATAGAGCAGCAATGAACATAGATGTGCAAATATCTCTGTAGTTGGATATAGAATTCTTTTAAATTGCATGCCAGGTTTTTTGTTTTTATTACAACTCAGTGTGCGAGTTTAGAATTTTAAGTTGTTTGCTCTTTGGCTAGCAAAGCTATATCAGGTGATCTGGTTTCTTGCCATCTAATAGAACACTGTGTTGGTGGAAATGTTTTATGTATGTGCTGTCCAAGGCTACAAAACCAAACCTATATGACTATATACCTTTAATTCCAGTACTCAGGAGGCAGAGGTGGGTGAATCCCTATGACTTTGAGGCCAGCCTGGTCCATATAGCGAATTCCAGGCCAGCATGGGCTACTGTCTCAAAAAAGCTGTAGAAAGTAGGGGAAGATGAAAAAGAAAAAAATTTGGGTTACGATAAAGCTAGCATAACCCAGTAATTTTTTTGTTTATTTTGAAGATGGGATAAATTCTGTCTGGCTTTTTAAATAATGAAATTTCTTTCTGCTTTTCTAATTTGAGTAGATTGCCTGTGATGTTTATCAGGCCGGTTTAATGTTTACTCAAGAATAAAACTATTTGCTTTCTCTTTTAATTTATGGAGAGGATTATCTGCATTGGCAAATTGATTTTTAAATTATTTCCAGGGCTGGAGAGATGGCTCAGCGGTTAAGAACACTGGTTGTTCTTGCAGAAGACCTGGGTTCAAATCCCAGCACCCACATGGCAGCTAACAACTGTCCATAACTCCAGTTCCAGGGGATCCAGCCACCTCTTCTGACCTCCATGGACATTGCATGACATGGGTGCTCTCCCCTACATGCAGACAATACACGCACACACATAAAATGAAAATAATAAAATATTAAAGAAAATATTTCCCCAACATCTAACAGAGGAAAAAATTCTCTCTAAAGCTAAAGATCACCTGGATGTGGTGGCAAATGCCTGTAATCTCAGCATTTAGGAATCTGAGGCAGAAGGGTTGTGAATTTGAGGCCAGCTTGGGCTAAATAGGAGATCATCTCTCAAAAAACTAAACCTAAACAAAACCCAAAAGAAAACAAAAAGGAAAAACCAGTGTTACTGGAGAACATACATACAAATTATCAAAAAATTAAGAGACCTCCTAGACATTGTGGCAAATGCCTTTAATCCCAGCACTCAGAAAGCAGAAGCAAGTGAATCTCTATGAGCCTGTGGCTAGCCTGGTCTATAAAACTAGTTCCAGGCCAGGTCTATATAATCCCAGCACTCAGAAAGCAGAAGCAAGTGAATCTCTATGAGCCTGTGGCTAGCCTGGTCTATAAAACTAGTTCCAGGCCAGGTCTATATAATCCCAGCACTCAGAAAGCAGAAGCAAGTGAATCTCTATGAGCCTGTGGCTAGCCTGGTCTATAAAACTAGTTCCAGGCCAGGTCTATATACGAGACCCTATCTCAAAAAAATAAAAAGGTCTTGAGAGATGGCTCAGCAGTTTAGGGTACTGACTGCTCTTCCAGGGGACCCAGGTTTGGTTCCCAACACTCAAAAGGCAACTGACAACCATTAGTAACTCCAGTTCCGGTTGATCCAATGCCTTCTTCTGGTTTCCATGGGTATTGTACAACATGGGTGGTCTTACATGTAGGCGAAACACTCATACACAGAAAATAAATCCAAAAATCTAAATAAATAAATAGTATATATAAAAATTGAAGAAAAAATTTAAAAGTGGCAGACCATTGAATCAACCATTGTTAGAATGAAATATTTGGCCAGGTGTAGTGGTGCATGCCTTTAATCCTAGCACTTGGGAGGCAGAGGCAGGTGATCTCTGTGAATTCAAGGCCAGCCTGGTCTACATATGGAGTTCCAGGTCAGCTGGGGCTACAGGGAGACCCTGTCTCAAAAAGACCCCCCTCCCCCCCCAAAATTTGCCACTGTTAATGTGTATTTCACAAATAAAATGTAATAATTGTGGCATTCAAATGCATATATTTTAATTTGATTAACCCAGAAACTATTATTGAACATTTAAGCTTTAAAAATTGTTATTTTAAAAAAATACTGTGAATGAGTACTATTTATAAATTTCTAAGTATATCTAAGAGTATTCCTTTATAATAGTTTCCTTGATATGTGTTTATTCTTTCCCTGTGTTCAGAAAAGGCCTGGGATCTGGTTGAACCTAATATTTTTGTTATTTCAGGTGACATTTAGTGATGTGGCTATAGACTTCTCTCATGAAGAGTGGATGCAGCTAGATTCTGCTCAGAGGGATTTATATAAGGATGTGATGATCCAGAATTATGAGAGCCTGGTCTCTCTAGGTAAGGCTATCCAGTACAAAAGGGGAACTCTTTTGTCACTAGGAATTGTTGGAGAACCTGCGAAGTAAATGGTTGAATTTGTGTGTCTAGTTCTCAAGAAAATGTGAAATTCTTGTGCCTTGTTTGAAGTTAATCTTCTCATTTTAATGACTGCCCTTTGATCTGTCCTTTAGTCACTGTTGTGGTGGCCTCTCGTCCTTGAGGATCACAGTGTAAATAAATTCTGTATTCTACCTATAAGCAGGTCTTGCCATAACTAAACCCTATGTGATCACTTTACTGGAGGATGGAAAAGAACCCTGGATGGTGGAGAAAAAACTGTCAAAGGGTATATTTCTAGGTGAGTCATGTGAATCAGGCAAAGGTCTTTGTGAAAGAGGCTTGTGGTAAGTGTGAAGGCATTAAGGAATCCTTAGCTTAGATTTCAAAATGATCATTCTACCATTCCAGATCATTATCTGTAACTCATGTCATCTAATCAAAGGAGGATTTGCCATGATAATAATTATCTCTATTTTATTTGTGACAAAATAAGACAAATTAGCTTTTTGTTAAGTTCACTTAAAAAAATGAACTTAGAGCCAGGCGTGGTGGCGCATGCCTTTAATCCCAGCACTTGGGAGGCAGAGGCAGGTGGATCTCTGTGAGTTTGAGGACAGCCTGGTCTCCATAGCAAGTTCTAGGCCAGTTGGGGCTGCAGGGAGACCCTGTCTCAAAAATAGCATTAAAAAAAATAAACTTAGTTGGTTTTAAAGTAAAAGTTGTCAATTGATAAGAAAATCACTTTTCCTCTAAAGCTGAATTTCATAGGTGATATATGAATGTGTTAAAGGAAGTTTAGTACTTTATAAAAATACATTTTTAGGAATATTTTCTAAAATCTAATAAGTTATATGATTTCACCCAGATACTATATAAATTTTGACAGCCTATGTCTTTGTGAACCATGATGATCAAAATTTGCATAATTTTATCACTAACCATTTAATAACATAAAGCCTGTTATTCTCATGACAAATTAAGATTAATTGACAGATGGAGAAAACTATAAGATAAAATGATCTTTCATGGGATATAGGCTTGGAATCCAAAATGCTTTCCACATTTTTTTTCCTGATAGTTTCATTTTTTTCCCTTCATATATTGTGCCTATATTCACAAATAGTTCATATTTCATCCTTTTCCCTATTCATAGTCTGTGTCTTCCCTTGTGAATTGTCTGTATTCTCTGCTGCATGTGAAGAGTGTTCAGAAATCATTGAATATATGACTTGTCAGAGCCATGTGTTTTGTAGGGTCTTTGATACCTAGTTTACCTACTTCCACCACTGAAGTTTCATTTCAAAAAGTACAGAAAAAGAAGCACTTTGCCTTTTCGGTATATTTCAGATTGGGAATCAAGATGGGAAAGTAAGGAATTCTCAACAAATGATATTTATGATGAAGATTCATCCCAAACAGTAATAATAGAAAATAAGGTAAACCAAGGTCATAAATGTTCAAACATTAACAATGACTGGAAATATGTGGAGAATCTGGACGAAAAGCATGGATGTCAGGTTGACCATGTCAGACCAGTGAGCCTCACCTTGAGAAAAAACCCCACTGGGGAGCATGCTTACAAATACAGCACACTTAGCGACATCTTCCATTTGAAGTCTACTCTCTCTGAACCACAGAGAATTTCTGCCAAAGGGAAATCACAGAAACTTGTGTTGAAAAAGAGCTTACCAAAGAAGTCAGTTAAGGAAAGTGAGCAAACCGATGACAAAAAGACACTTTTGAATTATAGTGGAAGTGTGACAGCCTTTAGCCAGAGCAAATCTCTTGTCCTTCATCAGACTTACAATAGAGAGAAGATCTATACATGCAGAGAGTGTGGAAAAACCTTTGGCAAACAATCAATTCTCAATCGCCACTGGAGAATTCATACAGGAGAAAAACCCTATGAATGTCAGGAGTGTGGGAAGACATTTAGCCATGGTTGGTCCCTAACTCGACATCAGGTAAGCCACAGTGGAGAGAAACCCTACAAATGTATTGACTGTGGGAAGGCCTTTAGCCATATCTCATCCCTGACTAATCATCGGAGCACTCACACTGGAGAGAAACCATATGAATGTATGAACTGTGCAAAGTCTTTCAGTCGTGTTTCACATCTCATTGAACATCTGAGAATTCATACTCAAGAAAAACTATATGAGTGTCAAATTTGTGGGAAGGCTTTCATTCATAGATCATCTCTCATTCACCATCAGAAAATCCATACCGGAGAAAAACCTTACGAATGTAGTGAATGTAGAAAAGCTTTTTGCTGTAGCTCACACCTTACTAGACATCAAAGAATTCACACAACAGAGAAACAGTATGAGTGTAACAAATGTCTGAAAGTTTTTAATAGGCTCTCTTTTCTTAGTCAACATCAGAATATTCATAATGAAGAAAAACCCTTTGAATGTCAGAAATGTAGGCAGTCCTTCAACCAGCCTGAATCACTGAATATGCAGTTGAGAAATCACATTAAATCGAAGCCTTATGAATGCAATATATGTGGGAAAGACTTCAGGTACAGATCCTCCCTGCTTCAGCATCACAGAATTCATACAGGAGAGAAACCTTATGAGTGTATTAAATGTGGGAAGACCTTTAATTGTAGTTCAAACCTTACTGTACATCAGAGAATTCATACTGGAGAAAAGCCATATAAATGTAATGAATGTGGGAAAGCTTTTAATAAAGGCTCAAATCTTACAGTCCACCAAAGAACACATAATACAGAGAAACTCAAAGGTGCGGTAAGCATGGAAGAGTCTTTATATGAGCAATTGTAGTTATGAAAAGTCATGTAAGAGAGAGACTCCTTGAAGCAGTACTTGCCATTATAAATTTGAGTCACAGCTCCTTAATTCAACATCAGAAGCCTTTTATGAGAGGAAAATTCATGGATTGGTGGATATGGAAGACCTTTAGAAATGATGAAAATTTTGTCAGAGTTCATACTGTGGAGAAACCTTATATGAAGACAGTAAATATGGGAAAACCTTTGTTAATATTTATCCCTTAACTGATGTAAAAAGCCTCACAGTATGCTAGAAAAAAGTATATATGTGTTAAATATGGGAAAACTGCAGACAATATGAATCTTTTTTTTTTTTTTTTTTTTTGGAGACAGAGTCTCCTTGTAGCCCCAGATGACCTGGATCTATGTAGACCAGGCTGGCCTCAAACTCACAGAGATCCACCTGCCTCTGCCTTCTGAGTGCTGGGATTAAAGGCATGCACCACCATGCTTGGCTTCAACAATATGAATCTTTTACAGGTTCACAGGAGCAAAGTTTTGGGAGATAGAAAAATAGAAATTATGGGAATTCCATCACAAGTGCATTCCTCATTCTGCATCAAAAGAACTTAGAGCAGAGAGAAATCTGATGTAAGAAATGTAACAGTGCTAATGAAGGGTTATCTTGTTAGGCATCAGATCAATGGTCAGGTGACCCAAAGGACATAGGAATTATGTGTAATCTTTCTTTGCAGTGATGCTGAGTTCTACTGGAGAGTAGACAAGCATATTATAAATAAATATGCATTTTTATAGCACCACCTTGCATTTTCAGTGGATCCAGGAAATGTTATGTCAAAAAAATCAAAGCTGTAGAAGAATGATGTTAATAAGGAATTTTAGTCTTTAATAAAAGTCATTTTGTGTATCAGAAGCTTTCACTGACCATTTTTATTTTAATTATCTGTGTGACCGTGTGTGTGTGTGTGTGTGTGTGTGTGTGTGCACGTGCAGGTGCTTATAGAAGCCAGAAGATAGTGTCAGATTACCAGGAACTGGAGTTACAAGCACTTAAGAGTTCACCCTGATGTGGGTGCTGGGAACCAAACTCAGATATTCTGGAAGAGTAGCAAACATTCTTTTTTTCTTGTCTTTTTGAGACAGGGTCTCCCTGTAGCCCCAGCTGTTCTGGAACTCGCTATGCAGACCAGGCTGGCCTCGAACTCACAGAGATCCGTTGCCTCTGCCTCCTGAGTGCTGAAATTAAAGGCATGTGCAACTGTGCCGGGCAACAAACATTCTTAACTACTGAGCCCTCTCTCCAGCCCCATGACTTGACTTTTTCTTACATAATTAAAAAAATTTATTGAACTTTGTGATTTTCTTTTTTTTTTAAACTTTATTATGTTTATTTTATGTATATGAGTGTATTGCCTGCATGTATGTAAGTGCACCCATGTCATGCAGTGCCTGTGGAGGCCAGAAGAAGGTGTTGGATTCCCCCGGAACTGGAGTTAGGGATGGTTGTTAGCTGCC
>NW_008343239.1:35144-43912 GCF_000622305.1 Nannospalax galili | reverse complement strand
CTTATTGGCCCCTGACCAATTTAATGTACTCTATTTGTATATATAATAAGGCCTATAGAGTCTAAATTGTATCTCCAAATATCCTTCAGTGTTGGTCCATCCACTGGAGCCTACCAAGTGTCCCATGTTTGAAACAGACTACCTCTGTCCCTCCCACCATCCATATTTTGCCACAATTTCCTTGGGTGTGGTTGGAGCTTCTTATCTATTTCCTCAATTTTTTTTTTTTTTTTTTTTTTTCTGGTTTGAGCTTGCATGGGACCGGTGCATGCTGTCACCATTGCTGTGACTTCATATGTGTAGCTGACCCACTGGAAAATTCTGTTAACTTGTGGTCATTCACCACTTCTGACTCTTACAACCTTTCTGCCCACTCTTCCACTATGATCTCTGAGCCTTGAGAGGTAGAAGTTTGAAATAGTTGTCCTATTCAAAAGCAGTGTGCAGCTTCTTATTTTCTGCACATTGGCCAGTTGTGGGTTTCTGTGTTAATCTCCATCTGCTGCATAAGGAAACTTCGATGAGAGTTGAGAGATAAATTCATCTTATACGTAGAGGTTACATTGAAGATGTGCCACTTGGGGCTTTTCATTTGACCAGCTGTGGACCTCTGTTAGTCTCCATCTGTTGCAGAAAGAACCTTCTTTGATGAGTGCTGAGAAGTACGCCTGTCTGTAAGTAAGAGGAGGCATATTTAGAATACAGTAAGAAATTATGTTGATCTTGGGATATGGCAAAAGTAGGTTTTCCTTTGGGATCTATGACCTCTCCAACTGTGTGTATTTGACTATGTTTACAATATCACGAGTTCCTCCCACTGAGTGAGCCTTAGTTCCAATTAGACAGCTGTTGATTACCCCCAAGACAAAAATACCACTACTAAGGTGGCACACACCAGAGGCAGGCAGATCTCTGTGAGTTCGAGGCCAGCCTGGTCTACATACTGAGTTCCAGGTCAGCTGAGACTATAGGGAGACCATGTCTCAAAAAGACTGAAAAAAAAATGACACTACTACATCAATAGTTTACTGGGCCAGTCGTTGTGTTTATTAGGCATCACAGCTGGGTAAGACCACTGATTGATTTTCTCCCTTGGCACCTTAGTATCCTCTGATACCATGAGAGCTAGTCTTCAAGGAAGAGGCTTCCAGATCAGTTCCAGCTCCATTGCTCCAAGTCATGTGTCTGAAGTATGGCCTGGTTACAAAAATCAATCTACAAAAACCAGTAGTATTTCTATAAACAAATAACAAGCAATCAGAAAGAGTTCAGGGAAACACTTCCACTCACAGTAGCCTTAAAAAAAAAAATCTAGGGATAAACCTAACCAAAAAGATTAAAGACCTCTTCAGTGAAAACTTTAAATCTTTGAAGGAGATTGAGGAAGACACAAGAAGATGGAAAGATCTCCCATGTTTACATTTTTTTTTTTAAAGAAACTGATTTTAGCCACAATATAGCTTTTATAGTGACTGGCAAACCTAGAGAAGAATGGCCTGGTCTTTGAGCTAAGAATATTCTTTTGAGTGAGTGTATGTTACAGTCCATTCGACTGTTAGAGTAGCAAAAAGCCCAAAAAAAAAAAAAAAAAAAAAAAGAGCATCCCTACAAATACCATACATTGCTATGGGCTTTAATATAATAGCCATATAGTGTAGAGAATTTTAGTGATATTTCAGAATCACTGAAAGAATTTGTTAAAATGCTTCTAAGCTCCAACCCTAAGTTTCTGTTTCAGTTAGTTTGAGCCAAGAATGTGTATTTTTCAGAAGCTCTTCAGTGCCATACTCTTTGTCAGTATGGCATATTTTGCTATCATAATAATAAATATATCTCACAGAGTTTACAAGAGATAACAGTAATACATTTAAATACTTTTTCTAAGTACCCTAAGGATATAATTAAGAAACACCATATTGGCTAGCAAGATGGCTCAGCAGGTAAAGGTACCTACCAAGCCTGACTACCTGAGTTCAGTTCCCAGGAATCAATGATAGAAGGACAGAGGTGACTCCCAGAAGGTGTCCTCTGACCTCTGCAGCATTGTAGACCACATTACAGTTATACCTGAATAAAGAAGCAGCCTGATTCTTCGCATTAGTTTTAAGGCCAAGAGTGGACCCGAATTCTGAGAACCACATGTTCCTTCAGATATCTCATGGAACAGCTCTCCAAGCTTCACTCATTTTTTTATTCAAATACAATCTCCATCATGAATTGGGGAAGTAAAAGCTAGGATCCACCTGTCTTAGTTTGTTTCTTCATTGCTGTGACAAAACAGTCTGACCAGTACCAACTTGGGGAGGAAAGGGTTTATTTGTCTTACAACCCCACTCCTGGTACCAATTTCTGTCTTAGTTTGTTTCTTCATTGCTGTGACAAAACACTCTGACCAGTACCAACTTGGGGAGGAAAGGGTTTATTTGTCTTACAACCCCACTCCTGGTACCAATTTCTGTCTTAGTTTGTTTCTTCATTGCTGTGACAAAACACTCTGACCAGTACCAACTTGGGGAGGAAAGGGTTTATTTGTCTTACAACCCCACTCCTGGTACCAATTTCTGTCTTAGTTTGTTTCTTCATTGCTGTGACAAAACACTCTGACCAGTACCAACTTGGGGAGGAAAGGGTTTATTTGTCTTACAACCCCACTCCTGGTACCAATTTCTGTCTTAGTTTGTTTCTTCATTGCTGTGACAAAACACTCTGACCAGTACCAACTTGGGGAGGAAAGGGTTTATTTGTCTTACAACCCCACTCCTGGTACCAATTTCTGTCTTAGTTTGTTTCTTCATTGCTGTGACAAAACACTCTGACCAGTACCAACTTGGGGAGGAAAGGGTTTATTTGTCTTACAACCCCACTCCTGGTACCAATTTCTGTCTTAGTTTGTTTCTTCATTGCTGTGACAAAACACTCTGACCAGTACCAACTTGGGGAGGAAAGGGTTTATTTGTCTTACAACCCCACTCCTGGTACCAATTTCTGTCTTAGTTTGTTTCTTCATTGCTGTGACAAAACACTCTGACCAGTACCAACTTGGGGAGGAAAGGGTTTATTTGTCTTACAACCCCACTCCTGGTACCAATTTCTGTCTTAGTTTGTTTCTTCATTGCTGTGACAAAACACTCTGACCAGTACCAACTTGGGGAGGAAAGGGTTTATTTGTCTTACAACCCCACTCCTGGTACCAATTTCTGTCTTAGTTTGTTTCTTCATTGCTGTGACAAAACACTCTGACCAGTACCAACTTGGGGAGGAAAGGGTTTATTTGTCTTACAACCCCACTCCTGGTACCAATTTCTGTCTTAGTTTGTTTCTTCATTGCTGTGACAAAACACTCTGACCAGTACCAACTTGGGGAGGAAAGGGTTTATTTGTCTTACAACCCCACTCCTGGTACCAATTTCTGTCTTAGTTTGTTTCTTCATTGCTGTGACAAAACACTCTGACCAGTACCAACTTGGGGAGGAAAGGGTTTATTTGTCTTACAACCCCACTCCTGGTACCAATTTCTGTCTTAGTTTGTTTCTTCATTGCTGTGACAAAACACTCTGACCAGTACCAACTTGGGGAGGAAAGGGTTTATTTGTCTTACAACCCCACTCCTGGTACCAATTTCTGTCTTAGTTTGTTTCTTCATTGCTGTGACAAAACACTCTGACCAGTACCAACTTGGGGAGGAAAGGGTTTATTTGTCTTACAACCCCACTCCTGGTACCAATTTCTGTCTTAGTTTGTTTCTTCATTGCTGTGACAAAACACTCTGACCAGTACCAACTTGGGGAGGAAAGGGTTTATTTGTCTTACAACCCCACTCCTGGTACCAATTTCTGTCTTAGTTTGTTCCTTCATTGCTGTGACAAAACAGTCTGACCAGTACCAACTTGGGGAGGAAAGGGTTTATTTGTATTACATCTCCCAGGTCGCACGCAGTTCATCAGGGAGCCCAAGGTAGGAACTCAGGGCAGGAACCTGGAGGCAGGAGCTGGAGCACAGGCCATGGAGGAACGCGCTTACAGGCTTGCTCCCTTGGTTCCTGCTCGGCCTGCTTTCTTATGCAACACAGGCCCACCTGCCCAGGGGTGGCACCACCCACAGTGAACTGGGCCCTCCCACATCACTCATCAAGAAGATGCCCTTCAGACCCACAGGCCAGTCCAATAGAGGCAATTCCCCGATTGAGGCTCCCTCAACCCAGGTGTGTCAAGTTGACACTAAAGCTATCCAGCACACCACCCTTATCAGAGAATCTTGCCTTTGGTCCCTAGGTTTAGAATATCTCATACAATTTCAGACAGACCCCCCAATTTTTTTCTCACTGCTTTCAATTAGTCATACTTCTTTTAGCACTTTGATATGTTAATCAAGCACACCCATATTCATTCACTGTCTTGAGTAGAGGGCAAAGTGGGGTTTTGAGGGATTAAAGTCAGGTGCCCAGGTCACAGGAGGAGCACATGGCTCAATGAGCTTGTTTACAATATAAACAGTAACCTTTTTGGTTGCAAGGTTATGACACCGAAGTTGTTAGTTCAGATTATGACCATATTGTAAAAGTCATTCCTACAGACTCCAATATGCACACAGTGACATGTATACACATACACATGTAAATAAATGCAAAAAAAATAATTATGGGGCTGGAGGGATGACTCAACGGTTAAGAACACTTTTCTTACAGAGAACCTGAGTTCAGTCTCCAGTACCCACATTGTGTGGCTTACAATTGCCTATAACTCCAGTTCCAGGAATCTGATGCCCTTTTCTGCCCTCTATGGGCACCTACACACATGAGATACACATAAACTCACAAAGGCAAGCATGTACATACATATAAATAATGAAAGCAAGTCTTTTTAATTAAGTAAAACACCAATATAATGTGAGGTTAGTGCAGGCTTAGCTGTGGGTGTGGTTTTTCATCTGACTCCTAGAGAATAAGTACTAGTTCTGTGATAAATCCTGATTGTATAGCTGTGAGAATCCATGTGTGTGCTTGCATGCACACATTGTGTAGTGGGTGTTGTTCTGGGTGAAGCAGGCAAGCAAGTTCTAGCATACTTTGTGAAGCTTTTCCAGTGTCAAGTTTTGAGTTCTGTGGCTTTGAAGCTGCACTCATTTCCCAACCTCCAGTGATAGTTATGGGATGTTACTTTGAAACCAGTGGTTCAGACATCTCAGTTACTTCTGCAGCCAGCCCACTAATAATGAAACCTTCCTACAGCATCTGTCTTCTTGAAATACTTGAGATTTTGCTTTCTGAACTGAATTGTGGCAGATAATTATGGTTTGTAAGGAGGATACCTTCACACATTTACAAGTTCTAGATAAATGGACTTTTGTCCAGTGGTTTTCTAGTTTATGAAGGAAAGAGTACAGATTAACATGATTAGCAGTATGTGGACACTTGCAAGCAAGGGCAATGAACGTGGCTCATGTCTCAACTTTTCTATGGCATTTGAAAGTTGAATGTAACATTTTTAAAAAGTTTATTTTTATTTTATGTATATGAGTGTATTGCCTGCATGTATGTGAGTGCACCCATATTGTGCAATGCTCAGCAGTTAGGAGCACAGACTGCGGTTTGGTTCCCAGCACCTATAAGGGGCAGATCACAACTGTCTGAAGGTCAGAAGAGGGCGTTTAATCCCCTGGAACGGTTGTTAGCCACCATGTGGGGGTTGGGAACTGAACCCAAGTCCTCTGCAAGAGCAGCCAGTTCTCTTAACCACTGAGCCATCTCTCCAGCCCAAAAGTAACATTTTTTAAAAAGGAACATTATATTATTGGTATAATCCTGGTGTGGAATGGTGATGGGATTTCTGACTGTAGGCACAATACTCTCCCCTAATACTTGTGCTAACTTAATTGAAAGCCAGAGCATCATGGTACATTGCAATAGCAATTCTCTATAGAGACCATGGGTTTGGAGTGAAGTGGTGAATTTTAACTATTCAGCAGGGTTTTTTTGTGTGTGTGTGCTTATTTTTATTTGTGAGATTTGTTTTGGAGTCCTATGGAATTTTAAAGTACCTGAGATTTATAATTAAGGAAACATGGCATGATATCATACAAGAACTAAGAACAGTTGTAATTATGGCTACACTGTATGCTACATCTGCCCTCAATACCACACACGTGCAATAGTCCTATAACAAATCTTAAATTTTTCTCACTGCATACAATCTTATGAGAGGAATCATCTAAAATACCAATGCTTTGTTATTTAAAAAGCATGTGCTACCTTTTGGGAATGTTTTGCAACCCTTGAGTTCAAGTGCCTTCACTGACAAAACTAGAGGAAAGGTAGGCCAGATTTTTAAAGTGGGTTTTAAGAAAGTAATAAGAGGGACTGGAGAGATGGCTCAGCAGTTAAGAGCACTTGTTGCTTTTGCAGTGGACCTGGGTTTGGTTCCCAGCACCTATATGGGGCAGATCACAGCTGTTTGCAACTCCAGCTCCAGGGGATCTGATGCCTCTAGCCCCTGTTGGCATGCACACGTGTGCACACAAACACACACACACACACACACACACACACACACACACACTTCAAGTAAAATATTAAGAAAAGTACAAGGATTTATGTAAGGTAAAACATGCACTCATATTATTGTATCATTGACAGAATTATATATCGTTTTCCTCAATCATGGCTTTGTGTGACCTTTGACAAATCATCCCATTGTATATGTGTCAGTTTCCCCCTCTGTGTAGGAACCTAAAGGCCCCACCTTGCAGAATTCCAAGAGGAAGTTACTGGGGCATGGCCTGACTTGCTTTGAAGGTCTGAAGAATACTTCCACACTGCTGAGGAGTGCATGATCAGCATGTGACCATCCTTAAGATACACCCTCGGGGGGGAGGGGGGATTTCCAGTTGCCTTTATAAGCTCTGTAACACCTGTAATAAATGAGTCCCTGCTTGACTAGGCTCCCTGTTGTGCCTGAGTGTTCCTGGTACTGGGGCTGGCGTGGGCTGGTGAATGGCATGCTTACTTATCCCCAATCATCACTACCTGGGGGGTCGCTGGCTCGAACCCCTTGCAACTGGCACCCAACGTGGGGCTTGAAGGAAGGTGAAAAGAAGAAAAGAAAGAAAGAAGGAAAATGAATTGGGGCCAATCGGGAAGTTCGGGGTAAGCAATACCTGAAAAGATGGGTAACACAACTTTTAAGTCTGAGGACCCGGCACTTAAAGTGCTGAGAGATATGCTTAAAAGCAGGGGACTGGATCTGTCAGATCCGGTAGCTCAAAAGGTTTGGGCAGAGGTGATTCATTTGGCTCCCTGGCTACGTGGGGCTAATGTTTTTACTGGGGATACATGGGAATCATGAGAGGAGTTTGAAGGAGAATGCAGAAATGCAACCAAAGTGAAACCAAAAGCGGCAAAAGTAACAAGTGGCACCTTGGGCATGCCCTGGTCAGCTTCAGAGCCTCCTGGGATGCATGAAAACAGGACCCATGGATGCCTTTTTCAGAAGGGTGGGTCGGAACGCACAGGGTTGGCGGCAAAAGCTGCCCACCCGACCCGCCTTGAACTAATGCATGTGCGGGTCAGGGGCCCATGTGAAGCTGGGCGGGGGACTGCCCCCCGGCTAGCGATGGGTGTGAGTCGGGTCTGCGTGACTGGTGGCGGCCGCCAGGTGCATTTAAAAAAAAAGAAAAACGCTTTTGGTGGTGTGCCGCGACCGGCTCCAGGACAGCTGGGAAGGCCCGGTTCAGGGAAGGCGGTTGGGGAACCACCCTGCCCCCGAGAGTTACAGCCCCGCTGGCAGCAGCGCTCACCAAATCCCAGGGCCGAGGGAGCCCTTAGTGAAAGCCTACAATGTTTTCACTCACTGGGGCAGATGTGGAAAAACCAAAAAGTAGCTCAATTCAAGGAACTCATGGCCATTGCTTTCTGACAGTATTCAGACTCATACGCTCCTTAAAGAGAGAGAAGCCCCTATTTTCTTACAGCATCTTAGGGGGCACCAAAGATTGCCTGGGCTTTTATCCTAAGGCAATGCAGAGGCAGACAAGATGGCTTATTGTGTACAGGTACCGCCTCTGCAACAGCCAGGGGCTCATTTTCTCCAGTGCTTTACAACCATCAAAACCTAAAACTTCAATTAAAAAACAAAAAGGGGGAACAAGCCCCCACCAACAGTTGGGTATGGCCTTATTCACTATTAATGTTCTTAATTTTCAAAAAAATTAGTTGGAATCCCAGTTTCAGAAGCATTGGGTATGACAGGAGCAGAGACCTGAGGAGATTCAAACCCCATATGGGTGCCTGTGTAAAACCTTAAGTGGGTAGGCCAGGATCCGACTGACTAGCATGACAGTCCATGGACATGAGTTCATGAGGCAAAATTCCTCTCTTTATTTATATCCATCCGAGGTGAAGGACTCAGTTCCTTGGCTTCATTGCCAGTCAGCCTCTACAACTGGCTGATTGGCTAAAAGTATGTATTTCAGAAGTATTTCAACTTGTCCTACACCATGACTTGCTTTGTTTCTCTTGATAATGCTTATCTTTAAGTGTCTTTACCAGATAATTCAGCAACAGAGGACCCTTGGAACTGCCACAGCCCACCTCCTCATGATTATGGACTCCCCCAGGAATATACCCCCTCCGGTTGCCCATGCTTAGCTAACCGAGTTAGGCAGAGACTAAGACTGTCACAGGCTGGCATTACCCACACGGTTGCCCTTAATCATGATGCATTTTTAGCCAAGGATGGGTAAGATGTCCCATGACAAGTACTCCTAAGACAGGA
>NW_008343239.1:1742-35061 GCF_000622305.1 Nannospalax galili | reverse complement strand
AGCCATCTCTCCTCTGGGAGCCATCTATGAGGTGGGGAACCCATGAAATAAAGTCAGTCTGGCCTTAAAATAAAAAGGGGGAGATGTGGGGACCTAAAGGCCCCACCTTGCAGAAGTCCAAGAGGAAGTTACTGGGGCACGGCCTGACTTGCTTTGAAAGTCTGAAGAATACTTCCGCACTGCTGAGGAGTGCATGATCAGCGCGTGACCATCCTTAAGATACACCCTTGGGGGGAGGGGAGATTTCCAGGTGCCTTTATAAGCTCTGTAACACCTGTAATAAATGAGTCCCTGCTTGACTAGGCTCCCTGTTGTGCCTGAGTGTTCCTGGTACTGGGGCCGGCGTGGGCTGGTGAACGGCGTGCTTACTCATCCCCAATCATCACTGCTTGGGGGTCACTGGTTTGAACCCCCGGCACATCTGTAAAGTGGAATAGTGCCTAACTCACAGCAATATTATGAAGACTGAATGGTTAACTGCTGTAAGATACAAAACATTTCCTTCCAATAAATCCCCATTTTGTTTTTGGACCATTCTGAGGGGAAATATATTTCTTAGTCAGAGACAGACCAGGTAAGAGGCAAAACAGGAAGACAGCAGAGCTGTGGGAAGGAAGGAGAGTATCTTACAGATTTGGAAGAACAGCAGAAGGAAACTTCAGGTTCCCACCTGGAGGCAACATGAGGCTTTACCCAGTGAGACCTGAAGTCTGCAAGTCCTTGGCATCACCTCAGTACAGAGAACTCACTGATGCATGCAGCCGCCCCCTCTTCCTGAATGAGAGGGTGTCACTGAAGATCACTGAATCCTGGTAAATCACAGCTGTGTCTTTACCCAAGAGGCTACCCAAATATTGACTCATTTTGTTCAATTATGGGTGAAAGTGTAGAAAAAAGTCATCATTGACCAGCACTGTCTTTGATGGGATCTAAGGGGCAATAAGACACTGCCTTTAAAAATAGGTATCAGTTGTACTAGAGAAAACAAACTTGTGCAGGGAAGGCACTGATGAAAGACACAAGAAGAGTGACAAATGTGCCTAGGAGGCATTGACAAGGAATAGGGAGAAATATAATACAGTACTGTTAATAGCAGCAGCATCCGAGCCACATGGGTCCTCCCAGTATACTTACACGATGTGCAAAATGCTGTTATGTAGTTTGAAACCACTTGGAAAAAGGCCACCAGACCAATTCAATTTTTAATTGGTCATATTTATTAGGGCTATAGCCATCCATGGCCCGTTAGTCAAATGCAGGTCCCACGGCCTTGAGGGGAGGGTGAAACTAGTTTATAAAGGCAAAAACCACAAATATCATAGGATTTTCATCACACATGAGTAATGCCAGGTGGTCCTGAGTATGGTCAGGATGGCCCAAGTTAGCAGATAAGCAAACTACAGAAGCCAGAACAAGCTTGTGTTAGTCCTTAACAGATGTATAGAGACCTTGACAGTAAGACTCTTTCTGATTAAGTGCAGCTGCAGTGTCTGGGAGGTGACCAAGGTCAGCTACTCCAAAGAAAACACTCTTCTAAGGGGAAGGAATTAAGTTCAGGTGCTTAACCTTGAAGCTGGCTGCTTTATACAAAATGAAGTTACTTTGGCTATTATAATTTGAGTAGCTCCACTTGGGGCCATTACATTCAAGCAACTAAATATTCCCAGCTTTGGACTTGCAATTGAACTCATCTGCTAAGACTGACATTTGCCTGCAGTGTAACCTTTGGGAGGTCACTTTCTTGGTTAAAAGAAAAATAACCATCATTTCACAAAGTGAGTGCAAGAATTAAAGACAAAACTATTCATATATCAAGTAGCGCAACAGCTGGCAAATACAAGCTTTCTGGTGTGATGGTGTCTTATTTTTTTAATATTTTTTAGGGACTTTCCAACAGACTATAATCATGCCATAATCATGTCCACATTAACATTCAGTTACTGGAGACTCAGGCAGCTGGAATAAGTCTCCCAGAGTCGCACATCTTAGGAACATAAACTGGACTTGACCATCTAGTGAAAGACACATCTCAAATCAAGATTTTTCTTGGCAATGCAGGCCTTCACGTCTCCCTGCATAAAACATGTTTTCTTTGGCCACACAGTTCTGCCCACAATGTCTCTGTACTCCACTTAATTACCAAACTCATCTGCTAGAGGGACAACTGCCCACCTTGCAGAGTTTACTTTTGATGTGCCACAGATAAGCACAGCCAGATATTAATTATGGTGGAGAGAACAGATTTTAATTGGTGTAACTATTTCAAGAAAGAACCTAGCTTTGATTTGTGGTGTGAATGAGCATTTAGAGGGACAGTGAGGAAAGGGTGGTCAGCAGGAGTTCAGAACCAGGGAAATGGGAAAACTACCAAACCAAACAACCCAACAAGGAAGGAGCTGGTTCATATGAAATTTGGGTTTTCTAATTGACAGGTGTTAAGAGTTAGAGCCTTCCTCCCACAGAGATTAGGGAACAGGCCTTATCTACAGAAGTTGGCTAAATTGTGTTGTGTATTAGTTGCTTTTCTTGTTGCTTTGAAAAAAATACCCGTCAAAACTTTAAGAAAGGGTTTATTTTAGCTCACAGTGTGAAGGCACAGTCCATCAGGACAGGCAAGGGATGGCAGCAGGAGTATGTTGTGGGATCCAAAGTCAGAAAGCAGAGACGAACTGTGGGGCAGAGTTTATTTTCTGCTTTCTTATTCGGTCTAGGCCCAACATATAGAATGGGCCCATTCACATTCAGGGTAAGTCTTCCCTCCTCAGTTAAATCTATCTAGAAACATCCTTAGCAGACATGCCCAGAGGTGTGTCTCCTAGGTAGTTCCAAATTAGTCAAGTTGACAGTGAAGATTAACCATCACAGAAACCTTGGATTTTTAGGCAGATACTTTAAGGGGGCTAGTGTCATCCTAGGGATGTGGTGTTAATCCATTTGAAACTGTTAGTGTTGTTCAACTCTATAGGCTGAAGTTGACAGGCCTATAGAGTCATAGGCTGGATTAGAACATCAAATGAGACTCAGAATAAGTTGACTAGAGTTTTGCCAAAGGGGGCTGGAGAAATTGCTCAATAGTTAAGAGAACTAGCTGCTCTTGCAGAGCACCTGGGTTCAGTTCCCAGCACACACATGGCAGCTAAAAACCACCTATAATGCCAGCTCCAAAGAGAGCTCCCTTCTGGTCTCCATGGACACCACACACATCTGACATACACTCACACACAAATAAAAACAAATCTTAAAAATAGAGTTTGGCCAAAGATAATCTTTCTCAGGTATCACTCTAGGTTTCCCAAGTCATAGAGGACTGGTGGTAAAGGACACTGGTTCTAGGGGTCAACACAAGGGTATGAATCTCTGTTAAGAGTTGTGTGACCTTGAAAGGGTAACAAGTACCATGAGCCTCAAGTTCATTTTTCTCTAAAAGCAAGACTTAATGAAACATAATTTAGAGGCAATTGGGTTTAAATGTAAGACATAACGGGTCCTCAGTATGTCAAGGGCTCAATGAAGGCCAGCTATTATGGTAGTTTTGTATTGTTATTTAGCTTTACTATCACTGTGACCCAATGTAGCAACTCACGTCTGCTGGTGGAAGATGAAATGAGTGAAGGCAAAGGACTCAACCTTCAGGTGGGAAAGAGTGGGTTTAATTCTTTAGCAGTGCTTTTTTTATACTCTCAAAACTATGGTCACAAGCTTGGTGTTTGTGCCTGAATACTCGAAATAATTACTTTCACAAACAAAGCACATTCTACAGGTTAACCTTTAATCAGTAGGCTACAAAGAGTATATTAGTTTCTTACACAATTGATAGATTTTAACAATTTCCTGGAAGGCTAGTTATTAGGGTTTCAGCCCTCCCCATCTCCAACAGGGACATCTCTCACGGACTTCAGACTTCCCAAGCTCCTGAGAAAAGGGAACCGAGCTGATAAGCACCCTGGTCTTTGAAGTCAAGGGAAGCAGATTCTTCTAAAAGGCAGCCTGCCTTTCCTTTGATCTCTTAAGACAAGATAAGCAGATTCCACCTTTTAACCAGAGACTTCAGGAGTCACATTAGTACAGCAGCTTTTCCCTTGAGAGGACAAAAAATAAACGCTTCCTGACAGATCCTGGATGGCAGATGGAATGGAACCCGTTTTACAAGGCCCACTTTTCCTGCTTCCCCCGCCTGATTTTTTCCAAAAAATTTCTCACCTTCTGCACCCCAAAGCCCGCCTATAAAGCCCCAGCTCACAATCTGTGGTCTGACATTTTCCCTTCCCTAAAGGGAACGTGTCCCATGTGAAATAAAACTCTATCCTGCTGAGAGTTTTATCTGTGTTTTGGTGCTTTTTTCCAATCAACTCTATTCGTTCTCAGCTACTTTTAACCTATCAGATGGTGCCAAAACCTGGTTCTTACTTCGAAGGACCTTGCACATAAAACATGGACCTGCTTGCTGTTATTGTCTCTGCAAACACCACTGATTTGGCTTTAAGGTACACTCCCACGCTTCCTTTCTCTCTCCTCTCTCTCTCCTTCCTCTTCACTTCTTTCCGGCTCTCCTCCATTTTCTTTTCATCTCCTTTCCAAAGGAATTTGGTCACTCCTGGACCTCACTCAAGGTCACTGGACAGCACTGGTTTTCACGGCCATTGAATTGTCTGGTGCAGTCAGTGTGCCTGCCCATGCCCACCTGGGAGTCAGACATGCCTCCCCGTCACACTCAAAACCTTTTCCCTACCTCAGCTCCCTTCCCTTCCCTTGCTTATTGCTCCTGCCTTCCCCTAACATCTCTCTTGTTTTGCGCCCCCCATTCACTGGCTACTCTAAGTTCCATCTCTGTCCACTGCCTTCTCCATTCCCGTTCTGTCTTCACCTGCTGGCCCACTACCTCCTTTCCTTTTACTTTGGCTCCATCTACTGGCTGGTTGCACACCACATTGCAGAGTTTCCTGCTTGCATCACTTGTCTCAAAACCGTACTAGTATGTTGGGAACCTCTTTCCTACCTCTGGATACAGGATGCTGTTTCCAGTGATAGGAACATGCACAACACATTCTCATATTTCCCCTCCCCAATGATTGCAGGACAATGCCCTTGGGGTTTCAGGAATTAAAACTTGAAAATAACTTGAACCCGTGTAACAAAAAAAGGACGCTTTCTTTTGTTGCCTGTTTCTTCTCATTCTCGTTTTTACGTGACCTAAGCCAAACCTTTCTCTTCCTACTCTCTCCCATCTCTCTCCCTTGTACACTCTTTCCTGCCCTGACTCCTGATCCTGCCTCTGCTCTCTCTGGGCAAAAGATTCTCTTTGTTCCCCATACTCGCCTGCTGAGGTCTTTTCTCTATCTCCTCTTTGCTCTGTACATAATCTGTTGCTATGGGAACCACAAACTCAAAGTCTCAGGGTCTCACACCTCTTCCTTGTCTTAAATCCTTGAAACAACTAGGACTTTCAGGCACAATCAGGCCGAAACACCTGAGGTTCCTGTGCACCACTACCTGGCCTCAATACAAGTTAGACAATAACTCTGTTTGGCCAGACACCAGAACCTTAAATCTCAATTTTTTTTTTTTGAGACAGGTTCTCCCTGCAGCCCCAGCTATTCTGGAACTCACTATGTAGACCAGGCTGGCCTTGAACTCACAGAGATCTGCCTGTCTCTGCCTCACAAGTGCTGGGATTAAAGGCGTGCACCACTACACCCGGCAAACCTCAATATTTTAAAAGATTTAGAAAACTTCTGCCATTTTAATGGCAAGTGGTCTGAACTACCATACATCCAAGCTTTCTTTGATCTCTGTGCTAATCCCTCCCTCCATGTCCCATCTTCTTCCCATCATGTTCTCTGGCTAAGACAGTTTCACCGGATCCCAATTTGCCAGGGGCCTCTGCTCCTCCTCCCCCTCCCTTCCCTCTACCTTGGCTTTTGATCCTGCCACAGCTGACAAATTGCCCCTGATTAGAACCCAGCCCCAACCTCCTCCTGCTCCCCAGCCTGAGGTACAGCCATGTCCTCCCCCTGCTCTCCCATTGCTATACCCTTCCTTGCCTTCCAGTCTAGGGGCCAGCCTGACACCCCTCCCTTCTCTGCCTTGATCTCCCTCTCGATGATCTTCCCCCTCCCTCCCTGGCGTTTTGAGTCCAGCACTCACTCTTCTGACTCCCCTTTATCCAAGGAAATCCAGAACCTTAAACACTTCCTTACCAAATATTCCCTATTCTCCCCTAGTCTGACTTCTACCTCAAATACCCCATTTATCCCTCCTGTATCTACTTCTTACTTCAATTCCAGACCCTTCCTCAGAGACCCCTCCCCCCACATCCTCTTATGGACAGGACACCCCTCCCACTTCAGACTCCTCCCAGGACTCCCCTTCTCCCTCTCCTCTGTCAAGCCATACTTGCTCCCACACTCAGCCTCCACTTCTTTCCCATGGTATCCTTCCCCTCCAGGAGGTGGCAGGCATGGACAGGGTAAAGTCAAAGTCCATGTACCTTTCTCTCTTGGAGATCTAGCTCAGCTTGAATGCAGAATAGGCTTTTTCTACTAATCCTACACACTTCATACAAGAATTTAAATATATTACTCACAGCTATGATCTAACCTGGCATGATCTCTTTATGATTCTCCAGTCCACCCTCACCCCAGATGAGAGACATAGGGTCTGGACAGCAGAACAGGAGTATACTAATGAGCTTCATTCTGCTAACCAAGCTCACCCTATTGGTACCAAGGCAGTTCCCCTTCAGGACCCCTGGGTGGAATTACCAACCCTCACTAGGAGATCAGGCAGGACCTTCCTTCCCCAGGTAGAGCAGCCAGGGACCACATGATCACTTGTCTCCTGACAGGTCTTCAGAGAGCTTCGCCCTCTAAGGTAGTTAACTTTGAGGAGCTTAGGTTGATTACTCAGGGCTCTACTGAAACCCCAGCTCAGTTTATGGACAGACTTACTGATGCACTGGTCCAGTATACCAAGTATGACCCAGAGTCTGCAGAGGGACGGCTTATGCTTCACCACCACTTTATCTTACAATCAGCTCCAGATATTAGAAGGAAATTTAGACACTTAGACAAGGGCCCTGAAACCCCCCCGGGAGATCTGTTGGACATGACATTTAAAGTCTTTTATAACCTGGAGGAACAGGAGAGGGCAGACAAGCTCACCCTGTCCAAACAAAAGTACCAGCTTATGGCTGCAGTCCTAAGGGCTCCTCCCAAGAACACTTTGAACACCAATGGGTCCCAATGACATCTGCCAGGACCCTGCTTCAAGTGCGGAGCAACCGGACACTGGGTAAGGCAATGCCCTAACCTGCAACCACCCCCTGGACCCTGTCTTTCTTGTGGGCAACAAGGTCACTGGAGAGTCAATTGTCCTTTGGAGCACCATGGAAGGCCACTCACCTCCCAGACCCAGCCTCCTTTACAGGGTTCAGTAAACGACCTTCAGGGCCTGGTGGCTGAAGACTGACAATGCCCTGCTTCTTGGCCCCCACCACTTCTATGATTATTAAAACGGAGGAGTCCAGGGTTTCAGCCATGGTGGCAGGTAAGATTATTCATTTTATTCTCAACACTGGTGCATCATGGTCTGTACTCCCTTCCTACTCTGGTAAAGTTTTTCCCTCATAGATCTCCATGGTGGGGGTTGATGGGAAGCCTCACAACCCCAAATTGACAGGACCCTTAGCCTGTGTATTCTGGAAGGTGCCTTTAACTCATGCCTTCCTGATTATGCCAACCTGCCCAACCCCCCTACTTGGCAGAGATCTCATCTCTCCCCTTCTCCACAATCTTCCTCCTTTCCCCTATACCTCCCCCTCCCCAAGCCAGATCATGGCCCCTTCCCCCTTCCAAAGTAAATCCCAAGGTCTGGGACACCTCAGCCCTGGGACTGGCCTCTTATCACACTCCTAGCCACATTTCCTTGAAGGATCCCTCCCTATTTCCCAGCAGATTCCAATACCCAATTGCACTCAAACACCACTATGGACTTAAGCCCATAATTCAAAGGCTTATGAGAGCTAACCTCCTTAAACTCACTCACTCACCATTTAACATTCCCACTCTTCCGGTCCTCAAGCCTGATGGCTCTTACCGTCTGGTCCAGGATCTCTGGCTTATTAATTCAGCAGTTATTCCCATTCACCCAGTTGTTCCCAAGCCCTATACTCTCCTTTCTCATATCCCCTTTTCCACCACCCACTTTCCTGTCTTAGACCTTAAAGATGTTTTTCTCAATACCTTACACCCTGACTCTTACAACCTCTTTGCATTCACCTGGGAGGACCCTGACACTGGGATGGCTTCCAAACTAACCTGGACTGTCCTGACCCAGGGATTTCGAGATAGCTCTCACCTTTTTGGACACGCTCTAGCCCAGGATTTAACTTCCCTAGACCTTAACCCCTCTACCATCCTACAATATGTAGATGACCTACTTCTTTGCTCCTCATCTCTCTCAGTCTCCAAGGCTCACACAAACTCCTTAATTTTCTTGGGGACAACAGATATAGGGTATCTATAGCTAAGGCACAGCTTTCTCTCCCTCAAGTCAAGTATTTGGAGTTCCTTCTCACACCTACATCCTGCTGTTTAACTATAGATAGAACAAATTACCTAAGGTCTTTAAAGCCTCCCACAACCAAGGAGGAATTTCTATCTTTCCCAGGCCTTGCAGGGTACCTGCACACCTGGATTCCTAATTTTGCCCTCTTGGCAAAGCTGCTCTATGAAGCCTCTAAAGGAAGCTCCTCTGAGCCCCCTGACTCCTTAGGGCCTGTTACAGCCACATTCCACACTATCCAGGAAGCACTCTTAAAGGCACTGGCTCTGGCTCTCCCTAACCTGGAATGTCCATTTCTTCTCTACATGACTGAAAATAAGAGCCAGGCATTAGGGGTTTTGGGATAGATGAGGGGTCCCACTTTTGTCCCAGTAGCTTATCTCTCTAAACAGCTGGATACCACCATCCGGAGGTGGCAACCTTGTCTCCAGGCTCTGGCTGCTGCAGTGCTCCTGGCTCAGGAGGGACTGAAGCTTACTTTGGGTCAGCCCATCTCCGTTCTTTCCCCCCATTGGCTTAAGGATTTACTAACCCATGCCTCTCTTGCCAATCTAGCTCCCTCTAAACTACAACTCTTTCATGTTACGTTTCTTGAAAATCTCTTGCTTTCCCTTGATTCCTGCCCTCCTCTCAATCCAGTTTCCCTCCTTCCTTCCAGTGAACCACTCACTCACTTGTGCCTGGAAACTCTTCAGGAACTCTCCTACCAGGATCCCCTAATCCCCCCAGATCCCCTACCAAATCCAACCCTGACTTGGTTTGTGGATGGGAGTTCAACTCTTACCCCGACTGGGTCTCGCAGGGCAGGGTATGCCATAGTGTCTCTCACTGATGTCATCGAGTCAGGACCCCTGCCACTTGGAACAACGTCACAAAAAGCTGAACTTGTGGCACTCACCAGGGCTCTGCTTTTAGCCAAGGGACAGGCAGTTAATATTTTACAGATTCCAAGTATGCCTCCCTCAGCTTCTCTTTCGAGTGCGTTCTCACTTTATCACTTAATCTCCTGAGGAATTTCTCTAGTGCTAATGTGTCCACTTGCTTCCTCTGTGCCCCTCTACAGGGCTCACTTCTCATCCCCCTCCCAGTTTAAAATGTTACTCACCAGGCTACTACTCAATGTTCTCAGGAACTCCTAATACAAGGACCTCTGCCTGCCCTTCCCCTTTTTCTTGACAAAACAGTGTTGGACTCCACGAACCTCTGAATGTCCACACTCATCAAGTGAAATGTCACAATTAAGGAAGATACTGCTCTAACCTCGGGACTGCTCTTTCTCTGTTCTTCCAAAATATAGTCCTGCATCTCTCCACAGATTGAGGACACCTGCGCTCCAGTCATTCTCATTCCCAAACCAACCCTATACACACCAGGAGAGGTGTATGATGTCTTATCCACAGGGAAAGAAGGGACCAGGACAAGGAGGTCAGCCACCTTGGCAGTCCTGGTAGGAGTTAGCCTGGTGGCATCAGTGGCAGCCACTGGACTCATGGCTGGAGGTTTGGGACACACGCTGATCTCAACCCAGCATCTTTCCCAGGAAATAGAGGACCTCAGACAGGAACTCACCTCAACAGTGGAAACTACAGCCTAGTCAATCCAGTTCCTACAACAACAATTATCCTCCTTAGCTGAAGTTGCTCTCCACAACAGGCAAGCCCTGGATCTATTAACTGCAGAAAAAGGGGGAACCTGTATTTTTCTGGGTGAAGAATGCTGTTATTTTATCAACCAATCCGGTAAGGTCAAACATGATATAGAACAACTCAAACAGGTAGCAAAAAATCTTTCACTTAAAAATTCCCAGTACCAACAGTCATCTTGAATGGGACATTTTTACAGGATTAACTCCTTGGCTTCTGCCCTTACTGGGCCCCCTGCTTTCTATCACTTTGGTGCTAACCATTGCTCCTTGCCTCTTCAGGTATTTTCAGGACCAAATCCGAAAACTAACGCATACTAATTTTAATCAGTTGTTACTTTCTTTCCCTCCACATGTATATGAATGCCTGTCAACCACCGAGGACCCTGTTCAGATGAGATGCACGGAGAGAGAACCCCTACTGTCTAGTGGACCCCTAATCCAGCCTACCCCCCACATCAACCTTGTCCAGCAGGAAGTAGCAAGACGACGATGATGCCCCCATCCTATAACACAAAAGACTGGAATATTAGGGTTTCAAATCACAGCAGCCTCCCCCCTCTCCAACAGGGTTCCATGGACTTCGGATTTCTCAAGCCCCTGAGAAAAGGGAACCTAGCCGATAAGTACCCTGGTCTTTGAAGTCAAGGGAAGCAGACTCTTCTAAAAGGCAGCCTGCCTTTCCTTTGATCTGAAGACAAGATAAACAGATTCCACCTTTTAACCAGAGACTTCAGGACCCGCTTTAGTACAGCAGCTTTTCCCTTATCTTAAGAGGACAAAAAATAAACACTTCCTGACCCAGATGGAACAGAGCCAGGTTTACAAGCCCCACTTTTCCTGCTTTCCCCTGCCTAATTTTTCCCAAAAAACTTCCCACCTTCTGCACCCCGAAGCCTGCCTATAAAGACCCAGCTCACAATACATGGGCCGACATTTTCCCTTCCCCAAAGGGAATGTGTCCCTGCTGAGAGTTTTATCTGTGTCTTGGTGCTTTTTCCCTGATCAACTCTATCCGTTCTTGGCTACTTTTTACCTGTCACTAGTCAGCCAGTAATTATGTTTAACATTAAACAGACAACTTGTGTCCTGCAGTACCATGACTTGAGACTTGTTTTTCTCTGATTTATGACTAAGGCAGTGCTCCACCAAGCCCAACATTCTTGTTTTCAAGAGATGTCCAGACTTTGTCCCTGACTGTTCTTAACCTCTTCCTTGCTGTTCTCCTTCACTGAAGATGTGTCAAACAAATTAAGGGCAGACGGATTTGACTCAACAGTTTCAGAAGGTTCAGTTTATGGTTACTCTGTCCCATGTGATTGAACAGAACTTTGTGGTTGGTGGAAGCATGTGGAGGAGGAGAATGTTCACTTCATGATGGACAAGAGGTGGAGAGAAGGGAATATGGGCATGGTATAGGGCAAGATACTACCCCCCAAGGATATGCCCCCAGTGACTTTCACTATGTTCCACCTTTTGATTTCCCCCATTTTCCAGTAGTTCCATCATCTGAATAATACATCAAAGGATTAATCCAGGGCTGGAGAGATGGCTCAGTAGTTAGGAGCACTGACTGCTCTTGTAGAGGACCCAGCACCCACATGGCAGCTAACAACCATCTGAAACTCGTTCCAGGAGATCCAACATCCTCTTCTGACCTCCATAGGCATGGCACATGAGTGCACTTACATACATGGAGGTAATATACACATAAAATGATTTTTAAAAAATGATTAATCCATTCATTAGATCAGAGCCTTCATGCTCTAATCATCTCTGAAAACACCCTCATGGACAAAAAAGGCATATTTATGAATGACATTGAGATTAACTGCGTTGTTTCTCCTGTTTGCTTCCATGGTACCTTGGAAAACTCAACCACGTCCTGATCTGTTTTTGTAAACTGGCTACATTCCCTGTACAGATTGCAGAAGATGGGCAGTAAAGACAAGAGCTCCTTTATCCAGAACTAGCAAAGGCAAAAGCAAAACTATAGGACTTTTGTAAACAGATAACATTGGAACAGAGCAGGAAGGATGTAGTGGAGGGAAGGGCATTCAGAGAACTAGGCTGACTGCCCCAAGGGAACTGTAAATGAAAGACTGGAAAGTAAGAAAGAGCTTCGAATATTCACAACAGCTTGGCTGGAGAGCAGTGAGTAAAAGATGGAGAAAAGTCATCACAGGATCAGGAAACAACATCCAGTGATGCTCCTGATGTATTGTTGAGCAACACACCACATGTAAGCCATCTCTGATACTCACTCTGAATGAATGCTGTATATTTCCCCCTTTAAGCCTGACTGCCCTTAACCTCTTCTTTGCTGTTCTCCTTCAAGCAGGTGCTCTTAACTGCTCAACCATCTCTTCAGTCCTGGATTAATTTTCCATAAAAAGGTTTCACATGGATGACAATTATGTTTCCCTTCAGTATAAATTTTCAGACACTAAAATTATTTCTCTGGTCAAAAGATTTTCCTTAACAGCTGTACTGAAAAGGATTTCACTAGTAGATGTACATTCAAGTGGACGTGGGTGAATTCACTGCAAAAGACCTTTCCATATCTTTTACACTCTGGTATGGATCTTTCGATACTTAATGAAGAATTATGGCTGAAAGTCTTTCCACATTCACTGCACGCAAAGGGTTTCTCTGTGTGAGTTCTCGTGCCTTATTAAGGTAAAGATGTCACAAAAGGCCTCCTCACATACTTTGCATTTAAAGGGTGTTTCTTTAGTATGGGTTCTTTTATGCTTGACAAAAGTTGAAGAGTGTGCAAAGGCCTTTTCACATTCTTTGCAAACATAAGGCTTCTCTCCAGTGTGAATCCTCACGTGCCCAGTGAAGGAAGAGCTTTTGCACACTCTTTACATTTCAAAGGTTTTACTCCACTGTGGGCAGAGCAGTGGAGCTGCTCTTTACACAGAGCAGCGTGTAAAGGCCTTTCCACATTCATTGCACTCATAGGGCTTCTCACCAGTGTGAAGCCTTATGTGTTGAACTAAGTAAGAGTTGCTGGAAAAGGCCCTTCCACATTCTTTGCACTCAAAGGGTTTTTCTCCAGTATGGGTCCCCTTATGCCTAATAAATGTTGAGCAGTGAGCAAAGGCCTTTCCACACTCACTGCACTCATATGGCTTCTCTCCAGTGTGGACCCTCATGTGCAGAGTGACGGATGAATTAATACAAAAAGCTTTTCCATATATTTTGCAGACAAAGGGCTTCTTTTCTCCTGTGTGAATCATATGGTAGAGAAAGGTGGAGTGGTGAGTGAAAGCTTTACCACAGACTTTGCACTCATATGGCTTCTCTCCAGTATGGGTTCTTTTATGCTTGACCAAAGTGGAAGAATAGGTAAAGGCCTTCCCACAGTCACTGCACTCATATGGCTTCCTTCCCATATGAATCTTCATGTGTCGAGCAAATGAAGAGCTGTAGTAAAAAGCTTTCCCACAGTCTTTGCAAAGAAAAGGCTTTTCTGTAGAGTGGGTCATCTTGTGCTGCATGAAAGTAGAGCAACGGGAGACTTTTCCACAGGCTTTGCATTCGTAGGGCTTATCTCCCGTGTGTATACCCTGGTGCTCAGTAAGGTGAGACCTACATTTGAAGGCCTTCCCACACTCAATGCACTTACATAGTTTCTCCCCAGTATGAACCATCATATGCTGAACAAAATCAGCCAGATAATGACAGTTTTTCCCATACTCATTGCATTCACCGGGCTTCACTACAGCATGAATCTGTTGATGCCATACTAAAGCGCAATTATTCCTAAATACTTTCCCACATTCTTTGCATTGATCAGTGTTGCTCTCTGCTTCAACCACAGGATCTTTTCCGAGCCCTCCAGCATCAAGTTCATGGACATCATCTTGCAGAGTGACTTGCTCCTGTAAGACTCTTAAACACAGACTGCCACCTGTCTTCAAACCATCAGTTTTTGGGCTTAACTTTCCAAGCCATGTTTCCTTGGAAGTATCTGTTGTTGTCCTTGTGTTCCCTTCCAGTATTTCTGACCAGCTTTCTTCATCTTTGGCCTGGCTTAACCTGGAGTCTCCTGTAGATCTCTGTGCCAGCTGTTCTTGGAAAGAGAAAGTCAGCTGAGAAGTAGTGGGTTCTGAAGCATCACTGGATTTTGCTTTTTCACCTGAAAAAAAAAACCCAACATGAACAGATGTCTATTAATGGTGTAAACAGAACAACAACAACAAAATCACCACTGTAGCAGAAGAACAAACATGATTAAATACATGATAAAGTATTTTCTTATGTCTCAAAACCACATTTTAAAAGTTCTTTCTTATTTGCTAACATCTGGGCTCCTGGTATCTTTCATTGAAATCTAGATGTAAAAGCTGGGCAGGGGAGAGAGAACCATGAGTGGAAAGGTTTCTCCACACTCCAGAATGGAGGAGGTAGGCAGAGCAATGGGTACAATGTATGTAGTCAATGTGGTATGAGCCTATTTCTAATGAAAAAGAGTTACCACAGGGAAGAATAGAGGGAGAAGATCACGTACAAGGTTTGGAGGCTTGGCAGAATGCTGAATACCAAGCAAAGTGAAAAAGGGGAGAACTGTGGAGAGAGGAGGGCAGGAAGGGATGGAGGACACAGAATTCTGGCATGTGCAAAAGTTTAGGGGAGTGAAAAGCAAATGCATGGACATACTGAGCCTGCTATACCTGAGTAAGGACTAGGTAAACAGAACAGACACATAATAGACAGCATGTAGATGAAATCCATTACATAACATGTAGATAAATCTTGGCATTTGAAACAATAGTAAGCATCTAAATGAAGAGGTTATTAATACACTCTTTTTTTTTTTTTGTCTTTTTGAGACAGGGTCTCCCTATAGCCCCAGCTGTCCTGGAACTCACTATGTAGACCAGGCTGGCCTTGAACTCACAAAGATCCACCTGCCTTTGCCTCCCAACTGCTAGGACTAAAGGCGTGTGCCACCACACCCAGCTTATTAATACACTCTTAATTGTCCCCAAATTCATCTATAAATTCAATATAATCTCATCTCATCCCATCAGAATAGCTATCACTTGGGCTGGGTGTGGTGGTACACACCTTTAATCCCAGCACTTAGGAGGCAGAGGCAGGCGGATCTCTGTGAGATAGAGGCCAGCCTGGTCTACATAGTGTAGCTTGCTCCAAGCCAGCTAGGGCTACAAGGAAAAAAGAATAACTACCACCATGAACACAACAATAGCAAATGCTGGTGAGGATGTGGTCAACACAATTTGGTAGACATGTAAATTAATTTAGCCACTATGGAAATCATGGACATTTCTCAAAAACCTAAAAATAAGTAACATATGATCTAGCTATACCAGTCCTGAGTATAATGCAAAGAAATCTTGGCATAGAACAAAGGCACTTGTACGCCCATGTTTGTAGCACTACTTACAACAGCTACGTTAGGGAATCAGCCCACGTGTCCATTATCAGGTGAATGAGTAAAGAAGCTGATGTAGATATATAACAGAATTTTACTCAGGTGTAAGGGTCAAAAGATGTCATTTGTAGGAAATGGGTGAAAGTGGAAGTGATATTAAGCAAAATAAGCCAACCTAGAACAACAAATATTGCATGCTTTCTTTCATATGTGAAATCTCTGTTTTAAAAAAGAAGAAATAAAAGTAGAAGCAGATAAGACAAGGCTGCTGGATAAGGTGGCAGATCAGAAGCCCCCCTTATTGTGATGTGGGGAAAAATATAGTCAGGATAATAAAGGAAAATTTAAAAAATGAAATAAATATGCTAGCTGAGATCTCTGCAAAGCAGCAGGTAGGAGCAGCCACAAACTCGGTGCCTAGCTGTACTGTGCAGTTTGGGCTGATAAGCAGTCATTGAGAACTTCTAGACAAAGGGACTGGGTTGTGGTATGTGACCAGCGAGTGGATACACTGTAGGCAGACATAGGATCAGTGCAGACTGTAGAGACACAGGATGAAGTGTGACATGCCAGCCTGACGCTAACATTCTCTGAGCAACGTTGCCTGGCCCATCAGCAACCCAGGAACTGAACTGAACAGTATTCGTGTCAGAACCACCTGATTACCGGAGTGGCCTGATGTAAATCTACATGAACACTGCAGAACTGACGCTAACAGGAACAGCCTGAGCCCTGGAAAACCAAACACTTCCAAGCAGAAAAGGTAAACAGTAGTGTGGACAGGGTCACATCAGTATTCTGGACTCAGAAACTCAAGCCAAGGAAGTGAAACTATCCAACACATGTAGAACAATAATGGACAGAAAGTTCTCCCAAAGCAACATTTCATGTCGGGGTGGGGAAAACAAACCAGTGGAAGGGGTCACAGATACTGGCCACTGAGCAGAAACTCAATCTAAAAGGTAATAGACAACTTGTTTGAACTTCACTGGAACACTACACATCCATAAATCTGGTTTCACAGGTTCCAGCTGTGGCTACAAATTACACCTCTCCTGTAAACACAATCTGATACATGTAGCATCACAGGGGGGAGAGACATTCAAAACCCACTCCACCAAAGAAGAAAATTCTGACTGATGATGATAATGTTCAAGAGAATGAGTGCAAGTGTATGTGTGTGTATGTTTCTATTTTACTTAAAAAAAAATGTGTGTAAACGTGGGTGCACATGTCAGAAGTTCACTTTCCAGGATCAGTTCTCTGTTTCCCAAGTGCTGGGATTAAAAGTGTGCACCATCACACCTGTTTCACTTTGCCTTTTATTTTTTATTTATTTTTTTGGTCTTTTTGAGGCAGGGTCTCCCTGTAGCCACAGCTGGCCTGGAACTCCCTATGTAGACCAGGCTGGCCTTGAACTCGCAGAGATCTGCTTGCCTCTGCCTTTTTGAGTGCTGGGACTAAAGGTGTGGGCCAGCCTCACTTTGCCTTTTGAAAAGAAAATCCTCTCTTGCATAAATATTTAAATGGTCTTGCTTCCGATTTTCTATGGAATAATTAGGCTTTATGATTATTTCTGTATGTTTCTGCACCCCCACTCTATTACGTACTTCTTCCTATACCACCGATGGAGTTTCCCTTCTCATGCTCATGTCCCCCTCTCTCTTCCCCATCCTTTTCTCTTTATCTTAGTAAATGGAATAACAAAATGAACAGTTCTCAAAAGATGAAGTATAAACAATCAGTAAGCATACAAAAAATATTCAATATCACTAGCCATCACAAAAATGCAAGTTAGAACTACCCTGAAGATAGGGCTGTACCTCAGCTGGTAGAGTGCTTGCCCAGAATACATGAAGCCCTGGGTTCTATCCCAAGCACCAAATAATCTAGGCATGGTGACGCACACATTTAGTCTAGCCACTATTCAACCAGTGTGGAGGTTCCTCAAAAAACTACACCTACAGCTGGGCGTGGTGGCGCACGCCTTTAATCCCAGCACTTGGGAGGCAGAGGCAGGCGGATCTCTGTGAGTTCGAGGCCAGCCTGGTCTACATAGTGAGTTCCAAGACAGCTGGGACTACAGGGAGACCCTGTCTGAAAAAGACACAAAAAACCAAAACAAACCAAAACAAAAAATCTAAAAACTAACCCTAAAAAATGATCACCCAAAGTACACTAAGTCAACATATCTCAGAAATACTTGCATTTCCATGTTTATTGCGGTACTATTCATAATAGTGATGGTATGGAGTCAACATAGGCATCCAGCGACAGAGGAAACAGTAAAGAAAGTGTGAGAGAGAGTGTGTGTGTGTGTGCATAAAACAAATTTTATTCAGCCATAAAGAATGAAATTATGTCAATTGCAGTAAAACGGTTGCAACTGGAGATTATCATACAGAGCAAAGTCGCACTTGGAAAGCCAAAACTGTATTTTCTCATTTATCGCTCCTATATTTTATAGATATATAGTCATGTGTATTTGTATATATGAGATGAAAGTAAATGCAAAACCGGGGACTGGAGAGATGGCTCAGCAGCTAAGAGCACTGACTGTTCTTGCAGAGGACCTGGGTTCGATTCCCAGAACCACGATCTCCCATAAAATGGACATTTTCTTTCCAGTCAGGGACCAAAGGATCCCTAATAATTCCTTAGTTTTGCATTTCTGATTTAAGAAACTGACCTGTGGGCTGGAGAGATGGCTCAGTGGTTAAGAGCAACAGCTGCTCTTGCAGAAGACACAGCTTTGATTCCTAGCACCCACATGGCTGCTAACAACCATCTGTAACTCCAGTTCCAGGAGAATCCGACACTGCCTTTTGATTCTGTGGGCACTGCCTGACACAGGTGCACTCACATACATGCAGGCAATAGACTCATACACATAAAATAAAAATAATAAATAAAATATAAAAAAAAGAAAGTAAATGCAAAACCATCTAGAGGAATGAAGATGTGTAAAGTCAAGGGAAAAGGGAGAGAAAGGGGAACATGGGGGAGAACAGGGCCAAAGTACATATATACTACATGGAAGTGCCCTTATTAAACTCAGTATAACGTACAATGTACAATGAACATATGCCAAAAAAAATGTAGAAGGGCTAGTTTGGAGGAAAGAAGGGTTACAGCACAGACATGGTAATGGGCCAAGCAGAGACTTAAGATCAAAGAGTACAATACAATGTAAAATTAGATGCATGAAATGTCATGACAGTACATACTAGGCTTCTGATTACACGCCTTCAAAACTAAAGTATGGAACTAAGTGTGGTGCTACACAAGTCAAAAAGTAGGTACACAGAAAAACTGGGTTGGCTTCTAGCAAGTTATTTAGAGATAAACCCTCTCACCTACCAAATAAGTACATGATATTCTGAGTAAGGACAGAGAGTTCAGAGTGCTCCATGACCCAAACAAGACCCCAGAGGACGTTACATAGGACTGTCCTCCAAAAGACAGGCCATGGACAGATGCCAAATTCCCAAGCTTGGTTGTGCCCACTTGCCTGGTATCACAGCTAAGCTGTTGACTTGAAAGTCAACAAGTCAATGTTCCATAAAGAAGGAGGGGCAGGGAAAGTCATGGGACCCTCTCAACCAACCAGTTGGCCCAAGTTGCATGAGAGAGAAGAGCTAAGGGTATATAAGCTGAGGAAGCCTAGGGGAGGCTCTCTCCCCATTTTGTGTGGCTGTGGAGAAGCCACCACCTATGGTTGAACGAAGACTTTCCAGTGTGGCCTTAGGAGGAGGCACCCACATTCCTGTAAGTAAAGCCCCTCCCACTGCTCTGTAAGTAAACCCAATAAAATCACTGGTTTCCTACACTGTAGTTTGGCAAAATCATACCGCAGTTTGTTGTTGGGACCATGGGAGGAGGGGGCAGACACTGTTATGTTTTTCAGAAGCTATTTTAGCTACATCACAAAACAAAGCTGGCATGGAATCAGCATAGTTACCGCAGGTACAGTACAGATACTCCTTGGTTCCCCAGCTCTAGACTCTAATTTACCCACCTGCATAGAAGCCACTCTTCACAGTCCACACTCCCTGCCCATGTTCCAGGAGACAGAACAGCTCTGGTTTGGGAACACGATGCCCTGGCATGAAAAAGAAATGGAATGGGGTTATAAATAAGGATGGAAGGAAAAGCCTCAAGTTTAGAGGAGTGCATTTCTTTACCACACTGCCAGGAAAACATAGAAAGGAAACATCACCCCTGCCTCAGAAGTTATTATCTATTAATCTTAGGTGGCAGGACTCCACGTCCCTGGCAAGAATTTCTAGCGATGTCTGGTTCCAAAACCGGAAGAAATGATATTTCTGGCCATAAGGAGTAGGCATTGGCACGTGGCACAGCTCTCATGCAATTGTGATGTTCAGGAATGACTGAGAAACGTGGAACTGATCAACCAATAATCAGCATCTACCAACAGTTATCTGAGGCAGCTACCCATTCTGAAGAAAAAGCCTTTATTTCAGGTGGGGCCTCCTGCTCTGGCTATAGTCCCACATCATCCTGCACTCCTAGAGGTGCTGGCCTGAGGACCTAGACCGGGAAGGAAGCAGAAAGGAAAACTGGGTTGGCTTCTATCAACCTGGGAGCCAGCACCACCTCTGGTGTCTCAGTAGGTAAAATAACATACTGGGTCAATCAGTATGAGACAGACACCTCTTACTTTCAGCCAAACACATTTTGAAAATGTGATGGCTGAAGAAAGCTGGTGAGAAGTCACTGGTGAAGCCAATCAAACCTGTAGAAAAAGGAACGGGACATTCAGAGCAGCAGAATGCAGCCAGCAGTCACTGAGCAAAGGCTCCCTGGCATCTGCCACATGACTGCCAATAAGCTCAGTGATGGGTTCATGGGAAAGGGCCATCAAACCTGCCTCACTGAGCTCCCTGTCCTCAGGGACTCTGATTTGTGCTCACCCACCTGGAATGGTCTCCCTTGGACGTGTCTTTTCAATAACTAATCATGAAACAACACTGTGTTTACTCTACTGGTGATTGACCTGAAAGAGATCAGGACACAAGGCTGATAGAGCCCTAAACCATCTGAACATCTGCAGAGCAAGACACCCTGTGTCTCTAATCAAGTCCTACTTAGGCCAATTGCTGGGTAAAGTGGCCTTTAAAGGTTTAGGTGGAAGGTACTTGGGATTTGTTTGTTATGCACAATTACTGTGTAGCACGTGTTATGGTCCCAGTTCTGTTCGAAGCACATTATAGATATTAGTTCACTTGCTCCATAGGCATTACTAAGGAGTTCCATCTGTAACTCCAGTTTCAGGGAATCTGATGTCCTCTTCTCATCTTCCTGGGCATTGCAAGGCATGTGTGCACTTACATACATGCAGGCAACATACTCATACACATAAAATAAAAATAACCAATAAAAGTTTTAAAAGTATTAAAAATGTAATAATGGCACAAAATCCCAGCAAGCTCATGATCCCTGCTCAAGGCTAGGACTTGGAGGTGATTTCTTTTCACAGGAGATCAGCCAACAATCTTCAGTGTGGAGGACTCAGCACTAAGCCAGGACTTTGCTAAGACCTTAGGCTATGTGGGTCAACATGAAGGTGGCTGGAACTGAAGAAGTCACTTAGCTGAGGCTACACTGCTTACACTGGTAGTACTGGGGACAAACACCTGATCACTGTCTGGATAACACTCTTCTCCCATTAAAAAACTTTCCTGAGGTGGAGTAAGGTGCGGAGGATCTCCCTTTCTGCCTAGCTGGCCTTGAACTTTTGTTCCTCCTGCCTCAGCCTCCCCAGTGCCTGGATTACAGGTTGAATCATCCTCTTGGAGAACCTCCCACACTGGCGGGTTCTGCTAGCTGGGCTGTGAAGGCATTTGACTCAACCATGCTGAGTCAATTATCTTCTCTTACGGGGATCTGGAATAGCAGTGTCTGACAGTCCCTGAGGGAGATACCAGAAAACCAAGCAAGAGGATGTCAGATCACAGTAAGCTGAGGCTGCAGTGAGCAGGGAGGGTGGCACCAACCAGCATGCCTACAGAAGGTGGAATGAAGGCAGCTTTAAGCTCTGCACCTGGGAGAGAAATGAGGCCTTACCCAGTGAGGCCAGAAGTCCACAGGTCTCCATCATCACTTCCTGGTAGAGGGTCCTCTGAGCAAGGTCCGGATACCCCCATTCCTCCACAGTGAAGGTCACAGCCACATCTTCAAATGATACCAAGGCCTGGAACATTAATCACAGGTGTTTGGGTGGCTACATAGATCACACGTAAGATTAGAGTCTACTGCTTGGTTACTGACAAGAATCCAGAGACAAGGGCTGAGCCACTGATCATCTCCTGAGAACCTAGCCTGGTGGAAGACTCAAGATGAAGGCAGGTAGTACTTCTGACAGAATACAAAGAGATGTTTGAGACAAAAGCCTCCTCTATGGGAGGCCATGGAGAATGTCACAAAACAGATGTGGACCGTGAGGGACAGTCAGTAAATGACCTGTGATGTTAAAGAGCAGGGCTTAGGGTTAGGAATGAGGACACTGTAATTCAAACAACGATCACAGCCACAGCAGTTAAGCGTCTTCGGTCTGCACTGCTTGATGACCAGAGCCCTTCATATGCTCTGATCAACCATCCATAACGCCAGTTCTGGAGAACAGGACACCCCGTGTTTCCAGTCACACCGGGTAGATGGCTCAGTGTGTAAAGTGCTTGCATGCAAGAGTGAGAACAGGAGGCCAGATTCTCAGCACCCTTAAATGCCAGGTGGCACAGGCTATCCACAGCAAACTGGAGAGTTAGACTAGCCAAAATGGTAAGCCTTAGATTCATCTGAGACTGAGGTGCAAAGCGATCAAGGAAAACTCCAGATACCTGCCTTGGGCCTCCCACTCACATGTATGCACCCACACATGAACACTCACACACATACACACCACAGAAACATGCAACAAATTAAAAATGATCTTAAAAGTAACGAGTCTTCTCGTCCCCTGAGATTTATTCTTCAAAATTTTTGTGTGTTAAGTGCATGTGTGCCTGCTTAATATGTGCACCATATGCATGCAGGTACCTATGGAGGCCACAAGACAGTGTTGGAACTCCTGGAGCTGGTAACAACTGTGAGCCTCCTGATGCAGGTGCTAGGAATCCAGGTCCCCTGCAAGATCAGTAAGTGCTCTTAACCACTAACCCATTTCTCTAGGTCCCTCTCCTAGGTGCAGTTTGGCCTCTTTACCAGTGTGAGTGCCAGATGTGTGACCTTAGGGAAAGAAGTCTCCTACTTTCTTTGCACCTTGATTTCTACAGCAACGCAGCAATAGCTCTACTTCTGTAAACTGCAGTGTGAATTAAATGTTCACGAAGCAATACCCACAGTTCCTGTCACATGCCACAGAGATGGAGTCACATGTTTCCAATTTTCACAAATCATCCCACAGCCTATGAGGTAAACTTTATCATCACCCCCATTTCATAATCAGCAGCTAAGCCTCAGAATCAAGTCACAGGCTCTGACCAGAGGCAGGATTTGAACCCAGGTCCCTCTAGTTCAGGGTCTGTGGATATAACCCTTTCCTATGTCAGTACAGGAACTCCACAGTGACAAGTGCAAGGAACATTTCCAGTAATGTTTATATTTAGAAGCACTTCAGCCCTCCTGTGGGAATGACTTTTCTGGCAATGCCTTCTGTCACAAATGGGAATCTTACTAATCTTTTAACCAACTTAATCTTATGTTTTGAGATCATTTAACACCATCTCACCTTGTTTACAATGTAAATAATCTTACAGGCCTTGGGCTCCTCTTGTGCACTAAACACATATCTTTACTCATGATCCTGCCTTGCACCTAGCTCAGAAGAAAGTGTGTGTTGTGGAAATACCACAGCTGAACACAACAAATGATCCCCAATTTGTGTTGTAAACAGGTAGACTCAGATCGATAACATCTATGTAAGGTTTTCTGTGTTGTTCCATGTCAGTAGGGGTCAGAAACGGAAAATTCTTCTCTAAAATAACAGCGTTCCAACCGGGCATGGTGGTGCACTCCTTTAATCCCACCACTTGGGAGGCAGAGGCAGGAGGATTTCTGTGAGTTCAAGGCCAGCCTGGTCTACACAGTGAGTTCCAGGACAGCTGGGGCTACAGGGAGACCCGTCTCAAAAAAGACCAAAAAAAAAAAAAAAAACCACATACAAAAAACCCAGCATTCCTCATTTCTTTCCCATGCCACGCTGGATACAGTGCTTAAATAGGAGAGTTCATCCTTGGAAGAACAGTTCTGCTTGAGAGCTCAAAGGGAACAAGTTCTGAGGGCAGATCACACTCTTGGTTTTAAACAACTCCAGGGGTCAAGTGTACAGGCACTGCCATATTGTGGCATCTCCAGCACAATCATGAAAACATTTCCTCAGATGAGGAAGAGTGGAGCCTTCATCACGCTCCTCACAGAAGAGGCACTTGGAGAGGTGCCCTCTGCCCTAAGCTGCAGCTAGAATTCTCAGGCTTCCTGGAGAGACCACAAACATCATCCAGCAGATTCTCTCAATGAGCCACTCTTAGCATATTTCCCTAAGGTATTGTTACTTAAGTATCTGGCAACTAAGTGACCCAGGGCAATACCCACCATGGTTCTAAGAACACGGCTGGTAGCATGATGTCTTAGGTAAGGAGGGGGCTGCGTGAGGATTTGTTAGCCACACAATCTCACCTCCTGAAGTATACTTGTGCAGGTTCTGAGAGCCCTTGACCCTCAAGGTTCTCTCCTGCCTCCCTACATAAAGCCTGTCTTTGTGTACGAGGCTCCCTTAGCCTGGAAGGATCCCTGAAGTCCCTCTCACCATCATACCTTCCCCTTGCAAAGCGTACTTGGGTGTCACCATAGACTGCCCTGTGTGGGTAGGATATGGTTGAGGACTTTTCCTTGTACTCCTGTAGCATCCTAGGAAGAAGCAAAGAAGCACATGTCCAAGGGGTAGCTGGTAAGCACAGGGGGTGACAAAGTGTGCAACAAGCTTGGCCAGTTCAGGCCAGCGAGGCTTGAGTGCAGAGCAGGGAGTGAGCTGAATGGAATAGTGGCCTGGAGGATGGCTAATGTAACTTTCACCCACTTACCACTAACTGAGTAAGGCCCCACCCTGTGCAATAACCTCACATTCCAGAGTTGGGGATGGATCCTCAATAATATATAAGCAGAGGGCTTGGGGGTGTAACACAGTGGTAGAGCACTTGTCTAGCAAGTGCGGGACCCAGGGTATGATCCACAGCACTGGAAAACGAGTTTGGGTAAGAATATACAAGCAAAATTAAGTCAGAGGAGTCTAAGGTTCTGAAAACAAAAGAGGGTGAAATGATGAAGATTAGGGATGTTTTCGATGAAGTCATCCAGGAAGGCCTCAGTGAAATGACCCAGAACTGAGGCAGCATAAACAGGAGAATCATGGGGACACAGGGAGGGAAGGTAGCCCTTCACACTGGAGTCTGATTGAAGGCGCCCACTTTGCATAGAGATGTTTATGTTGAAGTAACAGTGAGCTAGGCTTTAAGGCCTGAATGTGTATGACCTTAGGTAGTGACTAATTCCTTTCCCCAGACACTGCCTGAGAATTTCAAACAAAACTGTGAACTTTGTTTATAATAACATTACCACCTTCCTGTATCCCTGTGGGAACTCACTATGTAGACTAGGCTGGCCTTGAAATTAGAGATCCACCTGCTTCTGCCTCCTGAGTGTTGGGACTAAAGACCTGAGCCACCACACCCGAGCTGGATTTTTTTAAAAAATATTTTATTATTTTTACTTTATATGTATGCGTGTATTGCCTGCATGTAGGTAAGTGCATGTAGGTAAGTGCACCCATGTCGTGCAATGCCCACAGAGGACAGAAGAGGCCATCGGATCCCCTGGAACTGGAGTTACAGACACCTGTCAGTTGCCATGTGGATGCTGGGATTTGAACCCGGGTCTTCTGCAAGAACAACCAGTGTTCTTAACTGCTGAGCCATCTCTCCACTCCCCGAGCCGGGTTTTTAACATCAACTGTAACATTGTCAAGTGCACCCAAGAAAGCACCCAGTGATCTTACCTGATTTTTTAGCAACCTTTTGAAGACAGCAACTTCAAACCCCACTAGAATCCTATATGACTAATGTAAAAGACAGAGCTGTAAGTCTCTAGGGAAGTCCACACCCCCACTTTCAGGAGCACCTCAAGTTTCTGAGGGCCGCTCTCTTAATCCTGCGCTTAAGCTAATACTAGAACATCTTTATTAAACCCCAATTCTACTTCAGAAACTGGACAGGCTGTTGAGGGTGCCGGTAGGGAGCTGTGCCTTCTGTGCCTGTACCCCAAAACACTGCCAGAACAAGAATGGAATGAAATGGCCTCAGGCCAGGAGAGGAAAAATGAATAAATCAAACAAGTAGGGAGCTGGGGAGATGGCTCAGCAGTTAAAACACTTGCCATGCAAGTGTGGGGACAGCTCAGACCTCCAGGCCCCAAGAAGACGCTGGGTAGGTGTGTGCTGGCCTGTAATTGCAGCTTCAGAGGCAGAAAAGGGACTCTGCCAGAGCCAGCTGGCTGGCAATACTGGCCATATTCGGGGTTCTGGGTTTGACTCTGGACGAGTGATGGTGGATCACTCCTGATATCAACACCTTCCTGTACATGCATGTCACACTCGTTATGTACACACACAGAGAAAAAGAAGTCCTAAAGGTGATGAAGCCTATGCTGGCTGTACATAGCGTAGCCTGCTGGTGAGTAACCAACCAACCGCGGTCCTGCAGTGTGTGCATCCCAAGAGACGACATTCCTGTAGACCGTCATCAGACGATTCTAATGCATTTTCTGTTCAGTACAGCTTAAACAGAAAGTGGATTCACTGCTGATAAGGAGCAAGCAGGATTTAATTTGCATTAGCATCTGTGAAGATAAATCCCGTGGTCTTGCTTTCCAGACTCTGGGAGCTTTCTGCTTCTAACGGAGGAGGAGCAATTTCAAACTCACCTCCGCGGTGAAACTTTCACACCGTCTCTCAGCTTTCAGCTGGAGAGGAGGCCTAAGCACCCAGATTCCCCTTGGAGTGTGCTAAACTAACAGCGCGCGTCAGCTGGAGAGGAGGCCTAAGCACCCAGATTCCCCTTGGAGTGTGCTAAACAGCGCGCTTGGGAAGTTCCTCCTCGAAGGTCCACCGAGTGATGCTGACCACTTACAAGAGCCATGCCACACATACCCTGCCCAGTTGTCAACAGAAAACTATTACCATTCCAGTCCAGAGTCAAAGAAGGGAGGCGATGGACCCAAGGTTAGAGCCAGAAACAGGAGTCTCCTTAAAATCACCCTGATGTGTCTAGGGACTTTAGTGATTAGCGTGCCCCTTCAGCCTTCCAGACCCAGGGCAGGAACAGAGGAAGGACGGGTTAGGGTCTCAGGGCCCCGCGCGCCCTCCACTCACCAGCGAGGGCGTCGCCATCTGCTCCGGGGACGGAGCCGGGCCCCGCGTGGCCGCGACACCAGCTACTCCGGCGCCAGCTGCCCACCCAAGGCCAGCCCCGGGCAGCGGAGGACGCCCTGGAACCGGCGCTGCACCCGGGCTGCGGGGACCACTGGTGCCGAGGCCTCCAAAAGCGTGCGGCGGGGAGCTCTAGTAGGGCGCAAAGAAGGAGAGGGAGGTTCGCACAAAGGTGGACGTTGTCCGAGTCCCTTCGGTCCTCCGCTAGGACTCCACCGTTTAAGAAGCGCTCTGCCCAACATTCCCGCGTGAGGAACAGGCCAAACGCCACCCAATGAAATCCCAAGACAGAGCGCCTTAAGTTCCGCCCATGAGGCCCAGGAACCCGCCCCTCCGTGGGCGTCATTGCTCAGCGCCCGCCTCCGACGGCCAGGGCTCTGTGGCCTTATGGGTAGTGTAGTTTATGATCTGAATCCAAGTGGCACTTAGAGAGCACTTCCTGTTCTGGGTGAAGTACAGTCCTAAGGGTCCAAAGAGAAAGCATGGCTTCATTTCGAACAAAGTTCTGTGGCCACTTGAAGCTATGACTTGCAAGGGTCGGTTCAAAGTGACCCATGCCTTGATTTTCCTCCCTGAGATCTCTGTAGCCACACTTTATCTGAGCCTTCAGATTTGTAGGAAAAATCAAGATAATTCTTTAAGATAACTTTTTATTTTATGTATGAATGTTTTGCCAGCATGTATATGAATGCATCTGTGCAAGCAGTGCCCTCAGAGGTCAAAGAATGCATTGGATCCCCTGAAACGAGAGTTACTCACAGTTTTTAGCCAGCATATGGGTACTGGGAACCCACCCCCTGAGGTCTGCAAGAGCAGCCAGAGCGCCTATTTAATTGCTGAGCTACCGCTTTAGCCCCTAATAGAACTATCAAAAGTTCCCCAGTTCAGTAATTTTTAGAGTACATTAGCATCACCTGCGCATTTGTTACAAATTCAAGTTCTTAGGCTATTTCTCAGACTGCTTAATCAGTTACCTTGAATAAGTCATCCAGGCAATTTTGATGCTCTAACAAATTTGAGACTGGACTAAATTCCAGTAAATAAAACAGGAATTGTAGTTACAGATGGTTGTTAGCCATCATGTGGATGCTGGGAACTGAACCCAGAATTCCCAGCACCTCTGCAGCTTCCCTGATCCCATCAGTTGGTTTACTGCCTCTCCAAATCTGCAGCACTGGGATTGTTAGATTTAGGAGGGCAGAAAAAGGAAGGAGTTTAAAGTTCAGAAATAAGAGTCAGAGCCAGACCTGCAGTAGGCAAGGAATGTGCTAGCTGGAGTCAGGCAGCCCAGCAAAGGGCTGATAGCTTTTCCTGGAGGAATGATTATCTGCTTACTGAAGGGGGAGAAGTTTGGTCTTATATAGAAACTTTGCTGCACACAGCTGAAAGAGTTAACTCTGCATCAGGGTCTGGGGTCCTTGAGGGTCTCTTTTCTGAAGATTATTTGCTCAGGCAGGCAGGTGAGTTATTTATAGCACTAAAGGAGACAGGTGGGCTCCATAAATAATCTCTCTCAGTCCAGGGAGTGACCAGTTGATAAGGCTTGAGTAAGGCCAGGCTTGAACAAGGCCAGGCTGCCAGTTTAGGGCCAGTTAGACACTTTAAGGGATTTATGGCTTTCCCTAATGAAGCTTGTGGCTCTTCTGCAATTCACATATCCTATCAGGGATTAACAGGCAGAGCTGCCCTTGGGTTCTCCTGCTCCAGTGAAGATCCCGTTGCCATATTTGCTTCCTCCAGTCCATAAAACACTCAGAGGACACCACTGGCTTGAATGTTAACCACATCAGGCTTAGACCTGTTAGACCTGGGGGAGAGGGGTCTCCTGAACAGATTGAGAACCTGTGGGGACCACAGCCCAGAAATCTAAGTGTGACCAGTAGTGACTTCTGGTACAAAAAAATCAGGAAGCCTCTAATGTGAAAGCAGCCAAGCAGACAAGCTCAACTCTGGACCCACCCAGGCTCAGGACCACCCAGAATGGTAGGTCAGACAAAAGACTAATTTTTGTTGCCTCTGTCATTGTTGTTTTCAAATTTTTCCAAATTGCTTTTAGTTTTTTATAAAAGTTTTATTTATTTATTTATTTATTTATTTATTTATTTATTTATTTATTGTGTGTGTGTGTGCAGGTGCTCTCAGAGATCAGAAGAGGACACCAGATCCCTTGAAGCTTGAGTTCCAGGAGGTTGTGAGATGCCTGCCATGAGTGCTGGTGTTACGGAAATAATCAGAGACCAACCACCGAAATCAGGTGAGGAGAGGCAGGACTGACAACACAAATCAAGAAGTCAGACTCCCTGTTCAAGTTTTGGGGGGGTTTATACTCAAGTGAGGAATGCAAGCAGAAGGTACATAGCCTATACATGGTAGTTAAGTAGATAACAGAGGGCGGCAAAGGTAATAGAAATAAAAGGGTTACAGGAATGCAAAAGCCTTAGGTCTATACGGGAATGTGACAGCTTTGGAAAACAAAGACTTCTTATCCTGGATAACCAAAGGGAGCAGGGGAAGATTCCTGTTTACTTCCCTGTTCTGGGAGTTCTTAATTATCGTCACATTGCAAATCCTTTAGTGAAGGACCCGACTGACAGCAGGAAGGCCATTTTAGAAAAAGAACTGTAATCAGCCATTCGATAAGCCAAGATTCTAACCCAGGTCTTGTGAAACTAGCAGTGGAAGATAGGACATTTGCAGTCGGACCACCTGCCACCACCCTGAGGCCCCTACCGGGAAGTTAGTGATAACAGCCCCTACTGGGAAGTTAACGATAACAATCAGTTTCACCCATAGCCCCCTCTGAATTTGGCAATACTGTTTCCTCATACCTTGTACCCATTGAAATGCACTAATAATAATCTTGTAACCATGCATCTGCTTCTGTACCTTGCTTCTGCTCTATAAAAAGCCCCCCCAAGCTAAGCCCGGCACGCAAGTCCTGACCCGAGCGGGACTCTGCGTCCGCAGGCGCCTGTGTATGAATAAATTCCTCTTGCTTTTGCATCCCGAAACTTGGTTTTGTCCCTGTGTGTTGAGCGCGATTCTTCATTAGCATCTGGTAAGTTCTACTTCCATAATACTGGGTCTTGTGAAAGAACATCAAGTGCTCTTTTTTTTGGTCTTTTTTTTGAGATAGGGTCTCCCTGTAGCCCCAGCTGGCCTGGAACTCTTGTTGTAGACCAGGCTGGCCTTGAACTCACAGAGATCCGCCTGCCTCTGCCTCCTGAGTGCTGGGATTAAAGGTGTGTGCCACTGCCCCTGGCACATCAAGTTCTCTTAATCACCAAGCCATTTCTTAACTCCTGACCCATTTCTTCAGCCCCAAGGCTCCAGTTATAAAACACCATCTCACCACCTGAAAGACCCTAACAGAAGAGCCACACAAAAACTGCCCCAATCCTGTTCTTTTCAAATGGTTTTTCTCTTCTTTTTTTCTCTTAAAATAGTTTTTAAATATTGTTTGGATTTTAATATTTTTTGAAACAGGGCTATGCAGCCCTCACCTTCCTGGAACTTTCTATGTAGACCAGGCTGGTCTCAAACTTATGGAGATCTGCCTGGCTCTGCCTCTTGAGTGCTAGAATTAAAGGTGTACACCTCCACATACAGCCTTTGATTTTATTTTTCAAAAATCTTTTGTGTCTGACTGGGAGGTGTGGCTCAGCAGATAAAAACCTTTGCTGTGCAAGCATGAGGACCAAAGTTTGGATTTCCAGAACCCATGGAAATGCCAGGTTGGCATGGTAGTATGCCCATAATTCCACCACTCAGAAGGTGGAGACAGGGGATTCCCCAGACCCAGCTGGCAAACTAGACTAACCTGAACCAGAGAACTCTGGCCTCATGTAAGAGACCCTGCCATAATGAATAAGCTGGTGAGTGAGGAAGACTCCTGATGCCAACCTCAGACTTCCACATACACACACACACACACATGCATGTACACCTGCACACACATGTGCCCACATACATGAACACATATATGCAAATGCATGCACACCACACATACACATGCAAAAAAGCTTTTCTGTATTTATTCTTCTTCTTACTTTTATCTAATTTTAAAATTTTAAATAAAATACAGGGTTTCAATGTAGCCCCCAGCTGGCCTGGAACTCTCTCTGTAGACCAGACTGGCCATGGTCTCCTAGAGATCCACCTGCCTCCCAAGTGCTGGGATTAAAGACATGCACCACCACACCTGGCCTTTTTTCTCTAAAAATTGATTTTGTTTTTTAGGTGTATGTGTGTTTTGCCTGCTTGGATGTAAGTGCACCTATGTGTGCAATACCTGTGGAGGCCAGAAGAGGGCAATGGATACCATGGATCTGGAGTTGTGGATGGTAGTTAGCTTCCATGCAGGTGCTGGAAACTGAACCCAGAGCCTGAATGTTGGAAAAAATGTTCAACCTGTTGAACTACCAAGACCTGGTGTCTATCTCTCCAGCAGGTAAGGTTAGCTCAGACTAATATATACCAAAGGCATGATGATGTCACAGGGCTGCCAGAGGCAGAAGCAGGTGGATCTCTGAGTTCAAGGCTGTTAGGTTCCTAGAAAGCTCCTAAAATGGTGGTGCAGCTTGCAATATTCTGAAACTGGCAGGTTTGAACTTAGTCCCAGGCAAGTCCCTCTTCTTGTTGGGAGACTGACCAATCCTGAGCCAAACTGCCCACCCTACATCATGGAAAGTTATTCAACCACCTAACTGCCTATAAAAGATGTCTGACTCCCCTTGCTCACTGCTGTTTCTTGCTGCTGTTTCCATGCTCCCTGAGAGGCAGCCCAGCAGTCTGTTGCTCTCAAACTGCTGTTGTGTCCCCCCCACTCCCACACCATGGAGTTGCCTGGTCAGTGGTCTTCTTGGCTCCTCTTCCATACAAAGGCCAGCCTGATCTACTTAATTCTGTCATGTGTGTCTGTGATCATTGTCTTCATATGTTTCCATCAAAATAAATGGCCACTTTTTCATTCATTTATTGTGCACAAAATTATTGGCATTATTTTGCTTTATTTTGGCATGCCTAATTAAAATACACATGCAGATTTATAAATAAGGATATTTTGATAGTACATTCAAAGGCCTTATAAATTTGGGTACCCTAAATGTCTTTAAACTTAGGTTTGTTAAGTGTTTCAGAAAACTTGTCTTCATATGTTTCCATCAAAATAAATGGCCACTTTTTCATTCATTTATTGTGCACAAAATTATTGGCATTATTTTGCTTTATTTTGGCATGCCTAATTAAAATACACATGCAGATTTATAAATAAGGATATTTTGATAGTACATTCAAAGGCCTTATAAATTTGGGTACCCTAAACATCTTTAAATTTATTGGACAATGTCTCCAGTTTTATTACAAGTTTCACAAAACTTTTAAGTGCTAGTTATTTATACAAAACAGTATCTGAAGTCAGGTGTGGTGGCACATGCCTTTAATCGCTGGATTCCCAAGGCAGAGGAAGACATATGTCTGTGAGTTCAAGGACAGCCTGACCTGCATAGTAAGTTCCAGGCCAGCTAGGGCTACAGAGAAATCTTGTCTCAAAAAAACAAAACAAAACAAAACAAAAAACCAGTATCTGATCTGGTTGTTGAAGGACCTTATTTGTTAATTTATTACATACCTTTTGAATTGGGCTTGCTTTTCATAGTGTTTGTTTTAAAGTACCTGTTTTGGTTTGCTTCCTTTGAAAGTATTTTGGTTTTGACATTCTTGGCCTGGTTTTTGTTGTTTTCAGACCTCTAAAGGTCTGAAAATGATGTGAGAAAATTAAACTCCAGTTAGTCATAGATTTGATTTAATATGTTAACTTATCTTCAGAGTTGGAGATGAATTCTGGGACTGGACTTCCTGTCTCATCCTTTCGGCCTTGTCCCTTGTTCTCTATTTCCTGCAGCATGTCTCTGTATGCAGGCAGATGTGGCCTGTTTGGGGGAGGGATGCATTTCATCCATGGAAACTCTGCTGGCTTAGATGTGGCTCTGTACTTTTCTCTCTTGGAGCAACTCTTGTCTTAAACTCTCATGTTTAAGTCTGCACTGAACTGCCTTTATACTATCTATTGATAAAAGTCCTATCAGCAGTTGAAATCAGGAATTTTAGTTTGGTTTGAATGGAAGTTTCTGATACTTGGAAGACCTCTGCCAGGCTCCTGGAGATGGCCACGTGGCAGTGGTGCTTTTGTTTCTCTGGCTAGAGGAAA
>NW_008343239.1:0-1459 GCF_000622305.1 Nannospalax galili | reverse complement strand
TGGTGCAGGCCCACCAGGTGTCATTGTGAGGCAGGAGGAACTGCCCCCTCCCTGTGACATTAAGGGGGAGGATGGTGTTGCAGAGGCTAGTATAGGTCAGTGGGACTTGGCCAACACAGGTCCCAATGCCAGTTACCTGAGATAGGGTAAGAGAAACATTTGATAGCCATCTGCATTCTGTGTAATCCACGAAGGAGAACGTTCCTTGTACAGCAATTCCCTCATAAAAAGGGGGGGCAGCACCATAGCAGAGCCAGCAAGAGAGGGTAGCATTCTGGTTGGTTGCATTGAGGAAGTAATAAGATGAATTTAGCATCTGCAAAAGAGTTTCCCTAGTCGGGGTAGTGGCAGGAGGGGGGTGAATAGGATCTGCCCTTGAGGACTCAAGAGCCTGAGTTGTTGGCGCAGGAGTATAGGTTTGGGCAGTGGGAGGTCCAGGAGGGGGTTTAGCTGGAGAAGATTTATGAGAATCATCTGGGGGGGGGATTTAGGACTCGGTTGGGTCCCAGTGCATGGAGGACCAGGTGGAGGAGGAGTTGAATGGTAAAGAGGGCCACAGGGTCTCTCCCTGTAGCGTATAGCCATAGGCCCCATGTGTGTCCTACATCCCACCCCATAGACTGTTTTCCCTTCTCAGTGAACCGAATTATGAGGGGGTTGCACCGTAGTTGGGTGCAGGGCCCCCCCATACCTCCTCCAGTGGTCCCTCTCCATCCCAGGGTGGTAGATCCGGGGGCCCGTTGTAGGGTTATTAGATCCCCAGTTGATGACACTTTCCACCAGTATGTGCCGGTGGTCTCACAGCCCCAGTCGGCACAGTAATAATCCCCAGATCCCCCACATTTGTTCTTAATTTGTCTGCTGCGTCCGTGGCCTGGACAAACGTAGATGGCGAGGATTCACGTGCGTGATCTGGGGCCTGGGTCTCGGCAGCCGAAGGGAGGAAAGGGGGTCTGGTCGTGAGGTTCCCATTCTCCTTCAAAGATGTCACAGAGGTCAATCCAAAGGTCGGGGTAACAAGTGTTGGGAGAGGCTGTCTTGGAGGTAGAGTTGATGACCGTCCCTGTGACGGGGTTGGTGATTATCCAAGTTAAGTTTTGGGGCATATGGGGATTTATGTTACTTGCAGGAAAGGTGCCATCAGCCAATAAGCAGTTCAATGTCAACAATAGACAGGTTAGCAGGAAGGGTCTCGTCAGATGCGGAGCCTGAATGGATTCGAAGGGTGTGGGGATGCCTTCCAGGTGTCTCCCTTGTAATCCTCTGGGACTGCAAATGGGTTGCCAGGTTTTGTGTGGGAGTAGTGTACCCAAGCTATGACACCGTCCACTTTGAGTGCGGTGGGAGTCGTCAAGAGGATCACGAAGGGGCCCTTCCATCTTGGCTCGAAATTTTTCCGTTGATGTCAGTGGATGAAGACCCAGTCGCCCGGTTTAAACCTGTGGGGTTGTGGGGGGAC
>NW_008343238.1:3314-6176 GCF_000622305.1 Nannospalax galili | reverse complement strand
GGAGGAAAGTGAACATTCCTGAACCACTCATATCACATCCCATCACAACAGGACAGAGGCCAGAGCGGGTAGCCATGAAGAGGCGGGCTCAGCAAGAGCGGGAGAAGGCTGCCAACTACACTGCCTTGAGGAAACAGCAGGTTTTCCTTCAGAGGGAAAACGATATGGAAATTTCTTGCTATTAAGGCTACGCAATGTAAGAGCTACGGAGACTGTGGGAACAAAGTGGTTCCCCACACAGATGTGGAGAGAGATAGATACATGTACAGATGTATACAGAGATATAGAGATATATGAATACAGATATATATGAGATACATATACAGATCTATCGTAGACTTACAGACAAAGAGATGAGATATATAAATATCTAGAGAAGTAAGTAAATATGTAGATAAAAATATATGAAAATAAAATTTTTATAATTTTATATATTTTGAAGTTGACTACAATTCACTAAATTCAGTTATGGCATTGTTGAGTAATATAGACTCTGTTGTCTTTTCTAAAAATTCTGATATTATTAATTTAAAATTCAAAGAAATATATCATATAAAGCAACTCAGAAAATATGTAAATATATAACTAAATATGTAGCTGTGTAGGCAAATATGTAGATATACATAGAAAACACTCAATAAGCAATTTTATATTTTAAATATTTGGAAGACTTAAAAAATTGACTATATTTTAGTTATTTCTTGGATGAGTTTATTTGCCATTTTTCTCATAAGTTAGATATTCTTAACTGAAGTTTCAAAAACAAGCTCATAAAAACTCAGGAAATTATTGTGTGTTTTAAGCAGTTAATAAAGTTTCATACTTGAAATAAAAGTACTCCTCTGGACTTTTGTCTTCATTGCCCCTACTCATTCTTCATGGTACTTTTCATTACAGTACGTACTGGACAGTGACCACAAACTCCCTTCACTGACCCACCCTTTTGTCACCTCTTGTCCCATGCCTGGGTCATCCTTGTTCCTCCACACAGCTTTGGTTCTAATCTCTTGGAACAATATACATACAGGACTCCTGTGTGTGAATAATCTCTCTACCACATGAAAGAAAAAACACACAAGGTTTTTCTATTTTGATTAATGTGGTGATATCCAGATGCACCTCTAATTTAGCAAACACCACAACTCTTCATTATGGCTCAGAAAACTTCTGTTGTGTATATTCGTCAGAAATTCCTCATTCATTCCTCAGATACACACTCAGGTTGGTTCCATTTTCTAGCTATTCTGAACAATGCTACAATCAGCACTGCTGTGCAAGTATCTCCCTAACATATTGAGTCCTTTGGAACGGTATTGCAGGTCAAGATGTAGACCTTGTTCTGGTTTTCTGACACACCACAATACTGATATCTATGGAGCTCTGAGGACTTACATACTTTACATGCCCAGGAGGAGTGTATAGCGATTCCTTCTTGTGTACATCTTTGCTAACGTTTGTTCTTGTTCTCTGATTGACTGCCGTCCTGAACAAGCTGAAGCAATTTCATTAAGTTTTAATTGAAATACTACAGTTCCTCTCATTTTCAACATTTCTACCTTGCTTTTCTTGGGGTGGGGGCTCTATATTTCGTTGTTGACACTATTCTTAATTTGCCAGTTTACACAGCGGGTTGTTTATTTTGTACAGCTTGGGTATTTCAGTTTTTCTTAATGTCTAGATATACTTCACACTCTGATATTGCAACGGTGCCTCAAACATACGGAATTTCCAGTACATAATTGTGTTTGTCATTGTCCGTAAATTCCGATTACTCTGCCTTCCCCTCAAGCCCTGATGTAGGGTTGTCCCTTCACGCAGTGCACGAGTTTGGTTTCCAAGGTGTTTTTCATTTAATTATACATATATTATTTCAAGAATGTCTCAGAATATTCCATATGTTCATTTAAGAAATTGCAGTTTAAGGGTCACTATGATTTTTTTCATAATATTCTATTTTTTGGGGTTCTTGGAACCCATTTCCAAGACTGTCTGTGGGATCCTCGATTCCTCTACAAATGTTCGTAAGCACTCTGTGAATCTTTGTCTGGGATTTCACCTAAAGCACTATCATCAGAAGGCATTATTATGGGATTATAGTTTTTATTTATTATTTTTATTTTATGTACGGAGGACAGAAGAGGCTGTTGGATCCCCTGAATCTGGAGTTACAGACAGTTGTTAGCTGCCATGTGGCTGCTGGAATTTGAACCAGAGCCTTCTGCAAGAACAGTAAGTGTTCTTAACTGCTGCACCATCTCTCCAGCCCCAAGCGATTATATGTTTTACAACACTCATGTTGCCATGTTTTTTCATATCTTTTTTTCCGTGACGACTTCCGATGGTTCATCTGTAGATTGGTCATTGGTGGAAAATGCTTGATCACCAGAGTTATTTCAGTGGACTTGTTTGAAATATTCAAGAGGGAGTAAGTTTTGGGAGATCAGAGCTGGTTTCCTTTGTAGACTGGTATAAGGTGCATCATACACAGCAACTACCCTGGTAAGAGCATAGAGCCCTCAGAAACAATAAGAATCAAATGACTAGAAACATATTCATTAATAATAGTCACAATAAAAGTAATCCTTCTAAGCCAACCATTTTAGGAAGCAAAGGAATTCTGATACACCCATAAGGTTTAAACTGTTGTTTACTGTGGTATGAGATGAAAGGCCAATTAATACAGATTTCATTTAGGAAAAAGAGAGGTAGGAAAAGTACATAAAAAAGGAAAGAAGAGAGATAAGAAAGGGGGATGAGTTTGACCTAAAAGCCCAATATAAAGAGGAACGTATGTAAAATGTAGTCAAGTAACACATAAGAACAGGAGGTCCTAGACAAGAAGAGTTTACAAACAAGGAAATA
>NW_008343238.1:0-1053 GCF_000622305.1 Nannospalax galili | reverse complement strand
CTCCACCTGTAGAAGAATGAAACTAAACCCCTATCTTTCACCTTTCACAAAAGTCAACTCCAAATATGTCAAAGACCTGAATGTGAAGCCTCAAACTCTGAAACTGTAAGAAGATAACATTGGGAATAATCTACAAGATATAGGTGTAGGAAAAGATTTTCTAAACTGGACAGGGACTGCTCAGGAAATAAGGTCAAGAATTAAAAAATGGGACCTCATTAAACTAAAAAGCTTCTCTGCATTAATAGAAGCAACCAAGGAAGTGAAGAGAAAACACACAGAGGGGCAGAAAATCTTCACTAGACACGTCTGACAAGAGTCACATCCGGAATATATACAGAACTCAAAAATCAAAGAATCAAGACAAAAAGTAACCCAATTACGAGATGGAATAAGGAGAGGTAGAGAGAGTTCTCAAAACAAGTAAAAAAATCGGTAAGAAGCATCGTAAAAGGTGTTCATCTTCATTAGTGATTATGGAAATACGAAAGGAAAGCCACTAAGTTTTCATCTTACCCCACTCAAACTGTTCAAGAGCAAGAGAACAAATGATAACACATGCTGCAGAGGATGTAGGGAAAGGAGAACGCTCATCCACTGATGGTGGTACTCCAGCCTTATTCATCCCCTGTCCAAAGCAGTGTGGAGAACCCCTAAGAAACCTAAATTAACCTACCAGTGGACACAGTTATACCTCCTCTTGGCAGATACCCAAAGGACTCATCCTATTGCAGAGAGACTTGCACATTCATGTTCATTGCTGCTCTTTTCACAACAGCTCAGAGAGGGAAGCAACCTAAGAGTCCCTCCCAAACGCCGAATAGATAATGAAAATATGGGAAATTTATAAGATGGAGTTCTACTCAGCACTAATTACCTGCGGGCAAGATGGAGTTCTACTCAGCATTCCCATGCAGGCAATAAGTCATACACATAAAATAAAAGTGAGAAATATTTATTTTTAAAAAACCAGCAAAACTAAGTTGGTTACGCTGAGCCAACTCCATGCTCTTAAACACCCGATAGGAAAGTATAAGCAAAGATGAAAGTGAC
>NW_008343237.1:0-618 GCF_000622305.1 Nannospalax galili | reverse complement strand
ATTGATAATCACTATCCCAAAGATAAATGGATGTCAGTTGTTCCAACATTTCGCTGGCTTCCGCCTAGACTCTTTTGCAATAAACCAATAAAAGAGACTATTACAGCCTTTACAGATGGAGGGAAAAAAGGAGCTGCATTAGTCATATATGATTCTCATGATGACCCGCCTATGATATATTTTCAGCCTTTATCTGATAAATCCCCACAGTTTAAAGAGCTCTTTGCTATCTATATGGCTCTTGATAAAATTGATAAGCCCTTCAACCTTTATTCTGATAGCATCTATGCTGTTAATTTACTTCCATGGCTAGGTCGTTCCTTTATTAAACTTGATGGCAACTCCATTTCACCTCTGCTAATTAAAATTTCCACACTGTTACAAAAGAGAGTGGCTCCATTATTTGTCCAGCATATCAGGTCCCACTCCTCTCTCCCAGGACATCTTACTGAAGGAAATGCCATAGCAGATAAAGTAGCCACCTCTGGAACCTTCCCTGCCAGCATAACAGATGCCCAAGACCTCCACCATGCCACTCATATTAATTTACAAGGGCTTTATCTCAGATTTCCCCACATTCCTCTCAGGCAGCTCAAGCGTATTGTTAGAACCTGCTCT
>NW_008343236.1:0-406 GCF_000622305.1 Nannospalax galili | reverse complement strand
AATACATTTCCACATTTGTTCAAAACCCTACTGAAAAATACACATACAATAAATGTAGATGAGTGTGTGTGTAAACAAGGTTATATAGCAAGAAACATTGTGACAAATGGAAGAAATGTCTTTTAGAGTTGTTGATCAGAGTAGTCCAAGACACTACTCAAATAATACAGGCTATTCCCTCAGCCCTTGATTTGCTTCCAGAACCTGAAATTAAGAACCTATTGTGGAAGACAGGATATACTATAGGCAGGATATACTATAGACAGGATATACTATAGACACAGGACTTGGAGTAATGGAGCTGGAACTGACTTGGAAGCCAATTTTAGCTCTCAGAATATCAAGCTGCTAAGGGAGAAAGTTAATCAATGATCCAACCTAGCTGTAAAGCTTAAGAACCACAGCA
>NW_008343235.1:0-461 GCF_000622305.1 Nannospalax galili | reverse complement strand
CATTAATAACTTGAAATATTAATGGACTGAACTCCCCAGTCAAAAGACACAAACTAGATTAATGGGTTAAGAAACAAAATCCATTGTTTCGTTGTCTGTAAGAAACCCATTTCACTTTCAAGGATGGTCACTATCTTAAAGTGAAAGGAAGGAAAAAATATACCAAGCAAACGGTACTAAGATAAAAGCAGGTGTAGTAATTCTAATATCTGGCAAAATAGATTTTAAATTAAAGCTTTTCAGAAGAGATAAACAGGGCCACTTCATTCTGATCAAAGGAACAAAAAATCAATAAGATATTACAATCATGAACATACATCCACCAAACTCTGATGCACCCTACTTCATAAAAACAATACTACAGGACTTTAAGACCCAGATTAATCCCAACTCATTAATAGTGGCAGACGTCAATACCCCACTGTCTCCATTAGATAGGTCAACAGGGCAGAGACTTAACA
>NW_008343234.1:364480-368708 GCF_000622305.1 Nannospalax galili | reverse complement strand
CAATACCAATCCAAGGTCAGAATGATACACGAGGTTTGGGAAATTTATGATAGCGGTCATTGACAGTCCTGCACCCTCAAACTGTGTGGATCGAATAACCTGGCGATCAGACAATCCTGTTTGGGTAGATCAATGGCCGCTCACAGCAGAGAAATTGGCAGCAGCCACTCGTTTGGTGCAGGAACAATTTGAGACAGGGCATATTGAAGAGACTTGTTCTCCGTGGAACACACCCATATTTGTTGTTAAAAAGAAATCAGGAAAATGTAGGTTACTGCAAGATTTAAGAGCAATCAATTCTACTATGGTCCTTATATGGGCGTTAAAGCCAGGTTTGCTCTCGCCGGTTGCTATACTGCAAGGATATTTTAAGATAATACTAGATCTTAAGAATTGTTTTTTCACTATTCCCTTATATCCTGATGATCATAAACTCTTTGCTTTTAGCTTTCCTTCTATTAATTTTAGAGAGCCTATGAAGAGATATCAGTGGAAGGTTTTGCCTCAAGGGATGGCCAATAGCCCTACTCTTTGTCAGAAATTTGTAACTACAGCTCTTCAAAATACTAGAAATCTTTGGCCTTCCATGTACATGATTCATTATATGGATGATATCCTGATAGCAGGTGCATCAGGAGAAGAGGTGTTACAATGTTATGCTCAGTTAAAATCTGATTTATTGGATGCAGGTTTTCAAATTGCTCCTGAGAAAGTGCAAATGCAAGATGCTTTTTCTTATTTAGGTTTTCAGATTGATGGACAAAAGATAACTAATCAAAAAGCTGTTCCTAGGCTTGATAAATTACAAACCTTGAATGATTTCCAGAAGTTATTGGGTGATATTAATTGGCTACGTCCTTATTTGAAATTGACTACTGGCGACTTGAAGCCCCTCTTTGACATCCTTAACGGGGATGCGAATCCGACTTCATCCAGAGATCTTACTGAGGAGGCCAGAGTTGCATTACGTAGAGTTGAGGAAGCAATTGCTAATCAATTTGTTACTAATGTAGATTATTGTAAACCTTTATGGCTCGTGATTTTTAATACTCAGCTGTCACCCACGGGTCTTCTTTGGCAGGAGCCTGCTCATCCTCTTATGTGGGTACACCTACCTGCCTCCCCTAAAAGGGTGTTGCTTCCGTATTATGATGCAGTAGCTGATTTAATAATTAATGGTCAGGACCACAGTTATAGATATTTTGGTGTGGACCCTCTTCATATTGTACAGCCTTATACTAAACATCAGATTAACTGGTTACTTCAGAATTCAGAAACTTGGCTAATAGCTTGTGCTGCATTTTCAGGAGTTATAGATAATCATTATCCACCTGATAAGCTCATTCAGTTTTGCAATTTGCATGCTTTCATTTTTACATGCATTACCAGCCATCAACCTTTATCTACTGCTTTGTTGGTTTTTACAGATGGTTCCTCTAATGGGATGGCAGCCTATGCTTGGAATGATCAAGTTGTGCAATTTCAAACTCATAAAACCTCTGCATAACTTGTGGAGTTGTCTGCCATTATATCAGTTTTTTTTCTGCATTCCCAGATACGCCTGTTAATGTATATACTGACAGTGCATACGTAGCTCGTTCTGTACCTCTGCTGGAAACTGTTCCTATCATTGGACATATTTCTGAAGCCACAGAGCTGTTTCATCAGTGCCAGCACCTTATTTGCCAGAGGACAGTCCCATTCTTTTTAGGGCATATTCGAGCACATTCCAATCTCCCAGGGCCGTTAACGGCAGGCAATCAGATTGCTGATACAGACACTAGGCTTGATGCTTTTGCTACTACTTCTAATATTACACAAGCTCAACAGGCTCATGAATTACATCATCTCAATGCAGCTTCTTTGTGATTGATGTATAATCTTACCAGAGAACAGGCTAGACAAATTGTTAAAGGGTGTCAGACTTGTGCTTCTCTTCTTCCTGTTCCCTACTTAGGAGTCAATCCTAGGGGACTTGTTCCTAATATGCTTTGGCAAATGAATGTTTCTCATTACAATGAATTTGGTAAATTTAAATATGTTCACGTTTGCATTGATACTTTCAGTGGTTTTCTTTGTGCTTCCTTGCAAACAGGGGAAGCTACTAAACATGTTATTGCCCATTTGCTTCATTGCTTTTCTATATGGGGTATCCCTAAAAGTGTTAAGACAGACAATGGTCCTGGATATGTTTCTCACGCTTTTTAGAAATTCTGTAATAATTTGCTCATACAGCATACCACTGGTATTCCTTATAATACACAGGGACAAGGCATAGTTGAAAGAGCTCATTTGCTTATCAAAACTACATTGCATAAAATAAAAAAGGGGGAGTGGTATTCCAGTAGGGGATCCCGCAGGAATTTATTGAAACATGTACTCTTTGTTTTGAATTTTTTAAAATTGGATGCTCATGGTAAATCAGCTGCAGATCGCTTTTGGCATCCAGAAACAAAATGACATTATGCCATGGTCAAATGGAGAGACCCTCTGGATAATTCGTGGCATGGCCCAGATCCAGTGTTAATATGAGGCAGAGGAACTGTCTGCGTTTATTCACAGCAACATGACACATCCCGTTGGTGGCCTGAATGCTTAGTAAAGCAAGTAGATACTAATCAATGTTCCAGGGAAGATGAGGCTCCCTGAGAAATGTTTTTTTCTCTTTCTGTTTCTTCCAGATGCAATGGCTTCTGCCTACTATATCCTGTTCCTCCTGATTGGTTCCATTCGGTCGCAGACGGTGATGCAGTGGGAATTTCAAGTCAAAGAAGGAAAAACCATTGGTACTGCCCGCTGTCCAGTGGAGGGTTGTCAAACAGCCATCGTCATTCCATTCACTCCGTCTATCTTATCCTCTAAATCGAGATCTAGTATATGTTTCACTTATGATAACAGACGCAAGTGTCTCACAGATAGCAATGATAAGGGTCAACTCATAATTCATATAAACAACCCTTGGGATGCCAGGTGGCAGGAGGAAGTTCGAGGAAAATTTTTTGAAAATAATGGATTTGCCTGGCTCCCGGCGGGGTCTTTTTCTATTTCCCACCAGTTGGTCCCTGCTGCTATTGATAAACAAGTAAAACAGGTTATTATCATGAGTGAAACTGAGCTTCAGTCTGCCATAGTCAAGCTCAAATTCTACCTTTAATCTTGCTCTTTGGCCTAATTGTCTAAACTTTGCTTTACTGCTGATGAATCTCATATTAATGCTTCATCGTGTATGTTGTGTGCCTCCTTGGTTCGGCCTTTGCTGGCTGCTGTTCCTGTTAATAAGTCTTCTGCACTTAGTACTGCTGTTGCTGACATTGTACCTTCTCCTATGTCATCAATTCCGCTACTTTGTAATCCTGCTCAAAATATTTCTCTCTGTTATATTACCACTGTTTATAAGGCTCCTTCTTTTACATGTCGTAACAATCATTATGTTAATTCACCTCTATATGCTCCTCCTCTTACGTCTTTCTGGTGCAATGAATCTCTGTATCAACAGATCACTGTTTCCTCTCCAGGACCCTTTGTACTAATTACCATTGTACCCCATCTAAATATGTATTCACCAGAGGAGTTTGCCTGGCTACTTCACCCCCGCATTAAGAGAGGGGGTGGACTTACTGTTTCTGCTAGTCTTTCTGCAGGTGCTTTGGGGCATACTCTTTATACTGCAAAGGAATTTAATTCCCAATTACAGCAAGTTATAGATTCTACAGCCAGTAGCCTTGCATCCTTGCAATGCCAATTAACTTCTTTGGCTCAAGTTGGCCTTCAAAATCGTAGAGCCCTTGATCTCATTACTGCAGAAAAGGGGGGTACTTGTCTTTTCTTACAGGAAGAATCCTGTTTCTATGTCAATGAATCAGGATTTGTGGAACAAAATATACAGACCCTGAAGACCATCAGCTACAAGCTGCACAATTTCTATCAGAACCCTTCTAGATGTCTAGATTCTCCTTTTCTTTCTTGGATTCCTTCTGTGACATCCCTTGTTATTATCTTGCTTCTTCTCACACTTGGGCCGTTTTTAGTGAAAAGGCTGTTAGTTTTTATTAAACAGCAGATAGAGGAACTCCATGTGGCTAAGCCAATACAGGTCCATTACCATCGCCTTGATCTTATGGAGCAAGAGCGGATTGGGACACGTTGCTATGATGGCACTACTAGGCATCCCCCTTGAGAGATGAACAGGACAGTCAAAGACGGGTACGTGAGAATCTCCCCTTGTAGC